>NW_006773947.1:3051128-3076314 GCF_000442215.2 Lipotes vexillifer | reverse complement strand
AAAAAAAAAAAAAGGAATCCTTGGAGAAGCCAGCAGAGCACATTGAAGTGTCACCGCAGGAGGAAAAAGGTGTGGATGCGAGGTTGTTAGGATCAAAGCCGGTAATTTATGTGCAAGTGCAGTCATTATTGTCCCAGGGTGGTTACCCGTGTCGGGGGAGTCCGTATAACTTCATTCGCGTCATGGGAGCATTTTACAACCTGCCGTCACCAAATCCTGGAACCTGGGAAAAGATGTCGATGATGCTGACATTGTTCTTGGCGTTGGTGCTGATGGCTTGTGGAAGTCAATGGTAGAGGAGAATCCGGAGGAAAGGCAAAGATGTGTTTGGTGAAAAGAGGAAAGAAAATCTTCTCAGCTTCGAGGAACAGCAAGTGGAAAGTGTCAGAGGCTGCAGGGAGCCGGGTGGGTGGGAAGTGAGGGTTTGCTGGTCTGAGGTGAGTGTCTGGCGTGAGGTGCAATGGCTCCGAAAGCCCGTGACTAAGGCCTTGGATCTGACCTGAAAGGCCACTGGGACCCATGGTAGGTTTCTGAGAAACAGAGTGACGTTATCAGCACAACACAGTATATGCAGCGTTCCGGGCTTGGTCGCCCCGTCTGGTCTGCGAGGGAAGTGACGGTGTTTGCTCTTGTCCCACAAACTCCACAGAGCGGTTTTGGCGCGGGCGGCTGACACCACACTCAATTGCACATGCAAATACAGTAATTATGCCTAAAAAATCAGAGGTCAGCGGCAGGCCAGCAGAAGATTTGGCCTCTCTGCTTCCAGATTTTGAAATAGCAGATATGCACAACTCACTGTCTTCTGCCGCCAAGACCTTGTTACACATGCTGGCCAGGATCTCATTTTACAGTTTCCCTTCTTTTAAAGAGAAATCCCCTCACAAAGGCGATTCTGGCCGACTAAGTGTCTTTCCTCCCAAAGTGTGGGTCGTCACAGCTCCCGCCCCGTCCCCAGGCTGCTCCCGTACCTGCTGGTCTCCTGGCCCCGCTGTGTCCACGCCACAGAGGAACATCACCACGCAGACGATGCCAGGATTTCCTTAGGAGAAGCGTTTTGGGAGAGGAGTACATCGCGGAGTCCTGAATCTAATATGGCACAACCATCTTAAATATTCCAGACAGGAAAAGTTTTTTGTCAAAGCTTCTGACAGTTTAAACTTTAAAGCTTCAGCAAAACTTTTAAACTTTTCAACTTTGAACCTGTTTGAACCTCTCATGATTTATGAATTATTAAATGTACCACTGAAAATCACAGACTTTAGCTAGTAAAGCTTTCTGCTTAAAAGCAACTGAGAAGAGGGTGACTGTGGGAAATGCAGAGGGAAGAGAGGGCCGTGGGGATTTTATCCCAGGGATGCTCCTCTCGGTTGTGTAAGACCTAAACCCAGAAAATCGGCCATAGAAGACTCAAACCAAGGCACACAATGGAGGAGGAGAGAGAGCAAAAAGGAAAATCTAAACTGTCTGAAAACAGTTACATAAGTATATCTAAATAAGAGTTGAGCTAGTATGTACATACACTATACATTTTATATATTGGTGGTGAAATATACACAACATAAAAGTCACCCCACGTTAACCACTTTTAAGTACACAGTTCTGTGGCATTAAGTGCATTCACAATGTTGTGCGGCCAGCCCCAGCATCCATGTCCAGAACATTTTCATCTTCCCAGACCAAGACTCTGACACCACCCCCACCCCCCCCGCCAAACACTCACTCCCTTTTCCTCCCTCCCAGGCCCTGGTGACTTCTGTCCTAGGAATCTGAATATTCCAGGTACATTATATAAGTGGAATTTATACACACACAAATATTGTATGATTCCACTTACATGAGGTACTTGGAACAGACAATATATAGACAATATAATATATATGCATATATATTGCTACATTTATAACATAATAATAAGCATGAGGAAGGTATAGGTCAAGGAAAAAGCTGAGGTTTTCCATGCATTACAGACAGAATTAAAAGGCAAGCCAAGGGAGTTCAGATAGAAAAAGAAGTTGGTTATAATTTATGCTCCCAGAGGGGACAATTCATTTCAATCCCCAGGAGTCCAAATCCCAGTCAAAATGTCTGGGCTGAGTTGAGCCCTGTGACAGCCCAGTCCTGGGGACTCTGGAGGGATGACGGCGGCAGCCAGGCTGGACTGAGGAAGAGTCCGTGAAGCGTGAGGCTGCCTGGAGCCCAGGCTCGTGTGTGGCATCCCCTGCTCCCAGCACAGAGACTTGCTTACTTCCTGTTAGTGTGTTTTCAGGGACTTAGCAACCAGTTCATAGCAACTGCCCTCGCCTCACAGCATCAAGTGTAAACTCTTTTTTCCCCCCATTATTATAATGATTGCTTTATATAATTTTATGTCTTTTAAAGAAGTTGGGAGAAGAAAGGAGAGAAAGTACATATTTATCAATTTGTTATATTGGCTTTCTTGTTTACGTCATGTAGCTCTCGTCATTTGTGTCTGTGGGTTTGAGTGACGGTCTGGTAATTTCATACTCCGATTCAGCTCCCCCCGCCCAGCAAGTGTGAGCTCTGCACACATCTTAGCAGCCCCCAGCAGAGTAGGCAAATTCAGGAATTACCTAAAGACTCTGTACCAGCCGCAGCTTTCCCACATTTGAGCCAGGCAGGCGTGGTGCCCCCAGGAGGTGCAGCCTGAGAGCTGGCTGACAAATTAGCAGGGATTTGTTCCTTTAATAACTTCCATTGTTACCAAGATGAGCTCCAGCCCTCAAAAGTCTGGGGCGAGGAAAGGTACATCTCATGAGGAAGAAAGGAGGGAAGGCAGGACTGCTAAATGGGTGGGTGCTCCCACATGGCACAAGGGCACGAGGTCCCCAGGAGGGAAGAGGGCGGGACCCTGAAAGGGGAAGGGTGGAGCGGTAGCGGCAAACCGCTTGCGTCACCATTTGCCAAGTGCTGCCCCGTACTTTACCTCTTGGAGAAAGCCTGTCTCCAGGACGTTGGTCTGTCGGGGAGGGTGAACAGATTTGCCCAGAGTTGCTTAAGTGATCCCTGGGTCTACCCGGTTCCCCCGTCCTGGGGTAAATGTGCACACTCTCTGATGACTGAATTTCTGCGACAGCGCGGGTTCCCGCTGGGATTCTGGCAATGGCCCAAAAGGTAGGAGGAGGACCGGGCCGGGCAGGGCTCCTGCGCCTTCTCCTGCACCAGCTGGCAGAGCGCAGACCCCGACCACCAGCAGGTGGGGGCCACGGAGCCCCAGAAAATTGGGCTGAGCTGTGCGAGCACCTCCTGCTCATGGTAGAGTGGGGCAGGGTGAGAGGAGAGGTGCCCCAGGATGGATGCTCGGGGGACCACTCATTCCTCCTGCCTCTGCCACCATCATGGAGCGGCTTCCTCAACAGGAGAATTCTCCTTTCTTCTCTGGTGGTGGCTTTCCTAAATCTAACAGAGGTTTTGTTCCACGATGGATCTCTCAAGGATCTTTGTGCCAAGGACAGCATACACGTTCCTGGGTTTAGTGGGTGGCCCCGCTGAGCGGACGTCCCTGAGATGTGTCTTACAGTCTGTTGCCTAACTCTGTCCCCACCCCAGGAGAGAAGCACCCACCCCCTCCACGTTCCCCAGTTGCCAGAGAGTGAGCTGCAGCTCCCTCCCCTTCTCTGACTCCCCACCCCCAAGCCCAGGCATCATGGTCACAGGACACTGGAGAGAATGAGAACAAGATGAAAAAAAGGGCAAGATGCCACAGGACACTGAATGGAACTTGAGCAGCCTGGACTTTTAAATATGGATTAATGTCAACAACCAGAACATCTGAACCGAGAAAGAGGAAGGAGGAAAGGCATCCCTGAGGTCTGCAAAGGGGAAAGGTTTGGATGAGGGAGCCCTAGTTACCGCCCCACCATTCGTTGACTGCTGTGTAGCGAGTGAGCGCTGGCTACATATTTTATTTATTTATTTTATTATTTATTCTCTTTTTTTTTTTCCAGAAAGCATTTTATTAAATCAGAACAAATATTGAGACACAAAAATACATCAGTTTATTTATTCTCTTTTAATCTTGGGGGAAATTCTGGAGCCAGACTGCCTGGGTTTAAACTCTGGTTCCATCACTTACTTCCTATGTGACCTTAGACAACTGTCTTAAATAAAATACTTGCTAGTTAAACTTCCTTGGTTGTAAAATAGAGATAATAATAATACCTAGCTCACAGGGTTGTTCTGAGGATTCACTGAGACAATATTCATAAATCTTTTAGAACGGTGCCTCCTGCACGGTAAATGACATTTAAGTGTTGGATATATATGTCCATCCGTGTGGATAAAGAAACTGAAGCTCAGAAAGGTTAAGTAATTGGCCAGAGGTTGCCCAGCCAAGATTTGAACCTAGGCCTATTTGGCCATTTCGCTTGTGGTCACCTTAGCTAACAGGAAGGAATGTTTTCAGAAATAGGATTCTTTCTCTGAGATGATGATGGTGAAGACGAATGCTTAACATTGTGCTAGGTGCCTTATATACATTATTTAATTTAATTCTTTTTATGGCCCTTTTTGTTATATATCATCTTCTCCACGTACCTTGTTGAATAATATCCCTCTGAAATTCATGTCTACCCAGAACCTCAAAATGTGATCTTGGAATAAAGGGTTGGAATAAAGGGTCTTTGCAGATGTAACTAATTAAGATGAGGTCACACTGGATCAGGGTGGGCCCTAAATCCACTGACGGGTATCCTTATAAGAAGCCCATAAAAAGACACAGAGACACATGGGAAGAATGCCAGGTGAGACAGGGACAGAGACAGTGACAAACCAAAGAACACCAAGGAATGTGGCAGCCACCAGAAGCTGGAAGAGGCAGGGACGCTCCTTCCCCAGAGCCTTCAGAGGGCACATGGCCTGTTGACTCCTTCCAGGGTACAGAACTGTGAGATTTCTGTGGTTTTAAGGCCCCCAGTTTGTGGTTCTTCGCTACAGCCAAGTAGCCCCTGCAGGACTCATACACTCCCAAGTTGACACTTGAGAACCTGAGGCTCAGGAAGCCACGGGATTTGCCTAAGGTCAGCGCACTAGTGGCAGCAGACCTGGGACTTGAACTTGGGTCTCTCTGCCTCCCTGCACTGCTCTGACATCCTCCAGTGAGAGCTAGCGTCAGCATTAAGGCTCACTGTCCTGTGTGGCTGCCCAGCACCGTGGAGCCTGGTCTCTCCTGCACTTGATCCTGTGGTCCAGACACTGAACCACAGGT
Source organism: Lipotes vexillifer (assembly GCF_000442215.2). Lineage (NCBI taxonomy): Eukaryota > Metazoa > Chordata > Mammalia > Artiodactyla > Lipotidae > Lipotes > Lipotes vexillifer. The sequence goes on along the minus strand of NW_006773947.1, from coordinate 3,071,087 downwards.
TGCTCAGAGCATCGGGTGGAAGGAACTGAGAACAGCAGCCACACCTCCCACGTTACTTGGGGGAGAAAAACCACCAAAACCTTTGGAGAGAACTTCTCAGTGAAGCAGGTATTAACTTAGAGGGTTTTCTTAAGTACAAGGTATATAGACATTTATTTCAGAATAAAGTTTTAGCCCCGGGGAATTACTTTCTCTCTCCAGTGCGCAGAATCAGATTAGTGAGCATTCCTGGCTCGTGACAATCATCTTCGGTTCATGCACGGCTTTGCTGCTTACTTATTCCCTCTATAACGAACACCCATGAAGCCACCAGTAAACCCCAGGATGAGAATATTGAAAGTAATTCACAGCAACCTGTATTCTCCATGTCTTCCCCCTCTCCCTCCTTGTAGATAACCACCCTCTTGAATTGTGTCTTTATTAGTTCTCTTTAAAATAAATCCTCCTGTCAGATGTGCATATGTGGCCTGGCCATTTCTTCAGCCTTGACTTTTCCTCCCCTCCCTCCTTCACTGCACACCAGACACAGGGGCCTCCTTCCTGCTCCTCAAACACGCCGAACATACTCCCACCCCAGGGTCTTGGTACTCACCCTTCCCCATTCTCCCCATGACGGGAATCCCTGTTCATCTGCGTCCAGGCCCAAATGTCACCTCTCAGAGTTACTGTCTGACCCCTGCCATCTAAAATAGTGAACCCTTCACCCCCATCTCCTCATTCTGCTTTACTTTTCCCCTTAGTACTTGTCACTGGCTGACGTTATATAGTTATGCATTTGGTTATATGGTTAAGCATTTGGTTATAATCCCACTGTAATATAAACTTCAGAAAACAGTGATTTTTTTTTTTTTTTTCTGTTTTGTTCATTTCTGTCGCCCTAGTGCTGGGCATATCGTAGGTGCTCAATAAATCAATTCAGTTCTTCTAATAAACCAGCATCTCTTCTGGTAATAAACCAGCCCCTACATTCCGGGCACTGTGCTAGGATACACAGTTGGACAGAGTTCTGTCCTTGCTCTTCAGGAGCTTACCATTTAATGGAGACGCTGAAATATGAGCATTAATTCTGCGACATGATCAGGGTTTGCACAAATTGCTACAAGAGTTATGGTGGTACTGGAGGACTTCCTGGAGGAGACGGCATTTGGGTTGAGACTTGAAGGATGAATAGACTTCATGTTCAGGAGATAAAAGTTAGTTGTGGCCTCGTGGGAAGAGGCAATAATACAGGCAAAGGCACAGAGGTGCTAAAGAGCCTGTAGGCACTTCTGCATGGCAGGGCAGAGGTACAGGAGAAATGAGACTGGAAATGAAGGCAGAGGCCAGATCACGCAAAGCTGGCTGTGCAACACGATATAGTCTGCACGTTCTCCTGCTTAGACCTGGGGAAGCATCAAGGGATTTGAAACAGAGGAACAATAGGATCTAGTTTGCATTTTGGACAGTTCGCTGTTTGCTTCCCTGTGAAGATTGGATTGGAAGGAGTGGAGGATGAGGCAGGGAGAGTGCTGGGAAGGCTGTCACAGGCGGGCAGAAATCCAGGCAAGAAGCAGGAGGCAGACCACGGGCCATCGATCACTGAGTGGACTCTGGTGGAGGTGGAGGGTGTGAGGGATGGGTGTGCAGTGCTACCAAGTTCAGTTGGGTGCTGAACTGGGTTTGGGGTCTCTGTGCTGGGCTTGGGGTCTCTGTGGGGAACCCAGGGCTACACTGGTGGTACCACTCTGCTTTGTTATTCTTCAGGCAGAGCATTCGTGAGTGCTGTTTGGTAAGGAGGACTTTACAATCAAGACTTCATTTTTATTAGCAAACCTTCAAGGGACACCGTTGTTAGAGCTTGCGTCCGAGTGACTGAACGTCACAGACTGAAATTTAGACTTTTAATCCATTTGGGAAAGACTGCTGTGTGACCTTGGGCACTCTCCTTTTCTCCCAGGACTCCACTTCCAGGAGAGGGTAGGGTGACACCCACTAAGGTTCTATGACTCACTGCTGTTCCAGACACCATGCTGCTTTCTCAGGAGGTGGGGATTTGAAGGCGGGCACGGTTTTCTGTCAGTTTCTTCCTCTTTGAAATTAAGGTTTGCAAGAGTCTTGGGGGCTACCTGAACTCCAGTTTCTTCATCCTGGCTTGGTAACCGGTGGGTGTGGACTCGGTAGCCCAAATGGCTCACTGAGTAACGTTTCCTGGGTCCTTGTAAGTGCGAGGCACTGCGCGCCCGCTGACTGCATCCTCAGATTGTCCCATTCCCTTGCTCATCTTTGCCGGCCCCTCCAGCAGGCCTCGCTGCAGACCCCCTGATTGGAGACAAAGGCATGACTTGCTGAGTAACAAGGGTCAATCTTGAGGCGTAACTGACCAGTGTACGAGGACAACAGAGGCCGCGCGCCAGATTAGGTTTCTTCTCGAGCCTATCAGGTCATCTGATAGCTCATTTAGCCCTCAGGCGCCCTTGCTATTTGTACAATTGCACTTCTTTTTTAGAAGGGACCCAAACCAAGGCTTAATCCTGCGGCATTTTTACACACACAAGGGCTTTTTGTTCCAAGCTTTCCCGCATGCAAATAATGATTTCGAAGCAGTTAAACAAATCTCCTGGCAACCCACTGAGGCCCTGCCTGGCTCTGTATTTTGCCAAGGGAGCAGGGGATCAGGTGAAACCAAAGGAAATGTTTCATTGTTAGGGGGGCGATTCTGGCCAGGCTCTTCTGGGCAGGTGGATAACCCCTGACTTCAGCCTCAACCCCTCTCCCAGGAAGGGGAAATGCTGGGATTGGCAGGAAGAGGGGATGGGGTTGGAGATGAAGGTAGCGAGAGGGGGGCGCTTTGGTCAACACTGTTGCTTTTTGAGGGAGGGGAGGAAGTGGGAAAATGCATATCCTCTGCTGACTCGCAGAGAGAACTGTCTGCTAATTTCCCTCCTGATCATGGACATTCTCCTCCGTGGATAAACAGAGAAGGAGACGAAGTGGAAAGAAGGCTTCTAAGAAATTCCAGTGAGCTGCGTCTCCAGCCAGAGCCAGCACACTTCAAAGACGCCACGATGGCCTGTCAGCCGCAGTGTTGCTCTTGGTCCGAGGTAAAATATGACACGGAAGGATGAGGCGAAAGTGTTGGAACGAGAGGATGAGAACTCAAAGCCTAGGGAACGAAGGTGGAGAACGAGTGATACTCCAGCAGGGAGACGGGCTCGGGGAATAGGGGGACAATTCTGGCCTGAACCTAGAAGGTAAAAATGTCATAACAGGCGAGCAGATGTCCTCGGGCCGAGAGATCAAAGCTGTTGCACTTGGAAAGTGGTCATGATCCATTTTAAAAGGCGGCCATCCTCCAAATGGATGTGCCGTAACCAGTGAGTGTGATGGCAAGAAGTACTTGGGTGGAAATCCTCAAAGTCCACGATTTATGGAACTTTCTTCCTTCTCCTAGGAGATTAATAATGGGTGGGGCAAGGATGGAGGCCAAAGGGATCTAAGGGTTACAGGCGGAGTCCCCAGGGCTCCTGAGTGGAAGCTGGGGTTATGTCTCGGACGTGGCCGCTGATATTTGCACAGGTAGCGCTTACTCAGCACTAGTTCTCTACGTGCAGAGTCCGCAGATCAAAGGATGGAGGACGGGGCTTTCTGCCAAAAAAAGTAGCCCATAAAATGGTTTATTAAGCCCAGAGAAATGAGCTTTGGCAAGAACACTCTCTTAACACGTGCAGGAAAAGTGATCAAGGTAAGGAAGCCAGTAAAAGTCTCTAGCAGCTAGAATGGTGGACGTTTTTCAACCTAGATGAAAAGAAAGGGCAGTCATCATGGTGACAATCACAGTCAAGTGACATTTCCAGCAATGAGGGATCATGACTTCAGGCCATTTCCTCAAGGAAAGTTGGTTGCGGTTTGGGAAGTTTTGGCTTTTCTGGGGCTGCTCGCTGAACAGCGGGGCTGTTGATGGATTTGTAACGACTGAGGCCTGGTGGCAGCATCACGATTAGGGAACAACTCAGAAACCAGTGGGAGAGGCCGGGTCTCAAGGCGGCTACAGTCCTGCCTGACCCCCTCCCTCTCCTCCCCTCATCTGTCCTGGCTTTTCTGACAGCCAAAAGCAACCTTCTGCCGAAGCCTAGCTGATGGGTTTGGGGGTGTCATCTGTTTGCGGTCAGGAGGGTTGAGTAGAGTTCAGTTGCGCCTAATGCCAGTCTTACTGAGGTATTTCTAAGTGACAGGTGGGCCGACATCTGTTGGGGGATGGAAACGCAGGAAGGAGATTGGGAACTGACGGTGTGGGCCGTGTAAGTCTAAGAACGGCCTCCGGGAGCAAAGGAGGCTGAAGTGATTTTCAGAAACACAACGAAACCAAAAGGTGCAGTAAAAGAAAAGAAGCGGAATCCATCTCTCACAGGACAGTGCACTAGTTCGTTTGCTTGGTTTATGAAGCCCTCGGGGTCTCTACCTACCTGCCCACACTGTCCTGCTTCTGCACCGCCCTCGGTACAAGACTGCCTGCAATTCCCCAAGTGGACTGTAGGAGGCAGACTCTCAGAGGCCCTGATGATCCCCACCACCTGGTAGAATCCCGTCCCCTTGAGCGTGGGCTGGCCTAGCAGCTTGCTTCTAATTATGATAAAGGTGATGAGATATATCACTTCTGTCTTGCTGGCAGACTCTCTATTGCCTTCCTGGTTTGTACGTTTCAGTGGGGCCACTGGCCATGTTGGAAAGGACCATGTGAAGAGGACCTGAAGGCAACAACCATCCAGAAACTGAGGCTCACAGTCCGAAAACCCTCAAAGAACAGAAATCTGCCAACAGCCATGTGAGCTTGGAAATGGATCCTTCCTTGGAACTTGGTTGCTGCCTTGTGAGAGGCAATCACAGGAGAGGAACCCCCTAAGCCGAGCCCAGACTGCTGCCCCACAGACATGGTGAGATAATGAATGTGTGTTGTTTAAAGCCACCGAGTTTGCGGGTAATTTGTTAGGCAGCAATAGATATTAATAAAGAGTCCTTGAAATTTTATAAAAGTGAAGTGGTATAAAACGAACTTCCGAAAAGCAGGGGGTACCTGTATTAGGGGATGGATGAGTGAACAGCAGACGAAATGAGTGTGTGAATGAATGCATGATGACAAAAGACGTGCAGCTCAATTTGGGGCGTTTTGGTGTGGGATGCAGGAGAAAGGTTCTTACGGGTTCCCTATTGAGTGGCTCAAGGAGCCTCCTTAGAGCTGGAGAGGGCTTGATGTGAGCTGCAGGCTGGGGCCAATGCAAGAGCGTCTGGTGTGCAGAGGGGACCAGCCTTACTCCGAGGGCTTAGGAGACAATGGAGGAAGGGTCCAGCCAAGGCTGGAGGTGAGTGGCAGGGGTTGCCAGGAAGCAAACAAGGAGGGAAAGTGACCCTTGCCCCACAGGCTTTGGGAAAGAACAGAGACAGAGCGATAGAGGGGAAGATATGGCAGGTGCCCCTGGAAGGAAGTTTAATGCTCAGATGCAAGCCCAGCTCATTAGGTAATGCAGGCTTATGCTTGGGACGCAGTTCAGTGCCATGACATTGATGTTGTGCCCCTGGTTTAAAAACTCTTTTTTAATTTTACATGCTATAATACGTTTGCTTGCTTCTTGCTCGGGGCACCCACCACATCATCTTGTTTAATGTTGCAGCTGTGGATTTAGCAGAGTGCAAGATTTGTGGTTGGTGTTCATTTAGAATGTGCCAAAGAGCTGGTTTCTGGGCCCAACCAGGAAAAAGAGCTGCTCAAAGAAAGTTTGAAAGCTCATGACACAAAAGCTTCAGAGCTAGGAATGAGTAGGGCCTCACCCACCACCAGCAAGAAAGCGGTGAGTTCAAGGGGCTCACAGGAGGGATTCAGAAACAAAAGCACATCCCTTGACTACGGAAGCCTCTGGTTTAGAACCTGTGCAACTGACAACACACTGGCCTGGATTTGGGCTCCCTTTTGAAATATAGACAGCAGCAGGATCCTTAGGGTCTCAAGATTTCAACGAAGTGCCACTGATGTAGCCACACAGGCTACCACTGAAGGGTACTGGAGGCTGGGGAGTTAATAGAGCTCAGAAGCTCACTGCACTGTGGTCAAACAGCACCAGAGTTAGAGTTTTCTTGCAGAGCATGAAGTTGAGTTTTCATATTTGGAAAAATGGCTGAGGTTATTCCTACAGAGTGAAAAAGCTAAACTTTGCCATGGGAGAATCACCGTCCTGCTCAAGATACTTCCTCACCCAGACTATTGCAACATTCTTCATTGAAGAAGACAGTACTTGAGCTTCTCAGAAAGGAATAATTAAATTTGTACCCAACATAGAACACAAGCTAAAGAAGGACCATATGAATGACATTCAATATATATATATTTTTTTCCCTTTCCTCTTTTTGTGAGTGTGTATGTGTATGCTTCTTTGCGTGATTTTGTCTGTATAGCTTTGCTTTTACCGTTTGTCCTAGGGCTCCATTTGTCCATTGTTTTTTTTTTTTTGTATAGTTTTTAGCGCTTGTTATCATTGGGGGATTTGTTTTTTGGTTTGGTTCCTGTCTACTTTCTTTCTTCCTTTTTATTATTACTTTTTGTTTATTTTTAATAATTTATTTTTTATTTTAATAACTTTATTATATTTTTTTCTGTCTTTTTTTCTCCCTTTTCTTCTGAGCCATGTGGCTGACAGAGTCTTGGTGCTCCGACCAGGTGTCAGGCCTGTGCCTCTGAGGTGCGAGAGCCGAGTGCAGGACATTGGTCCACTAGAGACCACCCGGCTCCATGTAACATCAAACGGCGAAAGCTCTCCCAGAGATCTCCATCTCAACGCTAAGACCCAGCTCCACTCAGCTTGTCCAGCAAGCTACAGTGCTGGACACCCCATGCCAAATGACTAGCAAAACAGGAACACAACCCCACCCATCAGCAGAGAGGCTGCCTGAAATCATAATATGGTCACAGACACCCCAAAACACAGCACTGGATGCAGTCCTGCCCACCAGAAGGACAAGATCCAGCCTCATCCACCAGAACACAGACACCAGTCCCCTCCACCAGGAAACCTACACAACCCACTGAACCAACCTTAGCCACTGGGGGGAGACACCAAAACCAATGGGAACTAGGAACCTGCAGCCTGCAAAAAGGAGACCCCAAACACAGTAAGTTAAGCAAAATGAGAAGACAGAGAAACACACAGCAGATGAAGGAGCAAGGCAAAAACCCACCAGACCAAACAAATGAAGAGGAAATAGGCAGTCTACCTGAAAAAGAACTCAGAGTAATGATAGTAAAGATGATCCACAATCTTGGAAATAGAATGGAGAAAATACAAGAAATGTTTAACAAGGACCTAGAAGAACCAAAGAGCAACAAACAATGGTGTTTGTTGCACACAGTAAATGAAATTAAAAACTCTCTAGTAGGAATCAATAACAGAATAACTGGGGCAGAAGAATGGATAAATGACCTGGAAGACAAAATAGTGGAAATAACTATTGCAGAGCAGAATAAAAGAAAACAATGAAAAGAATTGAGGACAGTCTCAGAGACCTCTGGGACAACATTAAATGCACCAACATTTGAATTATAGGGGTCTCAGAAGAAGAAGAGAAAAAGAAAGGGACTGAGAAAATATTTGAAGAGATTATAGTTGAAAACTTCTCTAATATGGAAAAGGAAATAGTCAATCAAGTCCAGGAAGCGTAGAGAGTCCCATACAGGATAAATACAAGGAGAAACACACCAAGACACATATTAATCAAACTATCAAAAATTAAATACAAAGAAAATGTATTAAAAGCAGCAAGGGAAGAACAACAAATAACATACAAGGGAATCCCCATAATGTTAACAGCTGATCTTTCAGCAGAAACTCTGCAAGCCAGAAGGAAGTGGCAGGATATATTTAAAGTGATGAAAGGGGAAAACCTACAACCAAGGTTACTCTCCCCAGCAAGGATCGCATCCAGATTTGACAGAGAAATTAAAACCTTTACAGACAAGCAAAAGCTAAGAGAATTCAGCACCACCAAACCAGCTTTACAACAAATGCTACAGGAACTTCTCTAGGCAGAAAACACAGGAGACGGAAAAGACCTACAATAACAAACCCAGAACAATTACGAAAATGGTAATAGGAACATACATATCGATGACTACCTTAAATGTAAATGGATTAAATGCTCCAACCAAAAGACATAGACTGGCTGAATGGATACAAGACCCGTACACATGCTGTCTACAAGAGACCCACTTCAGGCCTAGGGACACATATGGACTGAAAGTGCGGGGATGGAAAAAGATATTCCATGCAAATGGAAATCAAAAGAAAGCTGGAGTAGCAATTCTCATATCAGACAAAATAAACTTTAAAATAAAGACTATTACAAGAGACAAAGAAGGACACTACAGAATGATCAACGGGTCAATCCAAGAAGAAGATATAACAATTGTAAATATTTATGCACCCAAGGTAGGAGTACCTCAATACATAAGGCAGACGCTAACAGCCATGAAAGGGGAAATCGACAGTAACACAATCATAGTAGGGGACATTAACAACCCACTTTCACCAATGGACAGATCATCCAAAATGAAAATAAATAAGGAAACACAAGCTTTAAATGACATTAAACGAGATGGACTTAATTGATATTTATAGACCATTCCATCCAAAAACAACAGACTACACTTTCTTATCAAGTGCTCATGGACCATTCTCCACGATAGATCATATCTTGGGTCACAAATCAAGCCTTGGTAAATTTAAGAAAATTGAAATCATATCAAGTATCTTTTCCGACCGCAACGCTATGAGACTAGATATCAATTACAGGAAAAAAATCTGTAAAAAATACAAACACATGGAGCCTAAACAATACGCTACTAAATAACCAAGAGATCACTGTAGAAATCAAAGAGGAAATCAAAAAATACCTAGAAACAAATGACAATGGAAACAGGACAGCCCAAAACCTGTGGGATGCAGCAAAAGCAGTTCTAAGAGGGAAGTTTATAGCAATAAACTTCTACCTCAAGAAACAAGAAAATTCTCAAGTAAACCAACTAATCTTACACCTAAAGCAATTACAGAAAGAGGGACAAAAAACCCCCAAAGCTAGCAGAATGATAAACCATTAGCCAGACTCATCAAGAAAATAAGGGAGAAGACTCAAATCAATAGAATCAGAAATGAAAAAGGAGAAGTAACAACTGACACTGCAGAAATACAAAAAATCATGAGGGATTACTACAAGCAACTCTATGCCAATAAAATGGACAATCTGGAAGAAATGGACAAATTCTTAGAAATGCACAAACTGCCAAGACTGAATCAGGAAGAAATAGAAAATATGAACAGACCAATCACAAGCACTGAAATTGAAACTGTGATTAAAAATCTTCCAACAAACAAAAGCCCAGGACCAGATGGCTTCACAGGCGAATTCTATCAAACATTTAGAGAAGAGCTAACACCTATCCTTCTCAAACTCTTCCAAAAAATTGCAGAGGGAGGAACACTCCCAAACTCATTCTACGAGGCCACCATCACCCTGATACCAAAACCAAAGATGTCACAAAAAAGAAAACTACAGGCCAATATCACTGATGAACATAGATGCAAAAATCCTCAACGAAATACTAGCAAACAGCATCCAACAGCACATTAAAAGGATCATACACCAAGATCAAGTGGGGTTTATCCCAGGAATGCAAGGATTCTTCAATATACGCAAATCAATCAATGGGATACATCATATTAACAAACTGAAGGATAAAAGCCATATGATCATCTCAACAGATGCAGAAAAAGCTTTTGACGCCTTTTCAAAAATTCAACACCCATTTATGATAAAAACCCTCCAGAAAGTAGGCATAGAGGGAACTTACCTCAACATAATGAAGGCCATATATGACAAATCCACAGCCAACATCATTCTCAATGGTGAAAAACTGAAACCATTTCCTCTAAGATCAGGAACAAGACAAGGTTGTCCACTCTCACCACTATTATTCAATATAGTTTTGGAAGTTTTAGCCACAGCAGTCAGAGGAGAAAAAGAAATAAAAGGAATCCAAATCAGAATAGAAAAAGTAAAGCTGTCACTATTTGCAGATTACATGATACTATACATAGAGAATCCTAAAGATGCTACCCGAAAACTACTAGAGCTAATCAATGATTTTGGTATAGTAGCAAGTTACAAAATTAATGCACAGAAATATGTTGCATTCCTATACACTAATGATGAAAAATCTGAAGGAGAAGTTAAGGAAACATTCCCAGTTACCATTGCAACAAAAAGAATAAAATACCTAGGAATAAACCTACCTAGGGAGAAAAGTGACCTGTATGCTGAAAACTATAAGACAGTGATGAAAGAAATTAAAGATGATACAAACAGATGGAGAGATATACCATGTTCTTGGATTGGAAGAATCAACATTGTTAAAATGACCATACACCCAAAGCCATCTACAGATTCAATGCAATCCCTATCAAGCTACCAAGGGCATTTTGCACAGAACTAGAACAAAAAATTGCACAATTTGTATGGAAACACAAAAGACCCCGGATAGCCAAAGCAATCTTGAGAAAGAAAAACAGAGCTGGAGGAATCAGGCTCCCGGACTTCACACTATACCAGAAAGCTACAGTAATCAAGACAGTATGGTACTGGCACAAAAACAGAAATATAGATCAATGCAACAGGATAGAAAGCCCAGAGGTAAACCCACACACATATGGTCACCTTATTTTTGATAAATAAAAGGGAAGAATATACAATGGAGAAAAGACAGCCTCTTCAGTAAGTGGTTCTGGGAAAACTGGACAGCTATATGTAAAAGAATGAAATTAGAACACTTGCTAACACCATACACAAAAATAAACTCAAAATGATTAAAGACCTAAATGTAGGGGCAGACACTATAAAACTCTTAGAGGAAAACATAGGCAGGACACTCTATGACATAAATCACAGCAAGGTCCTTTTTGACCCACCTCCTAGAGAAATGGAAATAAAAACAAAAATAAACAAATGGGACCTAATGAAACTTAAAAGCTTTGCACAGCAAAGGAAACTGTAAACAAGATGAAAGGACAGCCCTCAGAATGAGAGAAAATATTTGCCAATGAAGTAACAGACAAAGGATTAATCTACAAAATTTACAAGCAGCTCATGAAGCTCAATGTCAAAAAAACAAACAATCCAATCCAAAAATGGGCAGAAGACCTAAATAGACATTTCTCCAAAGAAGATATACAGATTGCCAACAAACCCATGAAAGGATGCTCAACATCACTAATCATTAGAGAAATGCAAATCAAAACTACAATGAGGTATCACCTCAGACCAGTCAGAATGGCCATCATCAAAAAATCTACAAACCATAAATACAGGAGAGGGTGTGGAGAAAAAGGAGCCCTCTTGCACTGTTGGTGGGACTGTAGATTGATACAGCCACTATGGAGAACAGTATGGAGGTTCCTTAAAAAACTAAAAATAGAACTACCATATGACCCAGCAATCCCACTACTGGGCATATACCCTGAGAAAATCATCATTCAAAAAGTCATGTACCACAATGTTCATTGCAGCGCTATTTACAATAGCCAGGACATGGAAGCAACCTAAGTGTCCACTGACAGATGAATGGATAAAGAAGATGTGGCACATATATACAATGGAATTTTACTTAGCCATAAAAAGAAACGAAATTAAGTTATTTGTAGTGAGGTGGATGGACCTAGAGACTGTCATACAGAGTGAAGTAAGTCAGAAAGAGAAAAACAAATACTGTATGCTAATAATACACATATATGGAATCTTAAAAAAAAAAATAAAGGTTCTGAAGAACCTAGGGGCAGAACAGGAATAATGATGGAGAGGTAGAGAATGGACTTGAGGACATGGGGAGAGGGAAGGGTAAGCTGGGACGAAGTGAGAGAGTGGCATGGACATATATACACCACCGAATGTAAAATAGATAGCGGGTGGGAAGCAGCTGCACAGCACAGGGAGATCAATTTGAATTAAACTCAGATTGCTTTTATTTATTTATGTTTTTGCAATTTAGTAATGTAAATGTTTCAGGCAATGATTTTTCCTTTGGGGAGAGTCTGTTTGGGCAGTAGTGTATGTTTACTAATAGTACTTGGTAAATTTTCTCTGTCCTCAATTTATATCTCCTATTTCACTTGAGCTGTTTATGAAGTATTTTTAAACTTTCTAAATGGCAGGTTTTTATTCATTGAAGATCATCTAAAATGGCCAATATTCAAATTGGTAGATATATTATTCCACTTTGCTGTGCATCTTCAGTTGTTAACTATTTGATTAATGTGTGTTGAACATCTTTGTACATGAATTTCTTTACCTAGAACATGAATTCTAGTGATAATCGCCCTTAAGGGAACTAAAGCTGATTCTTGGGGGTAAAATAAATCTTACTCTTTTAATGGATAAAGCACAGATTTAAATGCAATACCTAAACATATAGTGTATCTTGGACTTCCCTGGTGGCGCAGTGGATAAGAATCCACCAGCCAATGCAGTGGACACGGGTTCGAGCCCTGGTCCGGGAAGATCTCACATGCCGTGAAGCAACTAAGCCCGTGCGCCACAACTACTGAGCCCAAGCGCCACAACTACTGAAGGCCGTGCGCCTAGAGTCCATGCTCCGCAGCAAGAGAAGTCACCGCAATGAGAAGCCCACGCACCACAACAAAGAGTAGCCCCTGTGCGCTGCAACTACAGAAAGCCCTCTCAGCAACAAAGACCCAACGCAGCCAAAAATTAAAAAAAAAAAATAAACATATAGTATATCTGTGGTATAAAATGGTTGGGGGAGACAAGGAGAAAAGTGTCTAAAAATATTATCTAATAATGGGCCATAATAAAAAGAAGAGGTTAAGAAACACTGCCTTGGGACAGAGGCCCAGAAATGGAATCATTAACTCGAAGGGCTTGAACACTTTAAGGGGCTTGGTACATAGTCCCAGTTTGCCTTTTACAAAGTTTGTACTGGTACATACTATCTCCAGCTATATAATTGTTTTATCCTAATTATCCCTTAGAAAAATATACCATCTATGAAGTATCCACAAAAGAAGACTTTTATAATCCAATTCTCATTTTGAACATTTAATGAGTAGTACTGTTAAGAACACAAGCTTTATAATCAAACAGGTATGAGCTGTGTGACCTTGGGCAAGTCACTTCACCTCTCTAAGCCTCATATTCCTAACCTGCAATATAAGAACTTTAATCTACTGTATCAGACAGGGTTCTTGGTTGTAAATAACAGGGATTTATTCTGACCAACTGAGGTACAGAAAGACTTTTCTAATGGGATTTGAGTAGCTCAAAGAATCACTGAGAAGGTTGGATCAAACCAGGCTCAGAAAACATGCTGGAAACAAGGGAAGATCCATCTGCTTTACTGCCTCTGGAATCCAGATGTTGCTACTAGGGCTGCTGCTGGAACAAATTCTCCCTGTCCGCTTTCTTTCTGCCACTTATTTCTGATTAAAATCTGATGGTTATACCAGGTCACATGTCCATGTCCTGGTTGCTGGGGGTGGGGGGTGGAGTGGGGGAGGAGAAAGCAAGGGTCTGGGCTTTGCAGCAAAGGGTCTTGTCAGCAGTGTGAGAAAGGGAACCCAAAGCTCATAGAGGGAGAACCTCCCCACACCTGAGAAGGGGGATCAGATGCTGGGCAACCAAGAATACAAATGTCAAAAGGTTTCAAGATGTCTTTTACACCACTTTGGAGGGTCTTTGGGAGGATTACGTGAGTTGATGCATTTGGGAAGAACTCAGTAGATGGAGGCTGTTTCTACTATGTTACTATTTTTCGTTATGATTCAACTCCTGGCAAAGCCAGTCTCCTGGAGTCAGCCCTATCACCTCCTCCACGTAACCAATCCTGGCCACCCTGCAAAGTCCAGAGCAAGTCCACGTTCATCAATAACCCTTTCCAGACTCATTTTCTCTTCATCCTACCTTCGCACAGCCCTTTTCTTCCATTTAGTGCTTAATTAGATACGGTCTCATCTTTCTCTGGAATTTCTTCCCCTATGTGTGTATCATTCTCCTACATGACCAAAGGGGCAGGCCACTTAGCAAAAGGAGGTTGCTGGTGGCAGCGTTCAACCTCCCCACCCAAGGGCCCAAGAGCCTATTTTCTCTGTGACCTTGAGGTTGTTGCCTTTCCTTTGGTCCAGTGCCGTCCTTGGTGGTGAGCTCTGTGTACATATATCCTTCATTTGTCCACGTGTTCATTCTTCCAACATGTTTTTATTGATGGCACAGGTGTTAACGATTGAGGAAACAGAAAAAGACACCTGTTCTCAGAAGGCCTGCAGTCCGTTGCGGGGAGAGTGTATTGTTTCCTTGCTGTCTTGTATTTCCGAGATCAGAAGTCAGACTGGGCGAAAATCCCGATGCGATTGAGGCTGTGTTCCTTCCTGGAGGGTTTAGAGGCGATTCCATTTCCTTGTCTTTCCTGGCTTCCAGAAGCCGCCTGCATTCCTTGGCTTGTGGCTCCCTTCCTCGGTCTTTAAAACCAGCTAGGATGCATTTCTCTGTCATCACATCCCCTTCTTACTGACTACAGCACGAAAGGTTCTTTTTAAAAAAAATTTTTTTAAAGGATTTGTGTGATTACATGGGGCCCATGCAGATAATTCAGAGAATCTCCCCATCCCCAGCTCCTTATTGAGCCTTCAAAGTCTCTCCAGGCATGAGGATGTGGGCATCCTTGGGGGCCATTTTTCTGACAAACACAGGTATGTGCACAACTAACTAGTTCAATGTTATGAGATGTTCAAATAAGGAACCCTGGGCGTTTAGAGGAGAGAGGGGCCACCTGAATTGAGGGGAGGGAGGAAGGGGGGATCCATCAGGTCCGTTAGCCATTTTTGACCATGAAGCTTTTCGTAGAGGGGTGAGCAGATATTGGGCACCGGAAGGTAGGTTACAGACATCCATTTCCTTATTTATAGTGATTCAGAAGATCTTTTCTTAGCCACTGTTACCTTTCACCTCACTCATGGGATGATGCTACTTTAGGGGTTCCAAACAGTATCTTTTAGTTTTGAGCCCAAGGAGTTGTGACCTGGTGGAATGACCTCTTACATCTTCATGAACAGCTCTTAAAAATCAGGTGGCTTCTCAATTTTCTTTCTTCACTGGAAAATTTTCTGGGTCACCTCAGGAAAGTCTCCTGATTTTCCAACCTAAACATGAATCTTCTTTAATTCTCTGGTTATAGACAGCATCTATCTATCTAAATCCATCTAAATCCATCTATCTATCTATCATCTATCTATCTATCATCTATCTATCATCTATCATCAATCTATCATCTATCCTCTAACCACCCAGGTCCTTACCCTGATTACATTTTCTAGCTTACTTGCTTCCCTGGAATCTCTAAAAATGTATTTTTAAAGTCTGCTCTATTTTTTTTTTGGATTAATTTTTATTGGAGTATAGTTGCTTCTATTTTTTTCCCCAATAATTCCTGGACATTCCTGGAACCCCCTCACTGCAGACAAATTAGAGAAGAGACCAGTTCCTTCCACTCCAGTGTAATCCACCATAACTTAAAGGGGGGTCTCAGAAAGATTTGTCCCTTATGCAGAGCCAGACCAGAACGAGGGGCCGAGCCTCTCTGACTCCAAGCTTGTGTCTCCTCAACTCTGCAGAGCTCACCCACTGCTCCCGACAGGAGCTCCCACACCAGGACACACACACACACACACACCCCGCACGGGCTCGCACACCCCAACACACACACACACACACACACACACACACACACACACACACCTGTTTAAAGAATAATGCAGCAGGTAGAAGTTCCATATAGGATGCTGGGAGTGCCACAAGAACACACCTGATTAAACGCCCAGGGGCTGGTGCAGACAATAGGAAACTGAGAGGAGAAGGCACTGCGGGGGGCCAGGCTGGGAAGAGGTGGGAAGACACAAGTGATGGAACAGCGATGGCGAGATTGGCTCATTCCAGGGAGCCGCACATATCACAGCTCTTCAGCACAGGCCCAGAGTCCCCAGGGGTGACTTTCTTTTTCTCTCTTTCTTTCTTTTTTTAATTATGTGTAGGTATCATGCAATTGGTTTTTTTTTGTTGTTTTGGTTTTAATATTTATTTATTTATTTTGGCTGCGCCAGGTCTTAGATGTGGCATGCAGGATCTTTAGTTGCAGCACGTGGACTTCTTAGTTGCGGCATGCATGCGGGATCTAGTTCCCTGACCAGGGATTGAACCTGGACCCCCTGCATTGGGAGTGCAGAGTCTAACCCACCGGACCACCAGGGAAGTACCCCCAGGGGTGACTTTCAATTTGATCTGTAGCCTCCACAGCTTGGGGGCTGCACTGCTGATGTGGTCCAGGGTCACACATGCTGGTGGACCACGTGAGACCCTTTGGAAAGTCCCAAGTGGCTGCCAGATTATCTGCGAATTTCAGCTCCTGCTGTAATATTTGTGTTGATACCTGTGATAATGGTGTCTATCTCCTTGGACACTAGATGCCTACCAGCCCCCTCCTGAGAGTCCCTCCCTGAGGCTGGGGGCCTCCACACCTGCACACAATGAGCAAGACCCCCCATCTCCTTGCCCAGATGGTGGGAGTCAGCTTCTGTCTTTCAGTTTGAGAACAGAGATGAGTTGCTTTTTTTTAGCTTTGCACGGGAAAGTCCGAGGAAGTGGGGAGAAAATGGATCCGCCAGAAACCTTTCCCAGCGCGGCTCTCCTCTCAGCCAACAGACAAGGAGTCAAGGGGAGAGAAGGGAGGCGGTGAGGTCTTGGCCACTCCATTAAACGCCGGCGACTTTGAGGTCCTTCCTGGAGCCGCTTGCTCATTAGGCTCATTAGGGACAGTGGAGAAACCATCCTTCTCAGGAGGGCAGATGTCCTTTGCCTGCGACAGGCCAAAAGGAAGGACGAGAAAGGAAGAGGTGAGAGATTCGTTGTCTTCCGAAAACAATGAACACCGTCAGCAAGGCCCTGTGGCGGCTGCCATGGGCACCGAGCTGGATGGGAGGTGGCCCAGAGCACAGGGCAGGGGCCCAGCCACAGGGGATGGGAAGAGGTCCAGTAAGATGGAGAGAGAGGAATTCCCTGGCGGTCCAGTGGTTAAGACTCCGAGCTCCCAGTGCAGGGGGCGCGGGTTCAATCCCTGGTTGGGGGAACTAAGATCCCGCATGCCAAAAGGCGCGGCCGGGAAAAAAAAAAAAAGATGGACAGAGAAAGTGCCACAGCAGATGGGAGGCAGGCCCAGCGATCAGAGGGAGGGACAGGCACAGCAGGGAGGTGGGCAGAGTGGGGACCCCCGGGCAGTGTGTGCAGTGTGCAGGGGGTCAGGGAGCCCACAGTCAGTACCGGGGCCCCAGCTGTTGGGATGAAATCAGGGACCAGGCTTTCAGCTTGAGGAAAGGGACTAGCAAGACAGGAAGAAATGAGGTGCCAGGCAGGTGACTCCATCCTGGAGAGACAGCTTGACATATTGGAGTGGGACTTCAGGCAGACCTGGGCTCAAATTCCGATTATGATTCTTATCAGCTGAGTGAACTGGAACCAATTACTGAGTCTCTCTCTACTTTGGGGTGCCCATCCATATGTTACGGCACGGGAGCAGTTGTATTCAATCGTATTTAAGTGTCCTGTTTGGGGCACGATGCTGACACCCCAAGACATGGATGGCAGCCAGGGAGAGCCGGGAAGCTGGGGGCTGAGCGGTGTGCGCCACGCCCCCTCTTCCTCTTGACCCCCTCCAGTAAAGTCTCCAGTTGTGTTACTGACCCGGTGAATGATTTGGTGTGAAGAGGTCTTTTGGGATAGCCAGAGGAAGGGGTACAACTGTGCCAGGGTTGGTGTGGAGTAAAGAAGCAGCAGCATTACACTTGAAGCGGGGTTGGGGCCTCAGCTGACTTCCCAGGTTCAGGCAACAAAGGGCTCAGTGATACAGACTCCTTGCAGGGCACCTGCAAGAAGCCGTAGTGTTACTTGCTAGCCAGCGAAGCCAGGGAAGCTGACCCAGGGTTAGATGGGACCCCTCTGTCTGCGCTTTAGGTTCAAGGAGGAGCTTCAGGCACTAAAAGGAAGCAGAGGCCCAGAGACTGCCCTGGGTCCAGGTGGGGTGAGTCAGGTCAAGGGTGACCTGGTGCTGAGGGCCCCAGGCTCAGGCTGCTGGGTGGTCAAGGGCGCAGGGCAGGGCAGGCTTTGCCATCTAGAACGGCATCGTGGTCTTTAAATGCTGCTTCCAATATTTCTTGAATTTGACTGATGCCAGACTGAGAAAAGAAATTATGACTACTCAAAAATGATTTTAATGTTCATGTGTTGAAGCCAAACCTCAGGGTTTAAATAAACAGCTCAGGAATCTCTGTTGCTTATTCAGGGGACAACATGGCAAAGTTGTATTTTTCCCTCTTATTTATTTAAAACTCTTGTTTTTGACTAACCTGACATTTCTTTTTACCTGGCAGCACATCCATGTAAAATACTGAAACATAGACGGAGGTAAAGCTCAGAAAGAAGAATGTGTGAACAATTTTGTACGTTCGTAGCTCATAGACTTCCAAAAGCTGACCTTCAGAGGTTGAAGGCTTCTCTTCTCCACCCATAAGCATTTGAAACTCTTTCCTTTGATAAACACCTGACATAGAAAACTAGGAGTACTGACCATTTACAACTTTATATTTCCTTGAATACAGACACACCCCAAACACAATTTTCTCCCGCCAGGGACATTTTGAAAAATGCACCGTCCATTGGAGAACTGGATGGAATCATTCGCTCTCCTTTCCCTGACACGTTCAGTTCAGGTGGTGGGGACTCCTTCCTGGGATGGGGCATTGGGGGTGTTGGATGTGAGGCCACCAGATGCCACCGGATGACAAATGCACAAAAGCACCTGGCTTTGAATTCCTTTTGGAGGGGTTGAAAAATGAAACATCTCCTTTCAGCTAAAAATCCCCCTTTAGGGTTGGAAACTGTCTCAGAGTGTGCCCTCACCTCCCATGGCTGTCGTTTCCACGGCAATGCTGTGGGTGTAGATGGAGAGCAGGGCACCCCTCTCCCAGCAGAATGCTTGTTTCTGTCGGAGCTTCAGGACTCTGTCCAGGTTCCCCAGGCACAACCTGGAGACAGGAACCTTGTGCAGGTGCCTTTTGTAAGAGTGTTCCTGGGTGCATGGTGTGGAGACAGCCAAGGGAAGATGATATGAAGCCAAGTCCTGCGGGATCTGTGAGCAGGGCAGGTGCACCCCCATCTGCGTCCTCCTCAGGGCTCAGGGGATGGAGTGTTTGCTCGCCTGTGTCTGGCTAAGGGCTGCCTTCGGGGTTTCAAATTCCCAGGCACTCTCCTCATGCAGGCAAAGTGGGTTCCGGCATCTGAGGGGCCCCCAGTAGAGGTGGCAGTGCCAGCCATGGGCAGTGAAAGCACTGGGAAACAGTCATCCAAGGGAGATGCTCAGCAACGGCCGTGCAGTCCCAACAGTGAGACAGCCTTATCCTCTTTGTTACTGGTAAGTCTCTTCGTGTCTCCAGAAGTTTCTCGCTTGTTTCAGGATATGAACAAAGTACCTCTCGTTAATCCTGATGAGAAATTGCTGACACAAGGTTAGCTCCCACCATTTGATTCTGCTGTCTTGTCATTACAGGAGAATTCAAGACGGCTCTGGCCATCGGGGTTTTTCTCTCTTCTTGGAGAAAATTCATCCAAATTGGGATGAGCTACCGCTGACTCTGGTTCCCTGCTCTGTCTCCTCTTTCAGGGCTCAGCTGGGGATGTTGGTGATCTGCTCCAGCTTACCTCTCTGCTTTCATTTCACACCACTCTTCCTCTGTAGCCATGTTTAGTGCCTCCAGCAAAGCTGGATAAGGCACCTACTCTGTGCCTAGCACTGTTTCTGGCCTGGAGAGACAAACAATAGGGATACCATTCCTG
>NW_006773947.1:3040882-3051041 GCF_000442215.2 Lipotes vexillifer | reverse complement strand
ATACCATTCCTGCTTCCAAGGAGCTGGTGGTCCAGGATGGAATACAAACAAACAAACAGGTGATAACACTGGTGAGGAATAAGTGTTAGGTACCCAAGTGCAGGGTGCCAAGGGAACAAGCAGATGGGATGCCACCTGGGCTTAGTGGGCTAGGGATGCTTCCTGGAGGAAAGGACATTTAATTGGAGATGTAAAGGGTGAGACATCATAAGCCAGGAGAGGGGTGGGGAGGGAGGGAAGCATGCTCCAGACAGCATGAGTGAAGGCTGAGGCGAGAAAGGAAAATTCATGTGATTGAAAGGTAGAAAAATGAGCCCGAAATTGAAAGCTAGAAGAGGTAGAGGTGGGCCTGGGTGAACAGGCAGAAGCCGGCTCTCCCAGCACGCGGTAAGCCAGTTCAGCGAAGATGGGAACCACCAGAAGCTCTGCATTATCACGTGCTCCCTCACCCTGTTCCGGTGCCCCAATAATTCCAGGTGATGCATCTGCCATCCCAGGCCTCACACTGCACCGCGCTTCCCTGTTCCCTTGTGTGTCTCTTGCATCTGGGCTGTGAGCAAGCTGAGGCGGGACCATCCCTGCATCTCCGATAGGCCCTCAGCCTTGCAGAGTAAATGCTGCCCATCTGGGGTTGAATGAACAAGGCAAAGCCCCCATCCTCACAGGATGCCCACGGGCTGGCTTGGTCTTGCCAGTGGGTTCACTGGCCTCCCAGGGAGATGGTTTGGGGTCAGCTTAAGGTAGTCAACAAGAAGGGGAAGAGAATGCAGAGGCAGAGAGGGACAGAATATTGAGAGATGGAGAGAACTAGAAAAGGGAAAGAAAATAGAAGATTTATGTCAGCATTGGGGGCTTCTTGGGGAAAGGGAATACAAGTGCAGTTCGTACTACAACTGGAAAAGAACCACAGCAGGTCACCTTCCAAACAAAAGAATACAGAAGAGAAACAGTGCACAAAAGAATAATGGGCCAAGTCAAGGTAGAAAGGCTGTAACCGAGGCTGAGTGATGGTGGTGGCTTGAGTCCCTGCCCATCAGATAAGAGCACGACTCCTCTGAGCCCTCCAAGCAAATCAGAATGGTCAGTGCCCACTGCAAAACTGTGCTTTGCTTTTATGGCTTTAATTAAATTGAATTAACTATAATAACGAGGGCTTCTGTTTGCCTCACTCTCCAATTCAAAAGGGTCTATTTTAGCTGTTGAGCAGAGTGCTTATGAGCTGAAAATCAGAGCTGTGTGCATTTGTTCTCATTTGTTCTTGTACTAGAAGGGCAGGCCAATCTTTTAAGAGCCAAATTACCGTCACAGGAATGGAAATGAGTTACACAAGGCAGCCCTGGGTCCTTAATCCTGTCACTTCACATCTGTGAGTCCCACGGCATTGGCCAGCATTCTGGGTAAAGTGCGGCATTTGGATGCCGGAGACCCAGGTCTCTCCCTTTACTAGCTGTGAGATTTTGAGCAAAACCCTACAGAACAGCCCTAAATCCATACAACGGGAATGATGGCAACACCTACTTCTCGGGGTTGTTTGGGGATTCAGTGTTGCACATGACAGCATAAGCCATGCCTGGTATTCAGCAAGTGATTAATAGGTGCTGCCAGTGACACACATTTATGAAAAGTCCACAAAATCCCTCTTGTTCTCAGAGGGCTGAAAACAAGAGTCCGTTGCTAGGGAGGTAAAGCCTCTGTCTCCCCTTCTACCCCTTGTGGGTGTCTGTGCTGTTAATCCCGAAATAAGTGCTCATTTGCTCCGGGGTTAAAAGGATGGTGTGGGCAGAGCACTGCTCTGTTCCCACAGCTCGTCCCTGTCACTCCTTGGCTGAGGTGACACTGTTGCCCTTCACTGTTGCCCCACGATGACAAGACTCTCCCTCCCTGGACCCCTGGTGTCCGTCTCTCTCCCCCATGATCACCTCCTGGGTCTTAACTGCAGCTTCCTCTCTAGCTTTCCCTTGAATTTATTTGTATATATTTCAAAATGATCATCATCACAATAAGCCTAGTTAACATCTGTCACCACACACAGTTACAGAATTTTTTTCCTTGTGAAAAGAACCTTTAAGATCTACTCTCAGCAACTTTCAAATATGCAACACAGTGTTATTCACTACAGCCGCCAGGCCGTACATTACATCCCCAGGATGGATTTATTTTGTAACTGGAAGTTTGTACCTTTTGATACCCCTCACTTCCTGGTTCCACACCCTCCAGTGAAATCAGCCTGCTTTGAACCTCACCAGAGGTACATCCTCAATCCTTTTCCACATCTGAAACGTAAAAGCCCTGAACACTGCAAGTTTTTTCATATCTCATAACTCGCATGAGGCCATTATAACCTGCATTTGCCCACCCAGCGTGTGTCAAGCGGGTTGTGCAGAATTATTAATGCGTTTGCTTACAGGATGCTACTCTGGACTCCCAGACCTCGCCGTCGGGGGAGCTACATAATTCAAGGAATGCACAGAACTACTCTTCTAAAATTGGAAAAATTCTGAATCAAAAACGCAACTGGATCTCCAGGTTTCAGAAAGGACCCGCGCACCGGTAATAACAATGGCCGACCTTCCCAGAGCATTTATGCCGTGTAATCCCCACACAGCCCCGTGGGTAGTTTCTTTTTGCTTCCCCCATTGGCAGTGGCTGACGTGCAGAAAGATTAAGAAACCAAGCAGAGGTTGCACATTTGACCAGCGCCGAGTCAGGACTGGAGCAAGCAGTCTGGTGGCAGCACCTCTGCCCCTCACCACCTCTCTTTGCTGCCTATGTTTTCTGTTTCATCCTCACTGAGATATGAATTACCTGCTTAAACCAGAGAAACATGGTACTTTGTGGTGGTTCAGAACACAGACTTGGGAGACAGAACGCCTGAGTTCAAATCCCAGCTCCACCACTTAGCAGCTGTGCGACTTTGAGCAAGTTACTTGACTTCTCTACAACAAAAAAACAGAACAAAGAAAAATCAACATTCATTCTGTCTTGAAAATTCAAGTACAGAGGGATGATATATTATAGTGGCTTGTGTTTCTCCTGGGGCTGACTCTTAATAGACCTGCCATTCTCAAGGACTTTCTGGATGGTGATGGCAGCCTTTGGCAGTGGGAGGCGGGCGTCCGTGCGGCCAAGACTCTCCCGTTGCGGCAGGGGGCGGGGTATGATGCACAAGCAAGAGCGGCACGTACTGTGGTTGGGCCCCTGGGCAGGCAGCCAGCCAGCCTGCACTCTACTGCAGCTGTCAGTTCACTCTGTACTTGGGGGGGACTTTGGGCAAGTAATTTATTCTCTCTGCCTCAGTTCCTCAGCTGTAAAGTGGGGAGAATAATGGCACCCTGTGCATTAAATGAGTGAAGACATGCAGTGTGTTTAAGGTCTGGAACATAACAGGTAATCACTGTGTTATTTATTATTGCTGTGTTCCAATCGTAGTTGTGCAAGCAACCTCTTTGAGTCTTCATTTCCTTCTTATAAAATGGAGTAAAAATACTTACCTTGGGGCCATTAAAGTTTAAATGGAATCGTGTACAAAGTGGAGTTTATTGAGTTGGATTTGATAAATGGCAGCCTTCCCAGGAAGAGGGTTTTTTTCCTGAGTTTTCTACACTTTTTTAGATTCTCCATGACATCTTTTCAAACGCAAATCTGGTAACACTTCCCTGCTTCCTGGACAAGACAAGGTGGGATCATTGCTAGGAATGGCTTGAAGCGGCAGTGAGGAATGCAGGCAGCCTCCAGCTGACTAAAACAACCACGGAGGGAAACATTTAGAAAGTTGCATGCG
The DNA here is from genome assembly GCF_000442215.2 of Lipotes vexillifer. Lineage (NCBI taxonomy): Eukaryota > Metazoa > Chordata > Mammalia > Artiodactyla > Lipotidae > Lipotes > Lipotes vexillifer. The sequence continues at coordinate 3,047,260 of NW_006773947.1, read as the reverse complement.
TGCTAGGCACTGTTCGAAGCATATAGTAACTTATTTCAATCTCAGAGCACCCTTTGAGTTACAACGATCATTATTTCCACTTGCAACTGTGGTCCTCAAGCAGAAGTGGGATTTGGACCCCGGGGCATTGGGGCTTTGGCACTGGCCTTGAATAGGAGCTCTCTGAGGAGAGCGGCTGGGCATGCGTAGAAGGAAGTGAGAAGAGAGGCTGGTTAGAGCATTGTGAGCACCAGGCCCACGTTTGACTTAAAACAATTCCTTGAAGGAAACACGAGTCCATTTATTCTTTGTCACCAAAGCAGCTGCAATCTCTTGTCCTGCATGTCCTCATAATAATTTTTTTCCCACTTCCTCTCCCGCCTTCCCCTGGCCGCCTCATGGACATGGGCAGGGACAAATGAGGCCAGAAAACTCCAGTGACCGCACACAATGTCCTTCTCTGTGGGTCACCCACTCAGAAGGTCAGCACAACAAACACCCCACTGCAAGGACTGTCCCTGGGAAGCTGGGGGAGGTGGGGGGGCATGTCCTGCTGGGTCTCCTGCCCCGCCCAGTCCAGAGCGAGGAGACCGCTGATTGGAGAAGGAACATTTGGGGGTGGGCAGGAATGAGGTGGGGGAGGAGCTGGGGACTCAGCGGAACACTTACTTTGGGCATATTGGAAGATTATCTAGGAGGCTGTAACTGGAATGAGCTTTTGCCTGATGATCACTGAACACTTTGTTACCTTGTTTCCGTAAGAACTAGAGTTTGAGTCAATCACCTTAATCCTCATTATTTTTAAAACCACAAATGTTAGAAATATAATCCTGATTGTTAATGTTACTGTTTGGGGGAGGTGGGGAGAGATTAGCCAGCCTCTGAATCATCCACATGTCGTACATTCCGTGGTGTAACTAGAAGATCTTATGTTCCTTTTCCCAACCAGAGACACACAGATATACAACATGATTCTTGAAGTAACACCTAGTTTATAAATTATTTTACATACTATTTGTGTGTGTGTGTGTGTGTGTGTGTGTTATGCGGTACGCGGGCCTCTCACTGTTGTGGCCTCTCCCGTTGCGGAGCACAGGCTCCGGACGCGCAGGCTCAGCGGCCGTGGCGCACGGGCCCAGACGCTCCGCGGCATGTGGGATCTTCCCGGACCGGGGCACGAACCCGCGTCCCCTGCATCGGCAGGCGGACTCTCAACCACTGCGCCACCAGGGAAACCCTTGCATACTATTTTTAGGAGATAAAAAACCATTTTGTTTCAGATTAAAAACGCTCTCTAAATAAAATCTAAATATCTTTCTTCCTGGGCACAGCTTTCTCAGGTCATGGCTGTAGAATGAGGCTTTCGTTTCTCCCGTTATCGAGAGATTATATGAATCTCAGGAAAAGAAAGCCGGGCGAGCGATTTTAGGTGGCTAAATCACCTAAAACCAGTGATTTTAGGTTCATTGATTTTAGGTAGCTAAGAGCAAAGATTTAGAAAGAAGAAAGACTTGTTTGGAAGATACTTTGGAGACGAAGAGAGTTTTACTTCTTAGAGACAGAGGATTTATGGATTTACGTTTCCTCCAAAAGACAAATGACCCAGGAACATTTTTTTTCCTCAGCACTAGCTCTAATCAATTACCTTTGTTACTAAAGAAATAATCTATAAAGAGTAACAGAGTTAAAAAGCACTGGGTTCTAGTGTTTGGGGTTACTTGAAACTTTTTTCGGGGGAGGGGGTCTCTCTCTAGAGCTGAGCTTTAGCTAATTCCTCGTTATGGATTTATTTTTCCTTTTGCCTGGAGTCTTCATCCACATGAGACAAAGAGGTTTAGAAGAATCACAGAATGTCAGGGCTGGAGGGCCCTTGGAAATGCCCTAGCGCAGTGCCCGGGTTTACAGTTAGGACACGGAAGCCCAGAGGGTTGGAGCGACTCGCCCGGCATCACCCAGCGGGGGCGGCCCAGGGTCCTCGGGGTCGAATCCGACCCGGGGCTCACGCAGCCCTTCTCTGCTCTCGACCCTGGCCTTTGAGCTGTCCGTTCTCTCAGCACTTCGAGTCAGAACCCCTTTCTGCTCCATCGGCACTCCCGCTCCCCTATCAAACAAGGGGTCTGGGCGTTTGAAATATTTCCACGCTGGACTGGCCCAGGTTCCGGCTACTCCGCGCCGGGTTCGGCGAGCACGCGGCGGGGCGCTGCCGGGCGTCTGCGGGCGCGCGCGGCGACGCCGGCCCGGGCGGCCAGTCTCAGCGCCCGGCTCCGGCGGGGCGGCCCCGGCAGCGCCGCTCCAGGCTCCCAGGGGTCAAGTCCAGGTTGAGGCGCAGGAAGGCGGCGGGGGAGGGGCGGCCCGGCCGCGCCCCTTACCTCCTCCCCTCCGCCTTTTGCGCGGAATTTTGGGACCGTTCCACCGGCGTGGTATGTCTGCACAAACATCGTCAGCCTCCGGAGCTGACACGTTGTGCATTTTTAATTTCGCCTTACAAACTGCGGCCTCCTCGCGTTCGAGAAGAGGCTGGAGACCTCGCCTCTCCGCCTTTCTGTTGCATTTCTGGGCGCCGCCTTCTCAGACACAAAAGGGAGAGGCGCGCCTCGCTTTCCTGCACCCAAACGTGATGTCCCGGCTGCATTCGTAACGCACCTCATTTGTGACAGTATATTTGGCGCGGGAGGAAATCTTTTCTACTCACCTGGAACTGACAAAACGTGGCTTTATATTAAGGTTTACTTTTTAATCTCACGGGGCGGGAGAAGGGAGCAGAATCCTCTTGCCACCACAAGCCGTGACAAGTGGCGACGGCTGGACCGCCGTCTGGGGCCCAGAGGTCGGGCGCGCTCCTCTCTACTCCTTTGCCGGCGTCCACACGTCTCCCTCACCTGTGTCCCTGCCACCTTCCGTCGGCCCGGTCCTCCCCCCACCTCCCTGCCTCGCTCATTTCTCGGAGCACAAGCCGCATTCAGAACCTCCTTTCAAAGCCACTACCTTAAAAAACAAAACAAAACAAAAAACGATTTCAGCATCCCTAAATCCTCGGCTTTTTTTTTTCCCTCTGATGGGAGCGGCATCATTCTCCTCACTTCGGGTAAGAACCTCAAAGCTGAGGAGACTTCTTTCAGGGTTCAGATTTTGAGGCAGATCATACAAATTTCGAAGATAGAATCCCTGTGGCAGTTTTGACTTAAAACATGAGGCGAGTTAACAAGGAAAGCAGCAATAAATTCAGTCCGGGGCGTGACCCCGTCTTACAGTGTCCAGATTTCTGGCTAAGTTGTTAATTTGATGTCCCCTTTCTTTGCCGGCCTCTTCGATCCCTCTCTCAGGTTGTGCTGTTTTCGTTGGTTCGCTTTTGTTCCACTGCCAAGTTATCTCTGCCCTAACTCTCCACCCACCCCACCCCTATTTTCTGACTCTGTTTTCCAAGTTCCTTAAGCATGACCAGGATAATACACCCACACCTTCCCTGCGCAATTGCTCAAGTTGCTTCCCTGGTAGAAATTTTGAAAGAAGCTTACACATCAGAACATTTTGTTCATCTCTCCCCACATACAGGCTGGTGAAAGATGGAAGGACTTGGTATTTGCTGGAAACGAAAACACAGGGAGCTGCTGGAACCGATACCAGGATGTTCTTTTCGTTCTTTGCACAAGGTGATGGCATATCCTTCACATTCTATGTAAGAACAGCCCATAAGGACATGTCGCCCCAACTGGAGAACAGTACCAGCAAGGGTTAACCCAGAAGCACTTAATGTACCTGAGTAAATGGATCAGACCACGTTAGACTAATAGGCTGATCATACTGATAAAGTTTTCCCAAAGTTCTTTCCGCTTTATGATTAACAGTTACTTTTCTTCAAAGGCAGTTGGGTAAACGGTGTTGGTTTTAGGGCTTGGAACCCTCATTCAGACAGCTACACACAAGTCTGCATTAAACATGGTATTATCTTTCCTGCTCCATTAGATTTAGAAGAAAACCACAATATCGTTACATACACATCACACAGTGTTTTCCTCTTGATGTTCTGCAAGTCAAAAGCAGGGAGATCAAACGCCATCAGCACGCTGAATAAGTGCTTCTTAGAATAAATTGTCCACAAGGCAGATAATTCCAACTGTCCACTGGGCAGTGTAAGAAATCAAAAAGCCAAAGGAGGATTTTCCTCAGCACATGAAGGTTGCTCAAAGCACATCTCTGTTAGTGGTGTCCACTTGCTCAGCCTTAATAATAACAACAGTAACAGTAATAACTGCTAACATTTACTGGACACTTACAATACGCCAGCACCTGTGCTGAGTGCCTGCACACATGATCTCATTTAATCCTCACAAAACTTCAGTGAGCTGGGCCCCTGTTATTCCAATTTTATAGATAAAGAAATGAAGTCAGAAAAAGGTTATGTCACTTGCCCGGGGCCACACAGCCAAGAAGCAGAAATGACTTTGCAGCACCATTTTGAACTGCCTCCCATACGATTTCCTACTGAAAAGTCAGTGGCAAAGCCAATCAAGAAATGAAAACAGATCTATTCAATGGTTCTGAGAAAAGCTACCATGAAGGGAGCACTTAGTATGAACGAGGCACATTCAGTCCTCCCAGCTGCCCCTCAAGGTAGGTACATAGTTATCACCTCCAATTTGAGGTTGGGGCAAAGAGGCTCAAAGAAACAGAGTAACTTTGTCAAGGTCTGGGCCTTTCCTTTGCACCCTGGCTTATGGCCGTGTGTGTGCATGTGTGTGTGCGTGTGTGCGTGTGTGCATGCGTGTGTATGTGTGTGTGCTTGTAGGGAGGAGGGAGACAGAGAAGTCCACTTCGGGTGAGTAGCAAGACATGAAATCTTTTCTTTACTAATCTGTCATCCTCAAATTCATATCAAGTGATTGCAGTTGCTGAGGTGTCCCTGAACAGAGACAGGGGTCAGGGGATTGTCTCTGAAGGACAGGTAAGGTCTGGATGGTGGGAGATGAAGGGGCACCAGCTTTGCAAAGGGCTAGAGGTAGAGATGGGCATGGCAGTGAGGAACGAGTCCGGCTGAGCTGCGATTCGGTTTAGTGACTGAGCCTGAGTCTAGTTCATCCTCGAACGCCCCTGGGCTAGTGCATGCCTGGCGAGTAAGTGCTCACTAAGTGTCAAGTTGAGTTAAATCAGGGGGTCTCCTGGATCCTCTCCCATCACCACCCTGTACCCTGCTTCCTTCCCTCTTCTCTGCCTGCTCATCTTGGATCCGTCATTTTCTTGCCACAATCAAGAGACATTGTTGAAATGGAGAAACGGCAGAGCTCACTGGCCAAGTCCCTGACAAGCGCAGTGAATGGTGACAACTGTAAACGGTGCCTGCAGCCACTGTTCCAAGCACTCTGTCTGCACTGATTTACTTTAATCCTCTGTGAAGTAAGCACACCTGTGATGCTCATTTTACAGATGAGAAAATCGAGGCACGGAGCTTAAGTAACCTGCAAGTTAGGGACTAGCCCTGACTTAAACCCAGGAAGTGTGGCTTCAGTGTCTGTAGAGCACTCTGCCTTTGAAAAATAACTGAATGATGCCCAACCGCATCCAAGCCACACCCAGCCACCTCTTTGACATGTATAATTCTGACCGTCAAGTCAGGCAAATCAAGGTCAAGACTTGTCTCAATCAGTTCTCAGGTGTGCCGGCCGGCCGTCTCTCTCTCTCTCTCTCTCTCTCTCTCTCTCTCTCTCTCTCTCTCTCTCTCTCTCTCTGTTCTTTCAGCTTTCTTGGACATTTTGTTTCTTCTCACTCTTAACAATCATGGAATAGCACCAAGTTTAGGCATCAAACTATGTCCTTTCTAAATCCCCCTAGACAGCAGCATGCAGCTCTAGATCATGACTGTTATGTTATGAGAAAATTTTCACTAAGATAGGCCCTGTGTGAATCAGCCTCAGGTTCAGTGCCCTGCTCTCCTGCAAGGGACTTAAACTCCGGGAAGAGGTCTCTTCCACATGCCGGCTCATCTGTCTGCTTGTCAGAGCCTTGCAGAAGCTCAGGGTGAAGAAACGTCCTGTTCCAAACTTCAAACAACAGAGAGGGTTCACCAGCCACTTTACCACCTCGAGCTGTCGTGCAGTTGCACAGAAATCCGACAGGTTCCTTCAAAACTGGAAACAGGAAGCAGCCACACATGAAATTTTGGACTCCTGAATGTGAGTTAATACATCAAGCAGCTGTACTGAATGTGACCATGAACTAGTGTTCCTCTAAATGCACTTAATAGCACAGCCAAATTTGAACTTCCTGCATGCCCCTGCAAGCATCCTTGCAAATCTGGCCTCTCAGGGACGTGGATAAGCTGAACATTTTTAGGACTTGGGGACACTGTGTTGTAGTAGAGGTGAATAACATGATAGGGAAGAATGACATGTAAGAGCAGCAAGG
>NW_006773947.1:3039709-3040872 GCF_000442215.2 Lipotes vexillifer | reverse complement strand
GGGAAAGAGATGTGCCATTCTAACCTCTGAGACGTGTATGATGTTCCCGGACGTTAAATAAGAACAGGAAATACTTTGCAGAAGGCCTATTAACATAGTAACTATTGTGTATTCCAGTCCAATGCAGTGGTGGATTTATCAATATGAGGTACAAATGAACCTATTTACAAAACAGAAATAGAGTCACAGACGTAGAAAACAAACTTACGGATACCAAGAGGGAAAGCAGGGAGGGATAAACTGGGAGATTGGAATTGACATATACACACTACTAATATATAAAATAGATAACTAATAAGAACCTACTGTATAGCACAGGGAATTCTACTTAATACTCTGTAATGACCTATAGGGGAATAGAATCTAAAAAAGAGTGGATATATGTATATGTATAACTGATTCATTTTGCTGTACAGCAGAAACTAACACAACATTGTAAATCAATTATATACCCCAATAAAAATTAATTTAAAAAAGTCAAGATGAGGATGGGAATTTGTAACTGTTTAAAGCAGGGTCTCAGATTTATATTAACCTCTCATTGGCCAAAGAGATGGACCGTCGCTGGCTCACTTAGGCAAAGCAGGGAACTGTTTGAGGGATCTTCAAAACTCCTTGTGATAAAAGTCCATATGAAACAGTATTCAGGCAACTTCCTCAAGGCTAGGAAGTCAGTTAGTTTTGTATTTCTGCCAGTTCTAGAAATAAATACAATACCTCGCATCTTATTTAAGCCTATGATCTCACTTTGCCTTTCACAACAGCTCCGTGGGGTAAGTGGCCCATAATCTTCTTGACGTCTGTTTTGCAGATGAAAAACAGTCAGAGGGAGATTTAGGGGCTCTGTGCAAGCTTCAGCGCTGTTTATCTATGGGGCCTGGGACCCAGGTCTTTTGTGGATACGTCTCCACTATAGTCACACAACACAGGCTGCTCGTGGTTGTCAGATATTTAATGCAGGATGAGTCCAAGAATGGCGGGGGTTCTGGTGTTAGCTGAGTATTGAATATCCAAGTATTGGGGTGAAGTAAAGATAGTGGGGAAGCTCCTCACACCTGGGGATGATATCCTGCTTGTTCCCAGGGCTCCTCTGACAAGGATAAAGGTTGAAGCGAGAGCATGGGGGCCCATGGGAGTTCACTCCCATTGCAGGCTCTTTCACT
>NW_006773947.1:3020602-3039587 GCF_000442215.2 Lipotes vexillifer | reverse complement strand
TCTTTCCCTTTGTCCCCATAGCTGTCTCTGGGTGAGGATAAGCACCGTGATTCATGAGTTGCTGAAGACTTTGGAGGAAACTACTCTTATATAAACACCACTGATGTGGAATAGCTGTAGAGATCCAATTATTCAAAGTTGACTTTTATTGTACTTTCAAACTGAATTCATTGTCATTCCTCATCTCTGTCTTTTTCCTTTAGTTGAGCGTTTCTTTTCTTTTTTCTTCTTTTGCAGACACTCCCATCTCAGTGGCTTAATACAATCAGAACTCAACGTCTTGCTCGCATCACGTCGGAAATGAGCATATTTCTGATCAGCGGGCAGCTCTTCTCCAAGCAGTGAAGGTGGGCGGGCTGTGAGGGCTGTCAGGTCCCGGCTCATCGTCCACGTGAGGTCTCCGGGATCACGGTGCTCACCTCCATGATGCCCAAGGAGTGAGAAGGGCCTGCAGCATTGCACGTGGAAAGGCTGTCATGGGCCTTTCTGGAAATGGTACCAGCTACTTCTTCTCAGATCCATTGCCTAGACTTTGGTCACAGGTACACACCTACCTGTGGCGTGTACCGGGAAGGCATCTAGCCACGTGCCAGGAGAGAAGGAAACGGGTTTGGAGAAAGGTCAGCAGCCGAGCCACACTTTCACATAGATGATGTTTTTCCTAACAGAGCAACGCTGGGCCATGAGTTTGGAAGCAATATCAGGACGTGCGTGATTACTCCACGTAAGGATGAACCACTTATGTTGAATAAATCCAAGATAGTATAGATGCCCTCTACTGCAGATAGACTCTTTTCAATTGAAAAAGGTTTTCAAATAATCAAGCTCATGAAAGAAGATATAGGAAAAACAGGCAGGCAAAAAAAAAGAAAAATGCCCATAGAGAACCACTATTACCGTTTGATACATTTTCTTGTAGTCAATAGTTTGTTTTTTTTTTTTTGCAGTACGTGGGCCTCTCACTGTCGTGGCCTCTCCCGTTGCGGAGCACAGGCTCCGGACGCGCAGGCTCAGCAGCCATGGCTCACGGGCCCAGCCGCTCCACAGCATGTGGGGTCCTCCCGGACCGGGGCACGAACCCGCGTCCCCTGCATCGGCAGGCGGACTCTCAACCACTGCGCCACCAGGGAAGCCCTAGTCAATAGTTTTAAGAATTTTTTTGTTTGTTTGTTTTCGGCTGCTCTGCATGGCTTGCAGGGTATTAGTTCCCCGACCAGGGATTGAACCTGGGCCCTGGGCACTGAAAGCGCGGAGTCCTAACCACTGGACCACCAGGGAATCCCCAGGAATATTTTTTAATTAAAATAATTTTATTTAAAATACGTTTCCAAACTATATTTCTATTTATTGATATTTAAACGTAGATTTTTACATGATTGCAATAGAGGAGAAGTATAATTTTGAGGCTTACCTTTCTTCATTCTGTCATAACACTTTAATGTTATTTAGTGTTTATTTAGTGTTATAGTATGTCACAGCAGACAGAGGACACTTTTGCACCCATTTTCATTAACTTATTTAAGATTTTTGATATTTTTTTCACACATTTGTACAGTCTTCATAATTACAATCTTTAATACCTTGTAGTTTTAGGTAATTAAATTAAAAATTAAATAATGTTTTTGTTTTACATGTTGATTATTGCATTATTATTATTAAGATTATTTTGCATGTTGATTACTTAACATAATGTTTTAGCTCCTAATGACATTTCCACTTTCAGTAAAACTTGAGTTATAAGTAGAGCTGGAAATATATTAAAGAGAATAGAATGGGATTATCTATGCTGCAAAGTGGAACTTCTGTCCCAGATTTTAAAATACTAACAACTTTATAAACAGAGAAGATTAGTGGGATAATTGCATCTCTATGTTACATTGGCTGGTAAAAATATAGGAGTATTATCGGGCACATATTAAAATGTTTATGTGTTGTAACTTCTTAACCTAATATAAGGTTATTTAATACATTAAGGGCCATCTATTCAAAAATAAAAATAATAAAATCCACGAAATCAATAACTTCTTATGCTCCAAATGTTTAAAACCTGCTTAGTTCTTCCTGCATAAAACACCAGCATCCTCCTCCTTGATACTTTCAAGGCAGGCTTAGGTTTTCATTTTCATGAAGTCTAAGCATGCTAGAGGAAGCAAGCCGTCTGGTCCACAGATCCTCCATCTGTACAATGCAGGGAATGTCCCTCCTTACCATTATTTTGATCCTCATTTAGACAACCTCCTTAGTTTGAAAAAAAATATGGCTAAAAGCTGGGAATCAGGAATTCTCTCTAAGGATCCATGGAGATCTGTTACTGAATTTTTCCTGAATTGCCTGAGGGGAGAAAAAAGTAATTGCTCTTCCCGTAGTATCACAGGGATGGAGAAAGTCTTCATTTCCCATGTTAACTCTGACAAATTGGTACTTGTTTCTGGGTTGAGAAGAATTTTGAGGCCACTTTCAATTTTGAGTTTAGTCCGAGTGCTCTGGGACCAGTATTTTGCGCTGGACTTCTGAGTTTACCGTATTTGGAAGATTAACCCTATGCAGGCATTTCTTCTGTTGCAAAAACAAAAATGTTAGGTGAAAAAAGTGTTCAGAAAATACTTTAAAATATACAGTTAAACTGCAAGGAAAGGGAAAGTCTTGGGTTTCAAAAACAAAAAGGGGACTCAGAAGGGAACTATAGCTGGCATTAAGATGACCTGTGGGCGTAATGGACGTCGATGTCATCTCAGGAGCTGGGCGCTGGGGGTGTTAGCGCTTACATGGTGACAAGGCATGGCCTTGAGGACTAGGCCCTCAATATGGGACACTCAAAGGGCTCGCAACCTTCCAGAGGGGCTGTGGTTGTAAAAACAGTATCTTTGGGTCAGACTAAAAACTCTCGTTTAATAGGAGCAAAGATAAACATTTCTTCAAAGGGACCTTTGCCCAAGTAAGGGTGCATAGAACTCCTACTGAAAAACAAGTTTGGCTGAAGATAAGCTAAAAAAAAACCACACAAATCCTGTGAGAAACAAGGCCACCGTGATGCAAAGTTTCCAGATGCCATAAATGAGAATACTGGCTCCCAAGAATCTGTGAAAATGGAACAGTCTGAAAGGGACATAAGATAAAAATGTTTAAAATGAAGAGAAATAAATTATAGAAATAGTAAGAAAGAAAATGACCTTATAAGAAAAGAATAAGTAGATTTGAAAAATAAAATAGAAATTGTAAAAATGAAAAATATAGAAATTTAGAATTCAGTGGATGGGTCAAAGAACAAATTAGTCATAGTCAAAGGGAGCGTTATTTAACTCAAAGGTAGAGTTGAAGAAATCACCTGGAATATAGTACAGAAAGATAAGGAAATGGAAATTTGAAGAATCTTTTAGCTACATGGATGCTAAGGGGACCCAGTATGTATCCAGTTATGGGTCCTGGAATGAAGGTATTTTGAGAATCAAGGAGATTAATATTTGAAGACAGAGAAGCTGATAGTCTTTTAGAAATGAAGAAAAAATTGAGTCCCCAGAACAAAGCAGCCCAGTCTCTCTTCAGCAATTGTTCTCTCTCTCCTACCCTCTCCCAATCAATTTTTCCCTCTCAGCAATCTTATTACTGTCAGCAAACAAACATATTGCAATAACATGTCAGGGTAAAATAAAACAAATTTCTCTTGCCCCCCACCCTCCTCCAGATGCTATTCTATTTCTCTGTTCTTTTCACAACACTCATTCAAAGAGTTGCTTGTATTCCCCATCTACACCCTCTCCCTTCCTAGTGTTTCCTGGAGCCCCTCTAGTCAGAATTTCCTCTCCATCTGTCCACCAAGAGGCCACCCACAAACTCCACGTTGCTAAATCTAACGGTTCAATCTCACATGTATAATCTCTCCTCACATGTATAATCAGAAGCATTTGACAGTCCATTGCTCCCCCCTCTTTGAAATGCTTTCTTCACTTAGCCCCTAAGGCATCACTCTCTCTCGGTCCTTCTCATACTGCTCTGGCTGGTCCTTCCCAGTATCCTCTACTGTTCCTTTTCATCTTCTGACCTTAAGTGGTGGAGTCATCAAAGGCTTAGTCTCTTCTTTTATTCTCTAAGGCGATCCCATTCCTGCATGTGGCTGTATGTGGTAAATGCTGACAACTCCCTAAATTTACATCTCCAGTTTGGACCTCTCCTCTGAACTTAAAAGTTTCTATATCCAACTTCATATACTACTGCTCCACTTGGATGTCTAATACACATCTCAAACTTAACATATCCAAAAGGAGACTCCTGATTTCCCCTGCTCTGCCAAACTGTTCTACTTTAGAGTTTTCCATCTTAGAAAATGCCTATTCCATTCTTTCAGTTACTTGGTTCACAAAATTTGGTGTGATCATTTTATCTTTTTATCTCCTACCACACAATTAATTCAGCAAATGTCATTAGTTTTACCCTCAAAATATCTCCAGAAGTTGACCACTTCTCAACACCTCCACCACTATTGCCACCGTTCAGATCTCCATCTTCTTTCTTCTGGACCACTACGATGGCCTGCTGATCAATCATCCTGTTTCCATCCTTGCTTCTCTACGTAATAAAATGTCTGTTCTCCAGACAGCATACAGAGTGAGGCTTTTAGACATACATCGCATTCTGTCGTTGAAGACTTTGGTGGCTTCCCACAGCCTTTCCAAAGTCCTTACAAACAGACTGTAGGATCCATGTGCATTACCCACCTCTCTGCTTGTCTGACCTGATCTACCCCCATTCTCTCTCTCACTTCTGTCTAGCCACAGTGGCTTCTGTGCTATTCCTTGATCACACACCAGGCCTGCTCTGACCTCAGGGCTCTTGCATATGCTGTATTCTCTGTCATAATGCTCTTTCCCCAGATATTTACACAACCAGCGTGTCCCCCTTTTCGTCAGTATCTGCTTAAATGTCATTTAGTCAAAAAGGGCTTCCTGATCCCTTATACTGTGCTTCCCCAGAGCTCAATATGCCCATACTCTAATTAATTTTTCTCCATAGCACTTATCACTACCAGACATAATGTATTTGTATGGGACTGTTGTTTAATTCCTGTTTTCTCCCACCAGAAGGTAAGCTGTGTGAACATGGGACTTTGTCTGAATTGCTTTCTGCTGGTTCCTAGTGCCTGGATCTGGCATGTAGTAGGTGCACAATAAGTGTATATTGAATGATTGGCTGGGTTCTGAGCAGAATATTACAAATACAAATCCACACTTAGATGCATCACAATAGAAACTGCACAATAGCCAATAACCAACAAAAATATTAAAAGAATCCAGGGGAAAAAGACAGATTACCTACAAAGGAATGATAATCAGTTGAGAACAGAATTCTCAGATGTATTATCGAAAGACAGTGGAATAATATCGTTAAATTATGAAAGGCAAAACAGTCAACTTAGAATGAGTACCCAGCTAAGTTATTCAGAAGTGAAAGTAAAATGAAGACATTGCAGATAATATAGACTCTATTAAAGAGCCACTTAGGCCTTCCCTGGTGGCACAGTGGTTAAGAATCTGCCTGCCAACGCAGAGGACACGGATTCGAGCCCTTGTCCGGGAAGATCCCACATGTCATGGAGCAAGTAAGCCTGTGTGCCACAACTCCTGAGCCTGCACTCTAGAGCCTGCGAGCCACAACTACTGAGCCCACCACAGCTACTGAAGCCCGCATGCCTAGAGCCTGTGCTCCGCAACAAGAGAAGCCACTGCAATGAGAAGCCTCAGTACCTCAGTGAAGAGTAGCCCCCGCTCGTTGCAACTAACTAGAGAAAGCCCGCACGCAGCAACGAATACCCAACACAGCCAAAAATAAATAATTAAATAAATAAATTTAAAAAAATTTTTTTAAAGAGCTACTTAAAAATATACATGCATTGCCCACTTAAATCCGGTAATTTGTTTCTGAAAATCAGACATTCTAAATGAAAATACTGCCAAGCCTATTTCCCATTATATGAAATGGGAAAAATTCTTTTGATAGTTTATTATATACCAACCCCAAACTACTCACTACTTTCCTAAAATACAACCAAAGCAAGCAAAACATTGACCTATAATAATCATCAAATCTTAAATAGACAAATGCTTAAAGCATCACTTCCTGATTACAGAATAGTGAGTATGGCTATTAGCAAACACCTGTTTGGGAGCCTCACTGCGATACATCTCTTTAGTGCCCATAACGTGCAGATGCACACTTCGCTGACTTTTCAATATGTCCTCACATGATTCTTTGTTTGTTTTTTGCCTTGCCACCCGGCGTGTGGGATCTCAGTTCCTCGACCAGGGATTGAATCCATGCCCCCTGCAGTGGAAGTGTGGAGTCCTAACCACTGGACCACCAGGGAATTCCCAATTCCTTTTTGTTTGTTTGTTCATTTCTTATTCTCTTTTTTTTTTTTTGGCAATGCTGCATGGCTATCCTCACACAATTCTACCAGTTGAATTTGGAATAAAACTACAGACTCTTCTTTCACATTGCTTTGTTTAAAGTGTTAATTAGGGGCTTCCCTGGTGGCGCAGTGGTTAAGAATCCACCTGCCAATGCAGGGGACATGAGTTCGAGCCCTGGTCCGGGAAGATCCCACACGCAGGGGAGCAACTAAGCCCGTGAGCCACAACTACTGAGCCCACGTGCTGCAACTACTGAAGCCTGCGCACCTACAGCCCGTGCTCCGCAACAAGAGAAGCCACTGCTATGAGAAGCCCGTGAACTGCAATGAAGAGTAGCCCCCGCTCGCCGCAACTAGCAAAAGCCAGCACGCAGCAACAAAGACCAAACACAGCCGAAAATAAATAAAAATAAACAAATAAATATATGTTTTAAAATAAGTGTTAGATTTTGAGATGTACGTACACTTTTTCTATAAAAACACTAGCCAAAAAAACAAAAACAAAAACCCACCACATTGTATTTGGAAATACGTAAGTCTTATGAAGTTTGGGGATTAAAAACAGGAAAATGTTAATCTAAGAATCACTTTTCAGGGTAGCCTGTATTTCAGTAAGAAGGAAATTGAAACCAATGGAGAACAAAGACATTAGTAAACATATTTGTCGAATAAATAAGCATTGATGTAAAAAGAACAACAACCCCAAGCCGGTAGCAATAGTACTGACTAACGGGAGAGGGTTAAAAATAAAGTGGGATTAAGACAGCAGATAAGAATATGGCGGCAGGAGGGGTGCGCGCCTCTTGCTTTGTTTGGAAGGAGGATACAGCCATTGGTGACTATTGATTTTATTATGTGCTCATGTTAAAACATTTTAGTAGTAACAGTAAAATAATAGAAGTGCAATTTATAAATTCACATCAGTAAAAGGAAAACAAAGAAGAATAAATAAAGCTTAATCCCATACAAGACAGGAACTTGGAGAAAAAGATACAGGAAATGTGGTCATAGAAAACACAAAATAAGATGTTAGAAATAAGTTATAGTATCAGTAAACAAATTCTTCAGTTAAAAGACAGGAAATCTCAGATTGTATTGAAGAATATGCCCAACCATATTCTGTTTATGAGAGACATGCCTTAAATGTAATGAAGCAGAAAGATGCAAAAAGATGTGAAAGAATCTTGTAAACTATAAAGTTATCTCCAAATGGGAAATACTGTTATTAAGTTACATCACTCACCAGTAGATTCCATGATTATCTTTATTAGATCATATCTCCTGCTAGAGTGTGAACATTTTGTATTTTCAACACTCTACCCTGGCGTCTGACACACAGTAGGCTCTGAATAAATATTTGTTAAATGAATATATGAGTAAATGAATGAATGAATGGACAAGATGATAAGCGATCCTTTGACTTTTACTATTTTATCAGTGTCGTGGGGGGCGGCCGGGGGATGTTCTTTTCTCGAAGTTGGTAAAGAGTTCCATGGATATTATTTAGATGTTGTCAATTTTAATTTTTTATTGCAGTTATTATGAATACTTAGATATTTTGCAATATATTAGGTCTTTCTTATTTTCCTCCCTTCCTCACTTAATTAACTCAGTGTCACCAATTCTCTTCTTGAAAATTAAATGGTGCCAAACACATCAGATTTTGTAAAGCCTGCTTTGTTAGTGTATATTGCATCTTCTTTCAGTTTTTCTCATTTCTGTTGCCCAAGGTTGTGGTTATGATTATTTCTGAAAATTACAGAAATGTCTTAAAGCAGACATACCCTCATTTGTAAATAATGGTTGTGTCACTTAAAGGGTATGTACAGCTTGGTCACCACTGGAATCAGAACAGCTCCTATCAACGCGCTCTGTGAGGCCGTGTAGGATCGGGGAGGAGTTTGGCGGAGTTCTGTCACGTCCACGCTGGAGCCCCTGGGAGGCGGCCCCGTGCCGGCTTCAGGCGGGTGTGTGTAGAATGTAGTGACAGTTCTTAGTCCATCCTGTGGGAAACTAGAGACAGGAAACGCCATGATATCCTATTAATAAAAGGCCAAAACCACTTGGTGGTAATTAGTATCATCCTCATGACTAAACATAGGTGTTAGCCAAGTTGTTCGGGCATGTTTGATTCTTCTGGAGAAAGTGTTATCTGGATTTGGCTTTTATCATTTTGCTATATTAAGTCCAGCTTTACATTTTTGTGTGTGAAATGCTCTAAGAGCATTGCCTCATCCCCTCCGCTTAATTCCAAATGATCAACGTTGAGGCTGAGACCACAGGACAGTAAACATCTGGATATTCCCAAACATTCAGGTTTTCGACTGAAGTTTGCTTTTGTTGGTGTGGCTTTGCCAGCCTTGCTTGCCACTTTTGACTAACAACCAGCAACAAAAGTTTCCATCAATAATCCATCTAGGTGTTACTCAAACGAAGCGTCTCCTTACCAAGAATGAGTTAATTATACAGAAAAAAAGTGACTTAAAATGCTGTATTTCTTGGGTTTGACATATACACACTACTATATATAAAATAGATAACTAATAAGAACCTGCTGTATAGCGCAGGGAACTCTACTCAACACTCTGTAATGACCTATATGGGACAAGAATCTAAAAAAGAGTGGATAAATGTATATGTATAACTAATTCACTTTGCTGTACACCTGAAAGTAACACAACACTGCAAATCAACTATACTCCAATAAAAATTATTTTTAAAAAAAGAAAAAATGCTGTATTTCCATATTCTACATTTAAAATCCTTATATGCTTGTTGGTAGGCTCTGGGTCTGGCTGCTCTGGGGCTCCACGGCCTGGGCCTGGGACCCGCTCAGAAGAGGCCTGAGCTGGGAAGCCCAGCACCGCCGAGGGCTCACGTGGACAGCACAAATCCAAACGGCAGCTCTGAGTCCTGTTGACTGGGACCCTCATCAACAGAGAAAATGGATCATGGGGCTATTGGCCCATCAACCATCTCTGTGCATCCGGGGTTTGGAGGCTTCCTGGGACACAGGACTTTCCGTGTTAAAGGCAGGAGAAGCCTGGGCTGACCCAGAAGGTTCCTCACCCTAGGGGGCTGCAGGGCCTTTCAAGGCTGTACATATATCACCTGGAGCCAGCGAGTGATGACCTGAAGTGCCTTTCCTGCACCACCTCTCCCGTTTAGTGCTTGTTGATTCCGTTTATAGAAGATGTATATTCATTACGTCTTCAGTGTTTGAAAAGCTGATGGTTCTTCCAGGTCTGGCTAAGATGTCATTTCCCTCGTTAACTCTCCCACGATCCAATTCTCCAACCCCAATGGACTAGCTCTCTGCTTCTGGAACAGGCCCATGGATCCTTCTCTGAGCTTCTGAAATCCAAAATTTAGCTCCGAAAATGGAAAAATTTTATGTAAGTTACTTGGCTGCAAAACCTGACCTAACTGATCTGAAGCCTTTTATAGTTGTTATCTCACTAATATGAATATTCATACATTTTTGCTGCAGAAACATATTAATGTGTTTGATGACAGAGGGATGCCCAGACTCTGATGTGGGTGTTAGTTAATAAATGGTACATGAACTCCATTATCTGTCTAGAGTCTGAAAAATTCCTACATGCAGGTGGGCCCGAGGTTTCAGATGAGAAGCAGTGGGCCTGTACCTCTAAAGGGCACTGTCTCATTTGGCCTGTTTGTAGTTAATTATTTGTAAGTTTTTGAGCCTCAACTTCCTCATCTATAAAATGGTAATAATAAAGTCTGTCCTGACATACAAAATGAAAAGTGTTGCAAACAAATAAAAGGCATCATTGCTGTTACTTCTCTGATCTCCCTTATTCTACCGTGCTTTTGATTTTCGTTGTTTTTGAGTTTCTGCAAAGAACCACCATTTTCATAGCTGTCGCTCAATAAACATTGTGAGACCCAAGTGTAGACAAGCACTCAAAATTACAAGTTCATGAATGATTTTCTCAGTGTCACATCTTGTAAGTCAAACTTAACATTAAAGTAATCCACAATGAATTTCCAGGAAGTAACCAGAATGTGGCATTGAAATGTTGCCTCTGCCCTGGTGACCATGTGCAGAGCCTGGGTTATAATACATGGAAGTAGCTGCTCACAGAGCATCCTGGAGCATGATTAAAGGAAGGAGTTAATAGACTCTTCAGAGCACAGTGCAGTAATGTACAGTTTATCTGGGGCTGGTGGGAAGGTGCCATAGCAGAAGACAAGCCCATTCAGCAGTCAGGACTGAGGTGACTCATTCAGAGTAGAGGCAGTATCCTCACGATGGGGATTCGACCAGAACAGTCTTGTTCAAACAGTTGGTCTTTAATTTAAAAACAATCCACTGCAACAAACCATGGGACATTATTTGACTGGTTCAACACAAATGCCAAGATGAAAGAACCTTGGAACAGAATCTGTATATTTTCAAAAATCAAGAGATCTGATATCAGGAAGGCATTGTTCTTAATCCTGAGCAATCTAGAAAAATAATTGGTAATTTGTCACTCTTTTAAAGCCAGTTTTCTCATACATGACTAGCAAATATCAATAGTGTCTTTTTCAACTATAAAGCCAAAGTATTAGAGTTCAAAGGGACCTTGGAACCTCCCAACTCATGCAGATATTCCTTCTTGGGCAGTCAGCCACCTTCTGCTTGACTGTGTTTGTGATGGGGGATCATTGATTCCAGGGGCAACCTCGTGTTCCAGCAATTCTATTTGCCAGAAAATGATTTATGATACTGATCCCAAATCTTCCATTTTGTAACTCACACTCTGTGGTTTTAGTTTTGCCTTCTAG
The DNA here is from genome assembly GCF_000442215.2 of Lipotes vexillifer. Taxonomy (NCBI): domain Eukaryota; kingdom Metazoa; phylum Chordata; class Mammalia; order Artiodactyla; family Lipotidae; genus Lipotes; species Lipotes vexillifer. The sequence goes on along the minus strand of NW_006773947.1, from coordinate 3,028,390 downwards.
AATGTGAGGATGAAATATATTTTTCTTCCATGACATCGGCTCGGAGTGTGTTTGGCTACAATGAACAGAATACCTAACTACTGTGATTAAACACATAGGAGCTTGGCTTTCTCACAAAGCAAAATGTCTGCAGGTAGACAGTCTAGCTGTTGGAGCTCTCAAGGATACAGGTGCTTTCTATCTTTCTACACTGCCATTCGTAGTGTGATTTCCGCTGTATTCTCCAGTAGGAAAAAAAGAAGGAAGTGAAAGGCAGGCCAGTCAACTCTTTCCTTCTTAAAGGATGAGGAAAGCCTGAAAGCCTGATTCACCTTTCTCCTTAGCCAGAATTGGGTACGTGGTTACCCCTAGACTGGTCACTGGCCATGGGGAATTATTACTATGGCTGGTTTAGACCCATCATGATTCTATCCCAGGTCGTGGGTGGGGTTTCCTCTTCCTGAGACTGAGGGGTCTCTGAGGCATCCTAAGCAGTTCTGATTGGTTAGCAGGGAGGAAGCGGGTAGGGTGGCGAGAATGGATGGTGGGAAGGTCATAGAACAGAACCTGCCACAGGCACACATCAAATATTCAAAGACTGCTCTCAAATCTCCCTACAATTTTTTATCTTCAAGGTTAAAACGCACTCAGTTTCTTTGCCCAGTTCTCCCACCTCCTTTGGTTGGCCCCTGTGTTTGGCTCTAGTGTGGGCCTGGGCCTCAGCCTGGGGCCCTCACGTGTCTGGCGCCAGTGCCTAGCACAGCAAGAGTATCTCTCGTGGTCAGACTCCGCATTTGCCATCCACATTTCATGGGCTGGTTCTTATCGAGTTTGCAGTCAATTCTTCAGTTTCATGGGAACTGCCCACAAATCATATCTCTTCTCCAGTGTCCGTGTAATTGATTTTTTAAAAACACCTAAATGAAGCCTACAACATGCTGATTTGGAGGAACCAATGTATTAAATTACAGTAAGGATTTATTTTGATTAACCTTAAACAGCTGTTCATTAATGGAATATGTTTAGAGGACTAAGACATGAATTTTATAAAGAGCCTTTAAAAAACTTCTGTAATATCCATAGGTAGCATTGATATCTTTATTACTGCACATGGATTTAAAAGAAAAACTGTCACCTCTTCATGTATCTTTTGCTTTTCCTAAAACACTTTTCTTCTGGTACATTATCATGTGCTGCCACTAGGCCACACCAAATCAATTTGATTTATGCTGTAACCGAGTGGGAAATAGAAAGTAAGGCACAATGACTTTAGCATGTTCAATAATAGGTGTGTAGTGGAGAATTAATAGTTTTGGAAATATATCATTTCATGAAAGTTTAGGAAACGTGGAATCCTAGTTCTAGGTGCTTTTTGGTCTAAAGCATTTTTTATCCAATATAGGATTAGTATGTCTTGAAAAGCAGAAGTGTTAACACTTACACTGTAATGATCACATTCAGTTTTGTGATATCCAGAATATATCCAGCTATCTCTAGGCTTATCATAAAATATTGATTATCAATGTCAATGATTTCAATTCACTTTAGTTATATATAGGTGAATAGATATCAATAAAGCTAGATATATAAATGACATGTAGAATTTATAAGAGCAAGATATATTATGAAAGTCTGTATCTAGCATAGGATACCAAGTATCCAAACAATTATAAATCACAGTGACATATTGTAATGTGGCTTTATAAATATTGCAGTTACTCACTACCATAATAAGTATGTGGGGCTTAAGGCCTGTCAAGAATGTGTTTTGTACATTAGAATTGCTTCACAATCTGTAAGAGATTGAATCTATAAGAAGCCACTGAGATAGCGACAAGAATATTTATTTCACAAAGCTTATGAATAGCTCTGTAAGCAACCTGGAAAGAACAAAACTGGCTTCCAAACCCACATACAAAATTGAAAGGATCATGTGTTTGCAGACTTTTAAAAGTACACTGCTTTAGAGAAATGTGAACATGGTGGTATTCTGTGAGTTATGCCAATGCGTTGAAATGAATACATAAAATAATAAATTTAAAAAACAGAATTCAAAAAAATACATACACTACTTACAATCATAAAATAAATGTAAACATTAAAAATAGGAGAATGTATAAAGCTATACAGTAAGTCCCCTACATACGAACGAGATCTGTTCTGAGAGCACGTACCTAAATCTAATTTGTTCATAAATAAGTCCAACAAAGTTAGTCTAGGTACCCAACTAACACAATCGGCTATATACCCCTGCTTTTACGCTTGCTTCCGGACATCCTGGGCTTGAAATAAAGATACTGTACTACCGTACCCTATACAGTACTGTACAGTACAGTACACTAAAGCACAACCACTTGTAGAGGGTGCACGCACGTGACAATGTACACCAGACACGTGAACTAACTTATGTGATTGGACATGCGAACGCATGTTCACACCTTTGAAAGTTCACAACTTGAAGGTTCATATGTAGGGGACTTACTGTAATTCAAAGTTTAAGGTTCAGTAGGTTCTTTCTGTATTTTTCAAAACTAAGTTACTGGCTCCTCATGGCTATGGCCGGGTGAGAAGGGTGGCAAATTTTGTCCCTAAAAAGCAATTACGGGCATGGACAAGTTGAAAAAACAAACAAACAAACCCATTCGGTACTCAGAGACCAACCAGAGATATAAAGAATCTGAGTAGCGTTTATGCCTGTAACACCGCTAAACATTGGTTAAGAAATATGGGAATCTGTGGTGTTCTGGCCTAGGGATGCCCCTATTTCTCCCTCACCCCACCCCCCAAGCTCAGTCCACACAGAGATTCTGCCAGGGCCAGGTTTTGCCAAGTTAGGACTGGCAGCTTCTCTACCACAGTTGAAAGCAGTTCACTTGATTTAGGGGTGTTGGTGTTGTCAGTGGAAGTGACAACCTCAGGGGCAGGTGAATGAACGTGATGGCTCCAGTCTGAGGTCACGGTGGTGAGCAAGACAAAATATTCCTGACTGAGGCTGCCTGAATGCATAGCAAGACAGAAAAGGGCTCAAGCCAGCCCTAGTGCTGACCAACCCTGAAGCTGTGCACACACACAGAGGAGATGCAAAAGGGCCCAGTGGAAAGTGATGACTGGGAAGACTTGAAAATGACTTGATCTCTGAGACTTTTCTTCTACCCACACACAGGTCCACTGACAGAGGACAGAAGGCTTACTGGCTTGAGGTGGCTGTGCACTACCTCTCTCCAATCACTGGCTGACAGTTATGCTTGGCAGACACAGGAATGACCATAGGAAGCCAAGCTTAAAAACAATAAAATCAATGTAGCCAAAAGTTGTTCTTTGAAAAGATTGAAAAAAAAGAGAAAAACTTTTACCTAGACGGACCAAGAAAAACACAAAGAAGACAGAAATTTCCAAAATCAGGAATGCGAGATAGGACATCACTAGTAACATTATAGAAATTAAAAGGATTATAAGAAAACATTAAGAACAATTTTATATCAATAAATTTAAAAACTTTTTGATGAGTGAAATTTGGTAGTTTGTGTCTTTCGAGGAATTGGTTCATTTTATCAAATATTTAAGAAAGAAACAATACCAGTTATATGCAATGTCTTCCAGAAAAATAGAAATGGAGGCTCACCTTATGAGGCCAGTATTACTATGATATCAAAACCAGACAAAAATATAGCAGGAGAAGACAACTACAGACCAATATCCCTCATTAACATAGATACAGAAGTCCTCAAAATTTTAGCAAATTGAATCCAGTCATGCATAAAAAGGAAAACACATTATGACCAAGTATGGTTTATTTCAGGAATGAAGGCTGGTTCAATATTTGAAATTTAATTCATGCAGCCATGATATTAACAGACTAAAGAAGGAAAACTATATCATCTTAAGAGACACAGAGAAGCATTTGACAAAATTCAGTACCTATTCATATTTTAAAATTTCAGCAAACTAGGGGACTTACCTGGTGGTCCAGTGGTCGAGAATCCATCTTGCAATGCAGGGGACACTGGTTTGATCCCTGGTCGGGGAACTAAGATTCCACATGCCACGGGGCAACTAAGGTCCCACGCCAACTAAGACCTGACACAGCAAACAAATAAATAAATATTAAAAAAAATTTCAGCAAACTAGAAATAGAGGAGAATTGCCTTAATCTGATAAACAGCATCAACAAAACACCCACAGTTAACATACTTAATGATGGAAGACCAAGAGGTTTTCCCCTAGGATCAGGAACAAGGGAACATCATTCTGGAAGTCCTAGCCACAATAAGGCAAGGAAAAGAAATAAAAAGCATTCATATTAGAAAGGAAAAAACAAAAACAAAAAACTGTCTCTATTCACAAATGCCATGATTATCTACATAGAAAATCCAAGGAATCTTCTAGAAAGCTCTGGATTTAATTAGCAAGTTTAGCAATGTTGCCAGATACATGGTTAATACACAAAACTATCATGTAATCTATCAACTATCAATGAACAATTGTAAATAGAAATTCAAAAATAAGACCAGTTACAATAGTTCCAAGAAATGAAATCCTTAGTAATGAATCTAGCAAAATATATGCAAGTTTGGTACGCTGAAAATGATGAAATACTGATGAAAAAATAAACAAAGACCTAAACAAATGAAAAAATATACTTTGCTTATTGGTTGGAAGACAATATTAAGATGTCGATTTTTCCCATATTGAATATAGATCTAATGCAATCCCAAGAAAAATACCAAAAGGATTTATGTAAATATAAAGAAGCTGATTCTAAAGTTTTTATGGAAAGGGAATCAGATAGCCAAACAAGTTTTGAAAATGAACAAAGTTGGAGGACTCCCTGATCTGATGATTTAATATAAAATCATAGTCCTCAATGGAGTGTTGTATGGACAAAAGGAAAAACACAAAGATAAATGTAACAGATTAGTGAGTACAGAAATAGAACCACACAAATATGGTCAACTGATTTTTGACAAAGGTGCAAAGCAATGCAATGAAGAAAGTGTCATCTTTTCAACAAATGGTATTGGAATAATAGACCATTCATTTACACAATAAGAACCTTGACCTAAACCTCACAACTTTTGCAAAAATTAAAATGGATCATAGACCTAAATGTAAGACAAAACCATAAAACTTTTAGAAGAAAACCTTTGTGACCTCAACTTAGGCAAACATTTTCTAGATATAATATTAAGAGCATTAATCGATAAAGGAAAAAAATTGACAAAATGAACATCAAAATTAAAATCTTTTGCTTTGAGCAAGTCACTGCTAAGAGAATAAAAAGATGAGCTACTGACTGGGTGAAAATATCTGAAAATTACATATGCGATAAAGGACTTGCACTTAGAACATATAAAGAGCTCTCCAACAATAATCAGGAAACAAACACTCAGTTATATACATTGGCGAAAAATATTAATGCTTCGCCAAACAAGACAGCAAAAAAGTACATGGAAGGAAGTTTAATATAAATAGTCAGAAGGAAATGCAAATTAAAACTGTAATGAGATACTACCACATACTTATTTAGAATGGCTAAAAAAGAAAAACAAGAAAACAAGAAACCTGACAGTACCAAGTGCTGATGAGCATTCCAAGCAATTGGAACTTACATATGTTGTTGGTAGGAATGCAAACTGGCATAGCCCTTCTGGAAAAACTATTTGGCAATTTCTTATAAAGTTAAATATACATTTACCAGGTGACCCAGCAATTCTACTCTTAGATAGTTAACCTAGAGAAATGAAAAGTTATGTTCACACAAAAACCTGTACACGAATATTTATAGCAGTGCTATTCGTAATGACCAAAAACTGAAAACAAGTCATATGTTCTTTAATGGGGGAGTGGATAAACAAATTATGGTACAGCCATATAATGAAATACTTCCTCATCAATAAAAATAATGAACTATTGACACATGTAACAACATGGATGAATCTCAAATGTGTGATTCTAAGTTAGAAAAGCCAGACTCAAAAAGTTGCCTATTAGAAGATTCCATCTATATGTCATTCTGGAAAAGGCTAAACTATAGGGATAGAAAACAGATGAGAAGGTTTCTAGGCAAGGTGATCCATGGCCATGATTGACTGGGGTGATCCCAATTTTTGTCTAGCCTGCCTTTCTGTCTAGTTTAGTAATTTCCCTGATTTTTAAAAAGTTTAAATGAAGCAGTTTTATTATAGATTGCCTTAAATGAAGCTGAATATTTTGTAAAATTTTTCATCCAGAGAAGACCTTCCAAGGCCGTCTAGCAGTGATTGGAATTTTCGCTTGAACATGCTAGAAATTTTGTAAGAAGACGAAATAATCCAGCTCTCTTCTCCTGGCTTTTTGTTTTGTTTTTTTTTTTTCCTATTCTTTCTAGATGCAACACAACGAATACCTCCCTTTCATGGACAGCATGCAGGTCACTCAGTGATAACTAAGTGTGGTGGCCATGCGTGGCTCAGAGGACCTAGTACATCCTCCTGGTCTAGGGTTGTATTTGCTACTACTGCCTATGCTGGGCACTTGGTGTCCCTCTGGCTGTGCCAGGGCCCAGGCTGTAGCACATGAGATGCAAGAGGCCAGTAGACCACCAGTCTGTCTGCTTCCACCATGGGAAATGAAGCAAATGTTAGGTAAGTTGTGTGTGAAAAATGTGCGGTAAATAGACGCTAAGCAGTAGGTCACAGTCCGAATGCTATTCTTAGTGTTATTGTTACTTATTGGACAGTGTACATCACACATGTTGCTTTATTTTTATTGGTTAACACCTTTCTAAAATTTTATAATAAATTCAGCGGCAAGAAGATTAAAAAATCTTCTTTTAAAAGAAGTGCATAAAATGCATGTTTAAGGAAAAATTAACTGCTGGATTTTTATTTCTGAAGAAAATTGAAGATGAAAGCATAAGTGACACAAAATACTGGTTGCCATTCAAAGCACTATAGCGTTAATACTGTCCAAACAGTTGAAAAAATATTAGCATCTCCTTTAGGCAATGGATGTGTGCAGTCAGGCCCATTAGTGACAACTGCGGCACTCGGTAAGGCTGGCTAACTAACTAGCTAGCTAACTAGCTAACTAAATACCTTTCTTCCCTTTCTCCCTCTCTCTCCCTCTTCCCTCCCTCCCTTCTTCTCTCATCATTTTACTATGTGCATTTTCAAAAATTACAAAAAAGTAGACTAGTAGAATGAACCCTTAAAGCCTCTGCCATCTGGGTTCAGTATCAATATCAATAGCTTACTAATGTTGCTTCATCTATCTCCCTCCAACCTTTTATATTTGCTGAAATAGTTTAACATAAATCCCACAATCATGTCACTTCACCCATAAATACTACATTATACTTAATGATTTCTTTCTGCTAGCAAAACTAATGCATGTTTATCAAAGAGAATTTGGAAAAGCATAAAGGGGAAATTAAAGTTGCCTGCACTCCTACAATCTAAGTCACTGTTAATGTTTGATGTTTTTCTGTCTAGACCTTTAAATTATGCATGTGTCTGCGCATGAGTGCATGTTTGCTATCCAATTATGCATATGCATGTGTCTATGCATATATTCAGAGGCATCTAGCGTATCGTATCTATTTTACCACATGTTAATCAGTTAGACGGCCTTCTGTAGCAAGCAACAGAAAATCCAGTTCAAACTTGCTTAAACAATAAAGGGGACTTTGGGGCTTTTATGAGTGAGAAGTTCAGGGGCAGGCAGGGGAGGTGTTGTGCCTGGTTTGATCAGCTCTCCGCTCAGTATCTCTATTATTCTTGGTCGTCTCTTGTATATTGATGGGCTCCTTTCTCAGCCTGGCTTCCCTAC
>NW_006773947.1:2995288-3020542 GCF_000442215.2 Lipotes vexillifer | reverse complement strand
CCCTACACCTGCAAGACCAGGGCTACAGGCTCTCACAACCATCTTCATAGGGAAAAAGAGCATCACTTCTCTTAGCTTTTGAACAAGAGTTCTGAGCTGTGCTCTGATTGGCCCACGCCTGAGATAATGACTAAAACGGGAGACCTGGTATTACCCTGCCTGAACAACCAGCATCCTTCAGAGCTAGAGCTGGAGGGAGACAAACAACGCATCAGATATGCGGTGGGGGAGTCATTGAGAGGAGGAATGGATGTTGGAGGAGCAGCCTCCATGTGCCTTATTCTATGTCTTTCTACTTTCACTGTGTATGTATGTATGTATGTATCTATCGATCCAATCAGTCGATAGTCTCCTTCCCTTTAAGTCTTTGATATTTTGTTCAAAGCCCCCATTCACGTTCAGGGTAAACATACCCACTCCTTGAATGTCCCTAAAGAAATAACTCATGTAAAACCTTTGTGTGTCTGAGAGACTCCACTGAAGGTTTGGGGCATATGGGGAGTGGGGAAGAGTTTACGTTGTAGCAGTACAAATCATTTAAAACAATATTAGATAGCTCTCTAATACTGTGGTTCTCAACCATTGTATGGGGGTGATTTTGCCCTCCCCGCTCCCAGGGAACATTTGGCAATGACTGGAGACGTTTTTGGTTGTCACAAGTGCTACTAGTGTCGAGAGCAATGATGCTGCTAAACATCTTACAATGTTCAGGATAGCCCTCCCCCTTGACAATGAATCATCTATGAGTCTAAAACGTCAATAGTGCCTTTGTTGAGAAAGCCTGCTTTAAGATAGCTAAGAGTCCACGGGCCATATTTAACGGTGCTTGACTCTTCCTGCTGGTTCCTTTCTACAGTTCCCTCTTCATTGCTCTCCCGCCTCCCAGATTCCTACTTATTTCTAATATAGAACACTTTAGATATTTCCTTTTTTCTTATCCCCTGATAGATTTTAGGCTCATACTTCCATCCCAAAAGGTTTAATAAAGTATATTCCTCTGCAAATACAGTACACTGTCTAAGAGGAACACAGGCTCCGGACGCACAGGCTCAGCAGCCATGGCTCACGGGCCCAGCCACTCTGCGGCATGTGGGATCCTCCCGGACAGGGGCACGAACCCGTGTCCCCTGCATTGGCAGGCGGACTCTCAACCACTGTGCCACCAGGGAAGCCCTCCTGTCTAAGAGGAATTTAATTGCCATTTGTTAAGATAATAATCATTTTCAGCTTATTACACACCAATGGGGTTATACTTGGGATAACACAGTGGATATTCTCTTGCTGCATGCTTTGGTCACTTTATAGAGTATCATGAATATTTTCCCATTGCTTACCTAGTATGATGCTGTTTGCCAAATATTTCTGGTCCTCCTCCTTCCTTCTAAGTACAAAGTAGGATCCTACCTCCTGACCCCCTTGTGATGGGTGGGGCCATATGCCTAGTTTTGGTCAATGAGTTGAGAGAGGAAGTGACTCTCACAATTTCCAGGTCAGAGTGTTTAATTGCTTGACACCTTCCAGAGCCCTTTATTTCCTTATGGTAGAGGGACCAGCAGTGTTTGAGATGGCACTCTTGCATCAGCCTGGATATCCAAGAGACCGTGATGAAAAGGGGACCTTGTTGGTGTGATCTACATGTGGCATGAGAAAGAAATAGACTTTTGCTATTTTAAACCATTGGGTTTTGCGGTTGTTTGTTACTGCAGTGTAACCCAGCCTATCCTGATTGATACATCTGATACCCAGGCATCACTTCTGCTCAGAGGCTTACTCCGCATCATCAGATGAGGGTGACTATATTCAAGATCATGCGAGTTTATCTTCATCACTCTACACCAATAATAGCCACCCTATCCTTCGCAGTGATTAATTTAGGGGTAAGCATGTGACTCTCTTCTGAGATATAGTGGGAGATCTGCTGGGGGCTCCAGAGAAAACTTTCCCTCATCCTAGAAAAGAGACCTGAAGAGACAGTCCTTTGGGCCTCTGGGCATTGACGTAATTGGATGTGGTGCCCGGAGCTTTGCAGCCATTCTGAAAAAGTGAAGGTTTTCACTGAGCCACTGAAGATGGCAGAGCAGAGTGATGGAAAGAACCTGGTCCTTGATGACATTATCAAGGCAGGGAATCAACTGACCTGAAACACTCCCTACCTCTGGACTTCCTGATGTGTGTGAAAATAAAAGCCCTCATTTTAAAGTCAGTTTCAGTCAGTGTTTTATGTTACTTGAAACTGAAAACATCGAAGTGATATATTGTTAGGTTGACTTCTGTAATGTTATTTTAATTGTCTCTAGAGCATGTCTAGACTATAATGTATTTAATAATCCACTGCAACTTAACAGTTAGGCAACTTTCCACTTTCAATCACTATAATATAAAGAGGGTCCCTTCCTGCAAATTGTGCCAAATAAAATTGCAAGCATTTTTCTGTTTCCTAAGAACAGGAGGCCTGCTTCCTTTGGAACCAAATCTTCCTTCATTCATCCATTCATTTTTATTTTGTGAGTGCCTACCATGCTGCAGACTCAGGACAGAACCGTAATTTAAAACTGACAAGATCTTGGTCCTCTTGTAGCTCGTGAAACCTTGTATTTCTTTCATTTGGAAAACCCAAGCAATAGATGTGAAACTAATTCCCACCTATTTGTTCTTGGAGAAAATATGACAGCAGATGTCATAGGCTGAGCTATTTTTAAGTGTTCTGATTAGTAATACAAGGTAAACAGGCACTTTAGCATAAAGAGTTATGGCTTCAGACTTTATAACTTCTTAGGGAAATCCACAATTTTCCATGCATGAATTTAAATTACCTATTCCTTTAAATTATTTATTTGTCTTGAAACTACTTTATTGAGTTCTGACATACAAAAAGCTGTAGATATTTAATACATACAACTTGGTGTGTATGGAGATAAGTATACACCCATGAAACCATTTTCACAATCGATGCCATACACTTATTCATCACCTTCGAAAGTTCCCTCTTGCTCCACAGTCAAAACCATAATGAGATATCACTTCACACCTGTTCAAATGGCTATTATTTAAAAAAGGACTGGGTAAGATGGGAATAAAGACACAGACTTACTAGAGCATGGACTTGAGGATATGGGGAGGGGGAGGGGGAGGCTGTGATGAGGTGAGAGAGTGGTATGGACATATATACACTACCTAGCGTAAAGTGGATAGCTAGTGGGAAGCAGCCACATAGCACAGGGAGATCAGCTAGGTGGTTTGTGACCGCCTAGAGGGGTGGGATAGGGAGGGGTGGGATAGGGAGGGTGGGAGGGAGGGAGACGCAGGAGGGAAGAGATATGGGAACATGTGTATATGTATAACTGATTCACTTTGTTATAAAGCAGAAACTAACACACCATTGTAAAGCAATTATACTCCAATAAAGATGTTAAAAAAAAAAGGAAAAAAAAAAAAGGACAAATGTTGGCAAGGATGCAGAGTAAAGGGAACCCTTTTACATTGTTGGTGGGGATGTAAAATGGTGCAGCCACTACAGAAAACAGTATGGGAATTTCTCAAAAAATTAATAATAGAATTACCATTTGATCCAGCAAACCCAGTTCTGGGTATATTTCTAAAGGAACTGAAATCTGGATCTTGAAGAGATATCTGCATGCCCATGTTCACTGCAACATTATTCACAATAGCTAAGATATGAAAACCACCTAAATGTTTATCAAAAGATGAAGGGTTAAAGAAAATATTATGTAGCACATACATAGTGTATAGATATCTAGATATCTAGATATCCCTAGATATCTGGGGATGGTTCACAGTTCTGCTTCTCATTTGCTGTGTGATGTTGGACAAGTCACCACACCACTCACAGTTCCAATAAACTCATTAACCAAGTGTTGAGATAAAAGTGAAGTCATTTAATTTTTGAGTTATTTTGAAAAATGGCATCATAATGTATGTGAAAGGGCATTATTTATTGGGAGACATATCAACTTTAGTTTTTGCTTGCTTTTGTGGTTAGTTGAGGGGAAAATACTTTGAAAGTTGAGTCCCTAGACATTTGTTATAAAAAATAACATTTCTATTTTTTATTACACAATAATATATAATCATTGTTGAAAAAAGAAAACACGCACTCGCGTAAATGTGCGCGCGTGCGCGCACACACACACACTCACTCCCGATGTCAAAATATTTTCCCAGTGTCTCACTGACACCATCCTGCCCTCGACTGCTGGTCAATGGAAGGCAGTGACACATACATCTTGTCTTTACATGGAGTAAAATCTCTCAGCATTATCCTTTAACTTTCTTTCCTTGTGATTCCTCTTAGGAGATCCTTCTCCTCTCAGGTTGTGTAAATATATATTTATTTATATCTTTATATATATAAATTTTATATATAAATATATATATATATATATATATATATATAAATATATATTATTCCAGAAATCTGAGGATTTCTTTTGCAAATGTTTAAATTATTAGTCCACCTGGAATTAATTTGATATAGGGTGGAAGAGATGTATCATATTTTTGCAAATGGTAATCCATTTGCAAAATTGTTATCTTTGCAAGTGACACTCAACGCCGTTTTTGGAATGACCCAGCCTCTCACCATTGATTTGAGTTGCAAATTTTTCCGTACACTAAGCTACTAAATATCTTTGAGAATGTTTCCGGATGAGCTCTCTATGCCACTGAATTGACTGTCCTTTGCTCAATCAGTACCACATATTTTAATAAACTTTATAGAAGGTCTTAATGTCTTTATGTGAGGTCTTCAAGCTTTCTTTTCCAACATCAGTTGGCTTTCTAGTACGCTTCTTTCTGAAGATCTTGTAGAATCCTTTTATTTTCATATTCCAGACATCCATGAAAATGCAAAAAGAATCCCCAAATTCACAACAATATAAAAATTTAAGGTGACGGTATAATGCCAGAGGCAGGATGTAAGATGTCCAAATCCTAAGGAAATTGGAGCTGGATTTAGAAAATCTCCAGAAGATTCGATCTCAGCTTGAAAGATTCCCCTATTTTGCTGCCTCTGAATATACTGTGATTAGGGGCGGCTGCAGGGACACACTGACAAAGTCTAACAGCCCACTCGTCAGTAGAGCCTACTTCTCTGTGGTCAGCTGAAACTCTGGGATTGCCACACTTTTAAAGGAGGAAAGAAGATTGAGTTCTCTCTCTCCTGTCTTCTCTGTTTTTCCATTGCAATTTTATTTGACTTAAAGCGGAACTTAAGAGAATTCCTAAAAGCCACCAGCACAAGTTAACCTTGAGGCTGGAGATAATTTCAGTGCTTCCTGTTCTTACTCTGATGACATCTTTGTCTGGACACAGCCAACAGCTTTCTGGAGACTCCCTGTCACAGCTCCAGGGTGTGCTGATTCCCATCCTGCCCGGAGGTACTCCTTCCCCGAGGTGCTTCCAAGCATCCTCTGCTGCCCCTTAGACGACGAGCCCAGGCCCAGACCCAGCTGGATCATCATCTGCACAGAGTGACCAGGAGACTGAGCCACCTTCCTGTTCGGTCCGGTTTCTGCTTTGCTAGTTTTCCTGGTTGTTGGTGTTTGTTTGCAGCGGAAACCTTGACAGCTCAGCACATGGGAGGGTATATTCTCTCAGGCCCTCATGGCCCGTGCATTCTGTTTGAGAAGGAGAGGTGGAGGCACATTGCTTTCCTCTCTAGCACATGGAGTGGGACTTTAAGGGCTTCTTTTGGATTGGGGCAGGTAAAGAGAGTGCAGGCCTGGGGTTGGCAGCCTTGGGGGAACAGTGTGGCCTTCTATTTGGGTATTGACCTCGGACCTCAGAGCTTAGGAGGGTGCACCTGACAGTCTGAAGAACGGCACCACCTCGGATTGGACGGGCTCATTTTTGACCAGGCCCGTACCTTTGCAGTGGAGGAAGAGAGGGCAGTAAGGCCAGTTATGCCAAATTAATTCTGGTAACAGTGGGGTGACACGTTGTGGCCAGACTGCCCTCTCACTCAGGAACAGATTAACAGTTGAACATCATACAGCAGACATAGGCGTTTGCCTCTTGTAGCCCTGGAGGTAAGTTAGGAACAGATGTCCAAGAGCTTTTCACGACTTCACTATGGCCCCTTTCTCCATGGATGAAATCATGGTGCTTGGAACTCGCCAGGGCCCGCCATGTTCAGATGTTACCTTGTGTCAATCTTATAAACCATATCTTCTCAACAAAACTTACAATGTTTTTAACTTACGTAGTACTATTGCTCATTTTCCCTTTCCTTTCCTTTCTGTTATTTTTACCATTAGAGAAACTGAGGTTCAGAGAGGTGTAGCAACTTGTCCATGGTCACAGAGCAGAACTCAGATCATGTCACATACCTAGAAGGAGGTCTATGAATGCTTGCTGGGAATAATATTTAATTCAAAGGAAAGTAAAAGACAGGTGATTTGTGCTTTTATTCATTTGTCATTTATTTGTTTACTACCTATCGGGGCAGAGCATTAAGTTTTAGCATCATCCTAATTCATCATTCCTTTTAAGAGCTGTGTCTGTTGTAGTTTTTAATTTTTCTCTTTCATCTCCCATCCCCATTTCTTTCTCCCCTGGAGGCACCACCCTACTCTGTTTGGTACATGTTCTTGAGTGTGTGTGTATATGTACATATATTCTTGAACATACGTATAGCATTGTCTTACATAGGGGTGCATGTTAAACTGTATACATAGCATTTCACTATTTCTTTCTTTGTTCTCAATGATTATAAGTTCTCCATAGATGCTTTCTATCCATCCGGCTCCTCACTTCTGGGCGTGACATTGTATTTCACAGTACACGTCTACGTTTCCCTAATGATGGGTAGACCTGGACCGCCTCTACCTCTTTGCTACACAAATAATGTGCTGGGGGGGCATCCTTGAACATGTGGGAGTTTCTCAGGGGGAAATATCAAGTCACTGTACTTTATGTGGCAGGTCAAAGCATGAAAGGAGAGCTGGACAGCTGGAGATGGTGTAATATTTATTTTAAATGCAACCAATAGGAACCGGCGGGTACCCCCATTAAAGGGACTGCTCTACAAAGAGAACCATTAAAATGAATGTAAATCACAGTAGCTTCAGGGACAGTTTAATAACTATCTGACTTTTTATTGGGTGAGCAGGAGATGTGCCAGCTTTCTCCTTACAGAGTCTTCTGGATCTTTTGCAGAGAGAGATTTCTATCTGACCCGCTCATGAGATTACCGAGGGCAGAGGGCTGCCCTGGGAGTAATGGCCATAAATCCAATTAGTAACTCACTTTCTCTTTTGCCACAAGCTCCATTTCCCCCAAACACACAGAAGATAATTCCACACTCTGGAACCTGGTAAATCCTGAGGGCTCCATGATAGCACACCACCAAGACACAAAGGCTTCTTGCATGAGAAAAGGGCTGGAATGATATACATTAAACTGGTATCAGTGGGAACCTCCGTGGAAGGGAGAGGAAAAGGTGCCGGGGTGGGTGGCGTGGGACCTTGTCACACTTTATTCTGTACACTTGTGTAACGTTTCAAACAAAAATGTGTTCCTGTCTTACTTGTGAAATAAGGAAATGGGGGGAAAAAACCCTTCAGGCAATCTCTAGAGTATTTTAGCAAGATTAGAGGTGAAAGAAACTCTGCTTTTTACAGATGAGGAAACTAAGGCAGCTGGGGCACTGAGGTCACATGAGCCTGCTCCGAAGACTGGGCGGCGTGTGGCGGGCACTGGGCCTCTGGACTCCTCCATTTGGGTCCAAAGTGGCCGTCAGCACAGCCACTTTGGGGGGAGGGTGGCTGAACCACAGGAGAAGGGTCTTGGATTCCAGACCAATGCCCGTCTGGAAACTTGCCTACTTAAGAAAACAAATCCTTTAATGACGAATCTTTATGAACCGAAGTAAAGAATTGAGATGCCCAGGATAAAAATAAAACCTGTATCAGCTTAATTTTGATTTTTAAAAACTGCGTAACGGCTCTACTTTTGTCTCCTCTGAAACTGAAAGGACCCACCTTGACAGTAGCTTATCTGGAGGATGCAAGGCGTCATATAGGGTCCTTCCTTCCTCTTATTACATTTATATTTGTTACAGAGATGTTTCTTGCGGGTTGGTAGTTTTGTTAAAATTATGAGTGAAATAAAAATATAAATGACTAAATCATACTTCTGTATGAGCTTATAGAAAAAAGCACAAAGGATTTGGGTTTGAATCCCAAATCTGTCATTTACTAGTAACCTTGAGCAAGTGATCTAACCCTGTGAAGCTTTAGTTTTATTATTAAAAAATATGAATAATATGTAGTTCACATGATTACTGTGCGTATTCAGTAGGCTACTGTAAGGAGAGCTTTCAATACAATGCTTGGCACATAGTAAACACGGAATAACGACGTCTATTAGTATTTTAACAGGCATGTTTAAAATTATTATTTTCCCTTGCACGACTCTAGGGATCAATGAAATATTTGTTAGGTAAACTGGTATCTTGAATTCCTCAAAAGCAGAGCCTGAGATAAGGATTTGTGTGCAGGGTATTTATCCAGGTGATCCCAGGAAGTGTGGTGAGGGAGTCCAGGAAGAGAAGAAAGACAGTCAGTGTACCTCTGTGGGCAACTGGACACCAGCCTGGCAATCTGCTTCACCAGCGCCTTCTCCATGACCTGATAGAGGGCATGGCTTATGTTCCAGCATGGTAAAGTCACCCACGACACTAAGTTTACCTCTCTATTAAAAGTTGAGGTACCTTCTCTCTTAGGTTCCAGTTCTTAAAATATAAGTGAAGGAGCTTCTGGAAATCATGGTACTCTTTGCAGAGAACACCACACTCACTGCAGAGCATCACATAATTTGGATCTATTTAATTGCAAACATAAATCAAAAACAATTGCAAGAAATATGACCATATTATGAAATTATTAGCACGAACATGCAAACACACATATCGGGTCAATGTAATTGGCATTTCATGGGTTTCCACTAGTACTTGTTTGCTAATTGATCATTAACTTGTTATCTGCTGGAATTTGCCAGCAGATAAGCAATGGTAGGCACCACAGGTAGAAGAAAAATATGTGGAGAGAAATATTAAGCACAGGTAAAAATTTACCCACTTTTGCATTTATGTGAGACAAAGAATCCCTAATTCCTTCTCAGGGACAAAAGCCCTCTGCTTAATTTATAAAATATTGGCATCTGAGAACTCATTTAAAAGGTCAGTTATATCACTGCATTGCCAGTTCGGGGCAAAGTTCACAAATCAAAGTGAGAAAATCCCATGATTCTTAGCCGCTCGGAAGCTTCCAAGAGTGGCAGGTCACAGAGATTGTACTTCACAGCAGCTGTGACAGCAACATGTGAACTTCTGACCAGACTCGTGCGCAGACACCTACTCTTCTCTTGGGTCACTTGAAACTGTCTATATATAATATGTTGCTTTTACCGGGAAAGTTTTATTTTAATATTTTGCTCTAAATCGGGCAGTAAGCAACTGAATATAACTAACACCACTGCCTCTTTTGCCTACACTGTTCCTTACTTCCAGATATCCATTTCCTAAAACTGGAATGCCTTCTACCATCTTTACTTAAGGAGTTGCTCAAATCTCGTGTCCCCACAGAACCATACCCGGTCATCTCAGCCGTCTGCAACTCTCTTGAATTCTTATGATATTTTCTATGCTGCTCACGTGATACTTAGTGTCACCCTGCATTGTTTGTGGCTTCCTTCTCTCTCTCTCTCTCTCTCTTTCATGCACGCATACATACCCTTCCTATCTCTCCAAACTAAACAAACACAGTTTGCATTTTATCACTGTTTGTGGCCAGCAAATGCCCTGTACACAGTGAGCTTTTGCAAATATATGTGAATCATGTAATTGGGCATTGCCCCCAACATTATTTACAGCCTCACTCTACCAAACATCAGTGTTTCTCAAAATTGAATAATGTAGAGATCCCTTAAAGGAAAAGAAATTTGTGCACCTCTAGCGTTGGCTTAAAATTTTAAAGTATTAAATATGTTTAAGTATAAAACAAAGCATAAACTCCTTATGTTTACATCTCTAATACAACCATGAAACTGAAAGTTTACAATTAAAGGAAAACAAACCCAATATAGTCAAACTAATATTAGTTTAATGTGACAGATGATACTGTTTTGGTGAAATTGAATCACTGTTCATAGCGTGAATGTGGTACTGGCTGCCCTCGTGCAGGCTCACTCTGATTCGGGGCGCATGTACGGAGGTTTGCTGCATGGCTGTGCCATTTCCCCATCCATTTTCTCTATTTGAACCACCATGTCATTTGAACTTCCTTTGGCACAGATATATCATTTAGGTGTTAATTCTAACCTCTCTTCTTTTCTCATTTACCTATGACAATGAATGTACTTCTTGGCATCAACATGGGCTTAAACACAGATACTGTGAAATCTTGTGGCAGTACTTTGTTATAAGGTGACCGTCCAGATGATGATGATGATTGTAATATTACTATTACTAGCTAATATTTACAGGCTATCTTCTTTGTGATAAAGTATATCTAGATTAACTCACTTATTTCTTACATTAACTCCCTGAGAAAGAAGCAATTATTATCACTATCTTATTGATGGGGAAACAGAGGCTCAAAGAAATCCAATAGCATTCTCAAATCCATGCTACTCATAAAGAATTAAAACCTATAAAGTCTGACGGCAGAACCTGAACACAATACTCATAATAGTTTGTTTAGTGTATCATTAAAATGAACACAAACTTAAAATGAGTGTTGTGCAGAATCAACACACTCCAATGTTTGATATTCCCATATGCCCTCAATTCATCATATGCTCAGAAATCATGCCTGTAGACTTTTTTGCACCACTAAGGATAGGAACAGTGATAGCTAGGTAAAATATGAAAGAATTCAGCTTCGTATCCACAATGAATGAGGTGCTTTACTGATAGAAATGTGTAACTTATTCTCAGTAAATGTAATATATTCAAAAGAGTTGGGTAATATGTATTTCATATTCTCTTCTACTATACTGTCCAAACAATGTCTTCATTCAGAAGTTAATTGACTCCCCCAACACTCAGCTTCAGTGCAAGTGCAAGCTGAGCGCCGAGCTCTCCCACGAGTCAGAGAACACCCACGACTGCATGGTTTAACCTGCAGAAGCCAAGTTCTCCTGAAATTAGAGTTTGAACTTTCCTGTCAGCTTATTGATTCAAGTTTGCCAAAATTCAATATGTTCTCACTCAATTTGGGAAATATGCAGACTGCTTTCTTTCTTCTGATTTGCCAAACTAAACAAAAGAATCTCTTAAAATATGACTTATTACTGGTATCCTTCCTTGTTCAATTGACTGGTTCTGTTGGGAAAACATTTGGACACGAAAAGAGTACTGTATACCTTTAGTCCCACCCCCCCCCAGCCCCCCACTCACCCCAACTACAGTGACACAGTACTGTAGATGTGCTCAAATCTCTTGTTATGCTTAAAAAATAATAATAGCATGGGTAGCTGACTGGTTTCTGTTTCCCAAATAGCCAACTTAGGAATGAGAAAAAAGCTTGTACATTTCAGACCTGTAAGGAATAGTGATCATTTCCTTATAATACTGCAAAAGACGTTGATTTCTCTGCTATCCTCCCAGCACATTGCACTGGCCATGGCTGGATCCAATGAAGTATAAGACAAGGTCTTTATCCTTAAGAATATTACAAGCTTTATGGCATATACTGGAGTCACACACATCAACAAAAATAGCTACATTCAGCTAGTATGCCTTCCATCTTAAAAACAACTTGGTAGGGTAAATTCGAGTGTTACAACCCTCACGTAGATGAGGCTATTAGGGTACAGGAGGTGAAAGCTAAGGTCGTACAACTAATTAGTGGCTGAGACAAATCTAGAAGTCAGATTTCCTTGTTTGCAGTTTCTCCCACTAGACCCGATTGCTTCTTCAGACTAATGCGGAAACAGCATTCTAGAAGGTATTTAGATTTCTTTCTAAAGGTGATTTGGCTCCTTCACAAATCAAAAATAACAACAAAAAACCCAAACATCTGATTTGTAACCAGACCCTGGAGTATCACCCACTGCCTGAGTTGATGACTTCGTTACCAGCTGCTGAAACACTTCCATGCGAAGACGTGAAATTCCTGCAGGAAATGACTCTAGGCAGTTTTGAATAAGTAAGGAAATTAAATGACTAACTTCGATGTTTCCTGGTTTTTGTCTATCTTAATTAACGATTTATTTTGGTAAAGGAAAAACTGACCAAACTTCTACCACTCAACATGTAAAACTTAATATCTGTTTATAGTAAAAACATGATTCCCACGTCTGCTTTTATTTAGAGAAAAGAAAAATAAATTTTTGAATAATTTTCAGTAACCATATTTATTAAATGGTTCCTCTTTAAAAAAATAAACCAAACCAATTACAGCATATGTGTGTGTGAAATATCAATTTCCTCCTCATAGACCCCAAAGGTGAAGGTGCACTTGAGAAAAATGTGTTGATTATTAACAGGGCTAATATTTTTGTGGTAATGTTATTACTGAACATCTAAATAATTAGTTAGAGTTTGGGGTTGATAGAGGAATTGCAGTCGGAATACATTATTGATTTCTATATCAGATTAAATACAGCATGGACCCAATTGAAAATTGTTACTACTTTTGATCCATGTTTTATGTGATTCTTATTTTGCCTTCATTCATTTATTCAACAATATTTACCGAATGTCTGCTATGTGCCAGGCATTCTGCTACGTGCTGAAAATACAGGATAAATTAAGCAATGCTCTAGCTCCCATGGAGTTGAGGGAGACAGATGATTAACAAAAAGGCAGGGCAATATGTCAGGTAGCAGTAATTACTATGAAGCAAAACAGAGTGAGCTGAGAGTGAGGGAGCGATGGGGTAGGCGGAGAGTCGGAATCAGTCCCTTTGCAGAAATTTAATGACTAAAGACTTCATAATTCATGGTGGACGAGTATCGCTGTGGCATTCTGTCCTGTCCTGGACTCTACAAATGTTTAAGATAAACTTTTTTGAGTTCAAGGATAATGGGAAGCAATTTTAAGAAAGCTGATTTTTATATCTGTGTGACTTTTCTTCCCCCTAGCTTTCTTTACTAAATAACACCTCTTAGGAATGAAGAGAATAAGGCAAAATTAAGATTCTCATCACAGGGCAAGTTAACTTTACTACCGAGCAACCTTGTATGCAAACTTCTATTGCTAGTGTAGAGGTACCAATTCTATTTTTACTGAATTTAAATAAAGGCAATTGTGTTTGCTGTGACCAGCATGGCTATTAACAACAGTGGGTGGCACCTTTTGTTGAACAATATAACATGCCAAGTGCAGAACTTCATGTATGTTTTTCCTTAGTCTCACAACAGCCCTGCATGAGGTATGATTGTTCCCATCTTATAGGTAAGGAAATTGGGACTCAGACATGTTAAATACGTTCCCTGAGTTTCCAGAACTAACAATGCCAGACATAGTTGGAGTATTATGTCACCTCTGCCTTCTGAAAGGAATGATGGAGATTATCTAATCTAACCCCTTATTTTACATACAAGCCAACAGACACAGCTCTTGTGACCTGCACAAGGTCACAGAGCCAGGGAGCTTGTGGCAGGGTTGGGACTAGCACCAGTGGGAGCTCTTCCTATGACCTGTGCTGCCTCCCTATGAAAGATGTGAAAGCCAAACTCTACAGCTCAGCACCTTTATAATAAATGTCCGTGGACGTTTATTGGTCAACAGATCCCCACCTGGGAAAAAGGTGAATCTTGACTCCTTCCCCCATACCATACTTAAAAAAATCAATTCCAGGTGGATCAGAATTCTAAATATGAAAGGCAAAACAACAAAGCTTTTAGAAGAAAACATGGGAGAATATCTTCATAACCTTGGGGTTGGCAAAGAAGGGCTTACAAGAATGAAGGTTAAAAATGGGCAAATTGGGGCTTCCCTGGTCGCACAGTGGTTAAGAATCCGCCTGCCAATGCGGGGACACGGGTTCGAGCCCTGGTCAGGGAAGATGCCACATGCCACGGAGCAACTAAGCCCGTGCGCCACAACTACTGAGCCTGCGCTCTAGAGCTCGCGAGCCACAACTACTGAGCCCATGCACTGCATCTACTGAAGCCTGTGCGCTCTAGAGCCCATGTTCCGCAGCAAGAGAAGACACCGAAATAAGACTGCGCACAGCAAACGAAGAGTAGCCTCTGCTTGCCACAACTAGAGAAAGTTTGCGTGCAGCAACGAAGACCCAACACAGCCAAAAATCATAAACAAAAATAAATGAATTTATTTTTAAAAAATGGGCAAATTGCATTACATTAAAATTAAGGAATCCTGTTCACCAAGGGGTACCATTAAGAAAGTAAAAAGGAAAATCACAGAGTAAGAGAAGATACCTCCAATACATATACCTGACAAAGGGCTCATTGCCTGTGTGTGTGGGGGGGTGTCTGTGTGTGTATGTGTGTATTCCTAAGATAATGGCCAAAAGGCAGCTAATCCAATAGGTAAATGGATTAAAACGTTGAACACATACTTCACAAAAGAGGATACACCACTAGCTAAATAACATATGAAAGGGTGCATAGCCTCATTAGTTATTAGGAAAATGGAAATTAAATCCACAATTTTATATGATTATACATTCCCAAGAAGAATTAAAATGAAAATATATATTAGGTTGGACTATATGAAATTGCAATTTTTGCAGGTCAGAAATAGTCAAATATCAACAATTTCATATATTTTAATCTATGCCAAATATTGATGAGGATGTGGAACTTCAGATCTTCAGACATTAGGTGAGTGTCAGTGGCACAACTCTTTAGACATCTGTTTAGCAGTGTGGCAGTTAGCTATTGCTGTGTAACAAACTACACTGAAGCTTAGTAATTTAGAAAAACAATTATTTCTTATTTCATACAAGTCTATGGGTCAAGTGAGCAGCTCTGCTGATGTGGGTTAAGCTCAGTTCCTCTCACCTGGGCTTGTTCACACACTTGTGGTCAGCTGGCAGGATGGCTGGGGGCTGGCTAGTAGGATGGCCTCATCCAGGATGACTCTGCTCTCCTTCCCACGTCTCTCACATCCTCCAACAGGCTAGCCTGGACATGTGACCACAAAGAAGCAAGAGAGAAAGCCAAAAAAGGTAAGTACTTTTGTGAGTTGTATTTACATTGAGTTTTCTGCTGTCCCATTGGCCAAAGCAAGTCATGTGGCCAAGCCCAGCATCAGTGTGGGAGGGCAATATGATGGCATGAATACAGACAGGCATGAAAAATTTGGCCAGTATTTATTCAAGCTGGACAGACATGTAGATACCCAATGACCCAGCAATTTCTCTCTTAGGTATATACCCGACAGAGCCACATGTGTTCACGAAGAGACATATACAAAAATATTCATAGCAGCACTATTTATGATAGCCTCAAACTGAAAACATCTCAAATATCCATCTATGTAGAGTGGATAAGCAAACTGTACTATATTCATGTAATGGAACATTATACAGCAGTGAGAACAAATGAATGTGACAACATGGAGATAGATGGATAGATAGATAGGTAGATAGATAGACTGATTGATTTAAAATATGTAAGCAAACAAACACTAAAACAAATCTATGGTGTTAGCAGTCGGGCTGGTGGCTGCCCTCAAAAGACTGTAGTGACAGGAAGAGGCAGGAAGGAAGGGGCTTCTGTGATACGAGTCCTGTTCTATTTCTGATCTGTACTAGTTGCATGGTTGTGCTCCTTTTGCAAATGTTCATTAAGATGTACACAGGGGCTTCCCTGGTGGCGCGATGGTTGAGAGTCCGCCTGCCGATGCAGGGGACACGGGTTCGTGCCCCGGTCCAGGAAGATCCCACATGCCGCGGAGCGGCTGGGCCGCTGAGCCTGCGCGTCCGGAGCCTGTGCTTCACAACGGGAGAGGCCACAGCAGTGAGAGGCCTGTGTACCAAAAAAAAAAAAAAAAGATGTACACAGGTGTTGTGTATTGTGTAGTTAGTTTTCTCTGTGTGTGCTTACATTCCCGAAATTTACACAAAAATCAGAATTTTATTTGTTTTTAAATTTGTGTTCTGTTGTCCTATAGAGAAACTCAGGTAATTTTAACTCCATGTATTGCTTCCTCTGGGAAGGCGGCTGCATTTCAAAATTAACAAGAAGATTAGATGCAGCATTACTATGGCCATCACTTAGTTCAATTCAATTCAACGGAATAAACATTGATTGAGAAGCTCAAGCCCTGTGTCAGCACAATGGAAGCAAAAAGATGAAAGAGGCCTCCTTGGAGGCTTTTCAGACCTCAGTGTGCACCTGACTCATCTGGGGAAATGGTAAGGTGTGCTGATTCCTGGGTTCCACCTCCAGAAATTCTGATTTTGTAGGTCTGGGGCAAAGCCTAGCATACAACTTTTAAAGTTAAGCACCATGAGTAGAATTGATGCAGCACATCTTTGAATTATACCTTTGGAAAAACTAGCAGGGACTAATTATCCAGTGGCAAAGAAATCTATGAATTAAAGAAAAACTAAAACAAAGTATTGATGTAATAGAGCAATTAATAATGTAATAGAGCAATTAATAATGTTATCAGATGGAGGAATTACAGTTTCTTGAAAGAAATGGGCTTGAGTTGAGTTTGACCTTGAAACTATAGGGCTTTCATAGGAAAGGTTATAGATTTGTTCAAGAAAAATATCCTGAGTGCCTACTGTGTGCCAGACACTGTTTTTACCGGGGCGACAGTGGTGAAGAGCATAGACCCATATCTCTGCCCCACGGAGCTTATGCTGTAGTGAAAGCAGAGTCTTTCCACAGGCAAAGGGCTGCGTCCACAGGGGAGTACCAAGAAATAAACCACGAAAGGCAGAAAGGAATGGAGTTGCAGTTTTTTTGCATCTAGCAATATTTTTGTATTTTAAATGAATATAGTTTCTTCCATTCCTTGGGCTTTATAACCTTCAGCTTTCCAAACTGTTTCCTCGTCAACCTCTTTACTTTGTGAATATTCAGCCACATGAGCATTTTTAGCATCTCATTTTCTAATGTCTATTTAACCATCGAATATCTGTATTTCAGGTGATAACCCCCATCCCCATCCTTCTGACTAGCTACTTCTCTAGACAATTCTTTGTTATGTGGAAGTTTGGAGGAAGCCTTTTGCTGATGTGAGTGATACTAGTTAACTAGTAGTCATCTGAAAAAGCCGCGAGCTTACAGTTCATGGTAGTGAAACGTTCTTCAGGGTCATGTGCACAGATATTTCATTAATAGTAGTAACAATGCAATTGATACTTTTCCAAAGTTTGATGGAGAAGAAAATAGTTCTTTATATTTAGTCTTCCATTCAGGTTTCTTTCTCTCCAAATGACAGGGAAATTTATTTCTCTTTTCTTTTAAAAATGTTATTGCAGTAAGAACATTCAACATCAGATATACACTCTTATCAGATTTTGAAGTGTACAATATTGTTATCTACAGGCACAGTATTGTACAGAAGATCTCTAGAAATTATTTCTCTTTCATGACTGACATTTTATACCTGCTGATTAGCAGCCCCCCATCTCCCCTTCCCCACAGCCCCTGGTAACCATGATTCTATTCCTTGCTTCAATGAGTTTGACTATTTTAAATACTTCATCTGAGTGGAATCATGCAGTATTTGTCCTCTGTGACTGACTTATTTCCCTTAATAGTGTTATCAAAGTTCATCCATGTTGTCACATATTCTAGGAGTTCCTTCTTTTTCAAAGCTGAGTAAAATCCCATGGTGTGTATATACCACATTTTCTTTATCTATCCACCGATGGACAGTTACATTGTTTCCACATCTTAGCTACCATGAATAGTGCTACAATGAACATGGGAAGGATAATATCTCTTTGAGATTCTGATTTCAATTCTTTGGATAAACACCCAGAAGTGGGATTGCTGGATCATATGGTAGTTTCATTTTTAATTTTTTGAGGAACCGCCATATTATTTTCCATACAGGCTACACCATTTAAAATTTCTGCCAACAGTGTTCAAGGGTTTCAGTTTCTTCAAGTCTTTGCCCATACTTGTTGTCTTTTGTTTTTGTTTGTTTGTTTTTTGCTTTTTGTCTTTGTTTTTGATAATAGCCATCCTGACAAGTGTAAGGTGATATCTCATTGTGGAGGGGTATTTCTAAGTTAATAAGGATAAGTTTTCTTAAGCAAGAAAGTAATTCCTACTTAGGAATCTACTGTACTAACATTTTAACATGTTTATAAATATGAAGTGGAAAGTCAAGAGGGTTAAAGGGACTCTGCAGTCTGTCTGACTAAAATTTGAATTGCTGCTCTGTCCTCTACTAGCTGTCTGATCTTGGGAATGTCATGTAACCTCTCACTGGCTCAGTTTCCTTTTCTGTAAAATGGGTCTGTAAACAATCTTGTGAGGGTAACTACTCATTTTGAAAATTGGTTAATAAAGGGAAAGAATAAAGTATTTATCTTATTTTACTCTTAGGGTATTTCAGGGTAGGCAAATAGCTGATGAGGGAAAGTTATTTTTTTATATTATAGCTAATAAAGGTGGAAGAAATGACAGAATTAGCAAATCACCATTTGTTACCCTGGTGAAATTATGGCTCCAGGCAACAATCCTCAGTGGCCCCCAAACTATTAGGTAAAATGTTGATGGGAATTTTATAATTGATGGATCAGACTGACACCCCCTCAACCCACTGGTCAATCTTAGTAGCCCCCAGAGTGGGGCAAGCACCCCTGATAGGATGAAAGTACAGAACTGCACTCTTTAGCATTTGGCTCTGCCTGCCAAAGTTTAAACCTGATGTGAATCAGTCCCCTACCAACCAGGTTTGTAAAATGTGGAGGACAGAGGAACATGTTAAATGACACCAGGGGTTACAATTAGCCAAGTACCTAATTAAGGAAGACCTCTAGGAGGAATTACTCAGTTTCTACCACAAATAAACAGCATTAAAAATAGACAAAAAGTGGGGGCACTCCCTTAAGGGAGCCGTCAACCATATGCAATATATGGATATTTTTATGATCTGATTCAGACTATTCAGTCATAAAAAGACATTTTTTGAGACAACTAGGGGAAATTGAAGACTGACTGAGAACGAGATGATATTGAAGAGTTATTGGTAATTTTGTTAGGTGTGGTAATGATATTGAAGTTTAATTTTTAAACAGTCCTCACCCATTAGAGAATTTTGAGGTGAAATAACATGCTGTCTGGAAGTTGTTTTGAAAAAACTCCAGCAAAAACTTGTGTGTGTGTGTGTGTGTGTGTCTGTCTGTCTGTCTGTCTGTCTCTATCTGCATGTGTTGGAGGAGACAGAAAGGTGAAAGAGAAGGACAGAATGTTGAGAATTTTTAGAGCTGGGTGATGATAAGAGGGGATTCACCACATTATTCTATTTTGTGTGTTTGAAAATTTCCACAATAAAAAACATGTTTTTATGCCAAAGCAAACAGATATTACAAATCAAATCTGTACGTAAAATTTCTGTAAAGTTTCAAAACAAAGCAAAACACTTCAAACAAAGTTTCAAGCTTTCAGTGGTTTCTTCTCACACCCCAGACAACCGGGGGCACACAGTGGTGATTGTCCACTGTCATTGGGGGTGGCTGGAAGGTCTGAGAAGCCCTAAAAGCATCAATGGGAACTTTACAATCTAGGGGTCAAGCTCTGAAAAGCAGATGAACTAACGTAGTGCTTTTTGCCGTACATGGGCCTCTCACTGCTGTGGCCTCTCCCGTTGCGGAGCACAGACTCCGGACACGCAGGCTCAGCGGCCATGGCTCACGGGCCCAGCCGCTCCGCGGCATGTGGGATCTTCCCGGACCGGGGGACGAGCCCGTGTCCCCTGCATCGGCGGGCAGGGTCTCAACCACTGCGCCACCAAGGAAGCCCTAACGTGGTGTTTTTCAAACCACTCCTCGTGACCTTTATTGAGACACAAAGTAAATTTAGTGGGTCCATCACTTTAAAAAAAGAAACAGAATAGACAGAATAATTGTCTGGCTGCATCTCCCATAATAGTAAGTGACTCATATCAGTTCTTCACCACTGATGGTGCTTCTTAGTTTTTTTTTCATTAAAATACATTTGGCATACACCATTATGTAAATTTAATGTATACAACATGTTAATTTGATACTTTTATATATTGTAATATGAGTGCCACTGTAGTGATAATTAGCACCTGTCTCATGTTACATAATTGTCATTTCTTTTTAGTGGTTGGAATAATTGTTCTAGTCTCAGCAAGTTTGCTGATTATACGACAATATTGCCTGTACTCACCATGTTGCGGATTAGATCTCTTGGGCTTATTTACTACAGGTTGCAAGTTTGTTCCCTTAAACAACATCTGTCCTATCCTCCCACCTCCATCCCCTGGCACCACCATTTACTCTCTGGTTTTTACAAGTTTGGCTTTTTTAGATTCCACATATGAGTGAGATCATACAGTATTTGTCTTTCTCTGTCTGACTCCTCTCACTTAGCATAATGTCCTCGAGGTCCGATCATGTTGTTGAAAATGGCAAGATGTCCTTCTGAATGTGCTTGTGAATCGGCAGGGGATCTGGTTAAAAGGCAGATTTTGCCTCAGCTGGTCTGGGTAAGCCTGAGATTCTGCATGTCTAATGAGCTCCCAGGTGACATGGATGCTGCTGGTCTGAATCATACTTTGATGAGCAAGTGCTTATAGTTCACACACGTGATCTCATTCATATTCTCCCTCTCTCTCTATCTCTCTCTCTCAGATTAAATTTAGGGTGTGATGAAACAAAGGATTCCCAAATCAAAGGGAAATCTATCTTCCTTCATCGATTATGTCTGTAGATCACTTGCTCCCTTATCAGCTCCAAATAAAGCCCTATTAAAAATTGTGACTGATATCCAATCAGCATATGCAGGACAGCTGGCTGCACCGTAAGGAGGCTGAGAAGAACTGTTGTTTGGGTGGTTTACGTGGGAATGAAGGTGAACCCGAACGAGAAAAGTGAGAGCACTAGGAGCAGTGCTCATGGGAGGCTGGAGCTCCTGGCTGTTTGTGGTGCTGTGTGTCGGACGGAAGCCTGGGCTGTGGAGTCTGGGCCACGCCAAACCCTGTGCACGAAGGTGAAAAGACATAGCCCCTGCCCTCAGGGAGCTCACAGTCTGGGGGTGGACCACACAGTCCTGCCAACGTTACAACAATGGCAGGGGTTACAGATACAAGTGGGAGGGAGGGAGCAAAGAAAGAAAACTAGCTCTGCCTGGGAAGTTCAGGAAGGTGTCGCTGACCATGGAGCTGAAGCGTCGAGGTTGAATAGAAGTTTGTTAGAGAGAGAAACAGGTAAGGGGCAGTCCAGGCAGCAACCTGCATGTGCTTCGCTTGGTGTGACTATGTCGCCCTTTCTTGTGTCTAATCTGCAGTCTTCTAGGCCACAACCTGAAGACACTCGCCCTGGGGCTTGGGTAGCTCAGCCAGCGGGCATGTCAGAGGCCAACAATATCCCCCCTTTAAGACCTAACACCTGCCGTTCTGGCAGCTGTCACCACACGGTGACTGATGAGCCAGCCTTCAGGACTACGTGGCATCTGTTTCCTTCCTACCTTTTCCAAAATGCCCCCGCAGGCCCTCCACCCTGCCCTGCCTCCCTGTGCAGACCTCAGTTTCTACTCCGCTTGGAGGGCCAAGGCCGTCTGAAGCGTCTTCCTTTTTCTCTCCCTCAAAAAAATCACCCGTTTTCTCCCTGGGAGTGTCTTTCTTTGTGCTGCAGCAGAGGAATCTTCAAGGCTGCCTGACCACCTGAGCCCTCCGCGCCCCCTGCCCCTCCAGCACCCACCTCTGCCTCACACAGACCCTTCCCTACCTGCAGACACCTCCACGCTGCTCGGAGCGAAGGCCCTAAACCCGGTTATTTTCTCAGGCTCCCAGAGGACATGGGCGGGGCCTTGCTAGCGATGAGTCCCCCACCCCCGCACCGCTCCCCTCGCGCCGGCTCAACGTCTGCAATATGCCAATGACGGGAGGAAGCCGGGAGTCTGCCACAGCCCCCGCCTTCTCTTCACCTCTAAACCCACCTCCCCTGTTTCCTCATCTCACCCTCTGGCCTCCCCTGGACCCCGACTCCCCGCTGCGGTTGCTCTCCTTCGAGGGTGCCACTCCCGCTCGGCCTCAGGGGTGCTGTGTCCTCCTCAGCACCTCAGTCCAGATCAGGTCAGACCATATTCCTTCCCCCCAGCACAACTGAGACCAGTCAGAAACCTCTAAACAAGACAGGACGAAGCCCTGGGGTAAACAAACTGAAGGAATCACCTGAAACCAAATGATCTGCCCCACTCTGTAGGACTTCCTCATAGACTTTTAGCTTGAGGATGCCTCTCTGCTAGTTCTGTGTGCAGAGGGTATTTTCCTCTCTCTAGAAGTTTCTTCAGGCCCTTCTTAAACTCCTCTTAAAGTCCAGACTCGAGGAAGTGAGATCCACAGAGGTCTAGAAGTTCTCTCTCCTGCCTGCCTTCTTATCTTCAATGTCCTCCCTGGACAACCGGCTTTCCTGACACTGCAACTTCCATCCCATTCGTGAGGCATGGGGAGGGCCCTAACCCATGGCCGGAAAAGGCCAAGCCCTTCCCAATACAAGGCAACAAACCCAACCTCTGTAAGACACGCGGGCATAGCAACACAGGTGTAGTTTCGTTACAGAATCACCACTGAAGACTACCACTGACCACTTACTCACCTGATTTACTGGTCTCCTTGGTTTTCCTTGTCCGGCTCACTGAAACATTGGACACCAGAGCTCCCACTGACATTCTTTCGTCTCTCAGCATCTGTGATGCTGTTCTCTTCCGGTTTTCCTCTAACTCTCAGATCACATTCTGTTCTTGCCACCTGTATACTTCCTCCTCTTACCCACCCGCATTGCCCATGGTTGCGGCCTTGGCTCTCTTTTCTTTATCCTTCCAGCTGCTCTCAGCCGAGTAGGTGTTCGTCCCCAGGATGCCCTAAATGACGCCGGCACACTAGAAGCAATGACTCTTCTCTCTGCACACGCAGCTCCTCCTCCCAGCACATCGTCCCCCTGTGGAAAGCTCACCCCTCAGACACCTCAAACACCACCTTAAAACATGGATGCCGTCTCGGTCCACCTCTCTCCACTCTAATGTCACTCCTTCTTTTAAATCCACAATGCATTTTCAACGCTTTGTTTGAACAACTCATATGTTCCGAGGCCTTATATCCTCACAGCACATCTGTTAACTAGATATTATTATCCCCACTCTACAGTGGAGACCAGGCCTCCCTGAAACCCAGCCACCTACCGAGGGTCACGTGATTTGTATGTGATGGGCCTGGGACTCTGCATATAGGGCAACCACATGGCTTAGTTTGTGCCTTCTTGGGGGCACCTGTCTGAGAGTACCTTCTGCGATAGTTATTTTTGTAATTATTAAATTCCTGTGTATGCAAGGCCTTGAGGAGCTTTTTTATTTTTCCTTTCAGCTCCTGGCACCAAGTTTATAATTTGGAACTTTGGAGAGAGTCTCAATTTCAAATATTTTATCTCACTGTACAAATACGGACTGTTGACCCAATTTGGGGCTTGTAAAGCATGGTCAGATGCCTTGAACATTGCAGGAAATCAATAAATATCTGTAAAGCTGAATTGAATAATGTGAATAAACAAGCCAGGCTTATTTTCAGATTTGAGAGAGAGGGTAAATGATCCCAATCCAAATACGATGCTTTATTAAAACAACAACATAAATTGCAAGTGGTCACTAATTACTAGCACCTGTGCAGATCTCAGTTTCTACTCCGCTTGGAGGGCCAAGGAGGAAGAAGGGCTTTCTGCATCATTTCACTTCCAACATCAGAAAAGACAGGGAAAAGCTGACCATGGTCTAACTTCCTCTGTGTCTGTGACTTTGTTCTTACCACAAAATTATTGTTCCCATATAACTTCCCCTCTGTTTAACTCTCATCCTTTAATTTCAGGGTGAGTATATCTGCTAACTTGTAACAAATGCTAGTTATTTTCTATTCACTGCTTTAAGATGCTCCTTTAAAACTGCTTCTTTGGGCTTCCCTGGTGGCGCAGTGGTTGGGAGTCCGCCTGCCAATGCAGGGGACGCGGGTTCGTGCCCCGGTCCGGGAAAATCCCACACGCCGCGGAGCGGCTGGGCCCGTGAGCCATGGCCGCTGAGCCTGCGCGTCCGGAGCCTGTGCTCCGCAACAGTAAGAGCCCCGCCTTCCGCAAAGGAAAACAAAAACAAAAACAAAAACTGCTTCTTATGGAAGTACATCTTTTTCTAGACATTTCTAGAAATTGAAACTTAGAGGTATGACTTATTTCTTCCCTCAATTTTACCACTGATTACCTTTTATACGCCTTCTTTCCGGACAGCATACAGACAAGCTGTGTTCTCATTAGTAGCATTTCTCAAATCCCATGCTTGGATGATGAAGGGTTAATCTCATCAGTAGAATGTGAATTCTTAGTCATTGGAGACAGACAGGGTGTGCTGTCTTTATCATGACCTTTTCTCCTAGACCTTGGGCCTGGTTCATTTCAGAGTTCGGAGTTCAACTTCTGCCATTAAATCTCAACATGGAGTTGTTATCTTCAAATGCCAAAATGCAAGAGACTGTTGGTGTGGAAGGATCCTTGTCATCTATTTGTAAATAATTGCAGGGTTTTCTTCTAACCCTTCCACTCTACTGGCCTTTTAAATTGTAGCATCCTATATTTCCCCCTTTGAAAGGAGATTAGTTTTTGTCCTAATAGACAAATGAGAGAACAGTTCTCAGAAGGTCTGACAACGCAGCAATAGATAAATTAAATTGCCCTACATGTTGTCATTCAGCAAAGCCGTTTACAGACAGAGATATTCTGAAGCCATTAAAAAATCCTATTCATCTCGAACTTGCCATCTGCCTTCAGTTTCTGGATCCGTCCATCGTGTTAGCTAAGAGATTAGTCTCAGCGGCCAATTTCCCTCTCGTTCTCCCGTGACACTGTGGGAGCCTCTTATGGGAAGAAGGCAATTTATTTTAGCTGAAGGACCACATGGCTAACTATACACAGCAATTATACAAAGCGAATGTATCAACTTCTGCCACAGGAGGCAGGAGTTCCCTTTCTGGTCATTAATAACGAACACGCTTCAGTAAGTAGGAAAATATTTACCAAATAAAATGGCCTATTATAGATGATGCCCCAGGCCACAGAGAACCCG
>NW_006773947.1:2993438-2995278 GCF_000442215.2 Lipotes vexillifer | reverse complement strand
ATTGAGGAAAGAGTGAAGCCAAACAGAAGATGCAGCCTGGTTACTGTGCTGGGTTGTCCTGGAAGCATCTCGGAACCGGCAGAAGGTGTGACCCGTTGGCTCTCTGCGCAGAAATGTCTAATCCGAAAAAAGAAGTGGCCTGGTGTTTTCTATATTGCAATTCCACTGCTTCCTTTCCTGGCAGCTGCATAATTGGGAATGCCGCGAAATCAAAACTAGGAGAAAGGAAATTAGAGCCGGGAAGTGTCAGTTTGATCTACTGCAGCGCTGCGGGGCGGGAGTGCCGGGCAAATCCAACTTTCTCCCCGAGCCCCTGAGCCCCGCTTCACCTGCCATTGAAAACTCTCGCTTCGCACACTCCTGAAGCTCTCCGGAGACTCCTGTTTGCTTAGACTGTGACTTGGCCTACATTCACTCAGTCCAAGGACTCTTTTGCAGCCGTTTTAATGAACAAAATCCCTGAAAAGGTGCTGACATTTTAATGCCTCCGATTGATACGTTACATTGAGACAACAAGCTTTGTACTGCATTCAAAGCCCTTTTGCAAATCCAAATGCTCCGAGGTCTCAGCCACCTCGCTCGCACATGGGGTGTAATTTAAAGAGACGTGGAACACGTGCACTTACACACTGCTTTCAGTATTGAAGACAGCTGGCCATTGCCTAATTAATTTTCAGCACCCTTATGAGGTAGGTGCGTATTGCCCTTGCTTCACAGATGGGTGACTTCAGGCAGTGGAATGAGAAAATCCAAAGCCTCAGGGCAGAGATTGTGCCTTTGATGAAATCTGCAAAGGGTGGAATGGTGACACAGTAATGATAAAATAAATAAATAAAAAGCCATTAATAATAGTGTGACAAAACCTGCGGCTTCTCAGCCGGTTCAACATGTAACTTCGCTCTGGTGCTTTACCAAACTCCATTAAAATTTGGTCTACCTGATCACAGTTTTGTGAATTGAATGCAGGCACACCCCCCTTCCAATAAACCACAAAGGATGGGATGACGAGAAACAATTTGGCAACCGTACACTGTTTTTGGACTTCAAAGCACTTTAAAAACTTTCAAAATGTTATTAAGTTTTAAAAACTGTAGCCACGAAACACATTCATTGAGAGGCGATTGCGTGCCAAGTACTGAGCAGGGTGCTTACTGTCTTTCCTCCTGGACTTGCTGTCCAATAGGAAATAAAAAGATGGAGGCAATCACCATTCAGAGTGATCAGTGCAAATCAGGGATGCAGACAGTGTGTCACGGGAGTGGACTTACATAAGGGGCCCCCAATCCAGTTCTGGGGAGTAGGAAAGGCTTCCCAGAGGAATCATATCAAACCATATCTAAACTGATAGCTTAAGGACCAGCAGAAGACAAACAGGGGAGGGAGTGGGACTTAGTCACGGCATATTGGGCATAGTGTCTGCTGTTTTAAAACTGCAGAGGGGAGGATGAACATGGAATGTTAGTAAGACCAAGCAGCTCAGTTGGGTTAAACCAAGTATATTCTGGAAAAAGCCACCCTCTCCTCCTCCTACACCTTTAGAAGTCAGGCCTCCTTCCAAAGGAGATGGTGCAAGCAAGTGATTTGGGAAATGCTACTGTTGGAGACTTCTCTATGTGCTGTCAGGAAAGAAGGCATATAAAAGGCAATCGCTGTTAAAATTGAGGGAAGAAATAAGTTTGTGCCTTTAATTTTCAATTTCTAGAAATGTCTAGAAAAAGGCATACTTCCCAGCAGAGGCAGGTTAGAGGAACGTCCTAGAGGGATGAAGAGTTCCCTTGGAAGTCATGGGAAACTTAACTGATCATAAAGAGAGGAGGGGAAAAGAAAAAGGAAGAAAGGA
>NW_006773947.1:2946282-2993428 GCF_000442215.2 Lipotes vexillifer | reverse complement strand
GGAAAGAGGAAAGAGAGAAAAGAAAAAGAATTGGCAACTCAGTTCATATGTAATGAGAATAATTAACTTGTAAGAGAATTTGAGAAAAAGATTTCTGAAAGAAGCAAATAAAAATTGACACTAACATGGATTTTCATACTTGTTCATTATTCATTACTTTAACTGTCTTTTTAGTTTATAAGGTTGTAGTTCATGGAAAAAACTTAGTTGTCATTCAACAAAAGCAAGTATTCTTTCTCTTAGTGACACACAAGCAACATCAGACACAAGGAATTGAAAGTGGCATTTTTATTTTCATTTGGGCAACTTTGGGGGAGAGATGGCAAAGTAGATACAACAAAATTATGATATCCTCTCATCATGAACCTAATGAAATGGGATGAACAATAAATAAATAAAATCGATGAATGATATAATGATATATCATTATATAAGATATAATGATATATCTTATATAATGATATAAGAGCAGCTCTGACACTGGAAAGTGTCTCGAAATGGAAGACTCAGGAAATTGACGCCTGGCCCAATATAAAACTCCTCCAGGGCTTCCCTGGTGGCGCAGTGGTTGAGAGCCCGCCTGCCGATGCAGGGGACACGGGTTCGTGCCCCGGTCCGGGACGATCCCACATGCCGCGGAGCGGCTGGGCCCGTGAGCCATGGCCCCTGAACCTGCGCGTCCGGAGCCTGTGCTCCGCAACGGGAGAGGCCACAACAGTGAGAGGCCCGCGTACCAAAAAAAAAAAAAAACCCAAAAACCCCCAAAACTCCTCCAGAGAGATTTCTGTGGAGATGAAGCACAGACAAAATTCAGAAAAATCTCATTAATCTTGCCCACCCCCATCCTCCTTCCGTTTTGGGAGTGGGACATGCCACTGGGGGTGAAGATGAAGCATGCCTTTCCCGAGGAGTTCTTCCCTGACACCCTGGATAAATCATACCCGACACTGAAGAAGAAACCACGTCTCACTGCTGTCTCTTTCACTGACTGGAAGGAAAGCAGGGGAAATTCTGTGGAAAAATCTCCAAAAGTTAAAATTTTCCAACCACAAGTAAGGCTTTCAGCAGAACAGGAAGAGAAAAGAAAGAAAACAAAAGCCACTGAAGATGGTGATGGTCCAAGGGAACGCATAGGAAGCCCTCAGGGTGGAATAAGGGCCCATCATTTCTAAATCCCTTACTTTTATTTTATTCCACTCAAGCTGAGTGCATTCACAGCTGGGGAGAGGCAGGTGAGCCAGGAGAATTTTTTTAAACTAGGGAAGATTGTCTCCAACAGAAAAAATGACTTGGTGGCACAGCTTGAATTGGGGGAATAATTCAAAATTTGAGGGCCCCTCTCTAGGGGGAACTCTTAACACAATTCCAGAGAAGAGAGCTGAACCAGAGATCAAATTCACCAACCACAGTGAAACACAATCCTAGATTTATTCCTTTTCCTTGCCCCAGTAAGAGAAAAGCAGAAGGTGGAAGACAAACTATCAGAACACACACAGAGGTAAGAGATGGGGAAGGTGGCAGGGAACATCCATATACAATATATACATACATATGTAATATATATACAATACACATATGTATTATATATACACATACATATATATACAATACATATATGTGTGTATGTATATATATATATATATGTAATACATGTATAATACATTTTATTTGAGCAAGTAAAAGATCTGGATAGAGCTATATCCATCAAATAAGGATAAGATAAAAAGAAATGACACCACAACTATGCAATGACTACAGCAAAAAAGGGAAGGAATTAGCATAGCTTTGAAAGGCAAATGGAGAAATCATTCTTGAGGAAGACAATAGAGGGAACAGGAATACTTTCTGTTACTAATGTTTTATACTCTCAAAGTACTGAAAGAGGACAGGAAATCTATAGAACAAGAAATCTAAGTTAGATCCGGATCTTTCTTGACTTAGAGCGGAACATTCTTTTTAACAGTTACATGGCATGTCACCTTCCCATCAACGCTTATTTACGCAGTTCCCACATTTTTTGTTATTAAAAGACAGCATGCTGACTGCATTATTTAAAGGTCTCTGCATGACAAAAGCATTATAAACAAAGATAAAGACAAGTAACAGGTTTTGAGAATACATGCAACATATATAAACTGACAAAGGAATTTTATTCAGACTATATAAAGAACTCTGACAAATCATTAAGAAAAATATAATCCATCTAATAGTAGAACAGGCAAAGGGTGTGTGAAGAGGCAGGGAAATCTAGAAGCGGGAAAGGCAAACGTCCAGTGAGTAGATGAAATGATAATCAACCTCACTAATAACAAAAATGCAAATTTAAACAACGGGGTTTGCATTCTGCTTCTGGAAAATATAAAGCACTTCTAGAAGTGCTTTTCTCTAGTCCTCCTGCTAAGTACAGATAAGAACCCTGGGTATTATATATAAAATGATATAAGAAGACTCCGAAAGGTAGCGAGAAGAAGGGAGACCGGCTAGAGACCCTGGAACCCGAGAACCAACAGGGCATTGAGCCCCCCGGGTTTTCTTTTTGCCTCATACATCCCAGACTAGGGGCTGGAGAAGTGGGCACTCAGGAAATACCAACAGGCACAGACCAAAAAAAAGCCCAAGAAGAGCCTGCTGTCTCTGGTCAGAAGCCAGGAAAGGGGCAGCCTGGAGACACAGAACACTTTTAGACAGTAACTGCTGTACCCCAGCTGGATTCCACAGGCAACACTGTGGCCCTGCCCTCACACCGCCAGCAAAGGCTGAGCAGGGAGCTTAAGTTTCCACTCTAGATGAGGTATAATGAGCACCCCTCTGGACCCCACAGCTCCTTCCCAAGTTTGGGTGGCGTCAGAAAAGGAAGTGAGGGGTCAGGCTTTCATCCCCACCTGGTGATGATGGGCTGCCCACCTCCCCATCATTGGGACACTTGGGGATCCTGAACTTCCACCCCCAGATGAGGACTCATATCGAGAATATATAGAGAACACTCAAACCTCAACTGTAAAAAAAACAATCCAACTAGAAAATGTGCAAAAGAGATGAACAGACACGTCATTGAAGTGGATATACAGATGGAAAATAAGCACACATTTAACATACCTGGCTTCAGAGAAATGCAAATTAAGACCACAAAGCAATATTCCGACACACCAATTAGAAAAGCTAAAATAATACTTAGTGACAACACTAGGTGGTGAGAATGTGGAGGAAATGGATCTGTCTGATATTGCTGGAGGGAATGTAAAATGGTACAACCACTCTGGAAATGAGTTTGGCAGTCTCTTAAAAAGCTGAACAATTACCATACGACCCAGCAATTGCACTCTGGGCATTGATCTCAGAGGAGTGAAAACTTGTGTCCACCCAGAAACCTATATGTGGTGTTAAAAGGCAGCTTTACTGGTGATAGCCCCAAACTGGAAGCAACCAAAATGTCCTATGGCAGATGAATGAGTAAACAAACTGAGGGAATCTGCATCACGGAATACCACTCAGCAATAAAAAGGAACAAATAACTGATAAAAGCAATAACTTGAATGGATCTCAAGGGCTTTATGTTGACTGAAAAAAAGCCAATCTCTAAAGGTCATATACTGCATGATTGCATTTATATCACATTTTCAAAATGACACATAATGACAGAGGTACAGAACAGATTAGGAGTTGTCAGGGGTTAGTTAGGGCAGCAGGAGGGAGATCTTTGCGGTGATGGGCTAGTTCTGTACCTTGGTTGTGGTACTGGTTACATGAATCCATACATGTGGTAAGTGACACAGACTATACACACTTTATATCAATGTCAATTTCTAGGTCTGATATGGTACTGTACTTACATGAGACATTGGGAGATACTGGGTAAAGGGTACACAAACCTCTCTGAACTATCTTTGCAACTTGCTGCAAATCTACCATTACTCCAAAAGAAAAAGGAAAGAAACCCCTATGGGGTGCAATTTTTTGATCAGATTGGAAAACTCTTTAAAATTTGATAAAATTAACTTTTGGTAGAGGGCTAGAGATGAGGGACAGTCATTCTGAAGGGCAGCTGATAGCATCTACGATGGCTAAATAACGCACAATTTTCCAAGAGGTTCTAGTGTTTCCTCTAAAGAAACACCCATGTGCAAAGGAGAGAGACATACAAGGATTCACTGCAGTATTGCTTGGACGAGTGAAAAATGAGGACGGACTAAATGCCCATCAAGAGTGGAATAATAAGTACATGTGGTAAAGTCGCATAGCGAAACAAAGCGGTTAAAAGGAAGCATTACATTCATATGCAGCAGTGTGATGAGATTTCAAAAACAGTGTTGTATGAAAAAGCCAATTACAGAAGACACATGTGGGAGAATACCATTTTTAAAGCTAACACATAAAACAATACTATATATTTTCTCTAGGCAAATATATATGAATATAAAGATATTAAAAGCAAAGGTAGGGCTTCCCTGGTGGCGCAGTGGTTAAGAATCTGCCTGCCAATGCAGGGGACACGGGTTCGAGCCCTGGTCAGGGAAGATGCCACATGCCACGGAGCTACTAAGCCTGTGCACCACAACTACTAAGCCTGCGCTCTAGAGCCCGCGAGCCACAACTACCAAGCCCACGTGCCACAACTACTGAAGCCCGCACGCCTAGAGCCGGTGCTCCACAACAAGAGAAAACACTGCAACGAGAAGCCCCGCGCACCGCAACGAACAGTAGCCCACGCTCGCCGCAACTAGAGAAAGCCCGTGCGCAGCAACAGAGTCCCAATACAGCCAGAAATAAATAAATTAAATAAATTAATTTTTGAAAAGGCAAAGGTATAAAATACTTCACACAGAGTCCTAACCATGTTCACATCTGGTAAGAAGAGGGAAACGTAAGAGAATATACTCACCAAGAATCACTAGGGTGATTAAAATGAATATGACTTGCAGTCATTTCTTATACAGTTTGTTTTAGTCTTTCATTGTACAAGTAATTCACCCCCAAATAGTGACTACTAACATCTTGATTTTTTTTTTTTACTTTTTTCCTGTGCATATTTTAACCTAGCTGTGATACTGTATGTGTGTGTGTTTGTGTGTGTGTATAATTTTGAATGCAGAGCTTTTAGAAATCCAACAGAAGCACTGTTCCCTGGTATAAACACTGCAAAGTTTATGCAAAAACAATACCTACCATTTATCGAGCACCAAATGATTTGCCAAGTCAGTGCCCTATGTGTATCATACACATTACTCCTAAATCTCACCCCAATCCTATAAATTTTTATTCTCTCCATTTCCTATGGCTAAACGGACAATAAATCTGAGGCTAAAAGAGGTTAAGCAATATGCCCGAGGTCACAAATGTGGCCAAAGAGTCTGGACTCATACCAGCTGAGGTGTCTCTATAGCTCATGCTACCATGCAGAGGCTAGCAGTCTTCATCCTATGGGGTTACTTTGACAAACATTAAAGCTGGAACATTTCCACAAAGCCAACTGTGGAAATTCCCATGATTCCCTGCCAATATGAGAGACAGACCAAGGAAATAAACAGCAGGGCTGCATTTCCTCAGAAGGGAAAGGGGGAATATTACAGCAAAATTTTCCCTCAAGTAGCCAAAGCTTGGTAAATATCATTCTTCCAAAGCTCCCATTATGCCACTGCTTATCTCAGGAGAGAGTTGAAGGAAGGAATAGCTGAGTCCTGACAACAGCCAACATCCAAGAGAGAATGTGAGTAGCCTCCACGGACAGACAGCCCTCAGAGATGTTAGGTGGGTAGAGTCTTGTATTGCCTTTCAGGCCCTTGGTCTAACAACAAGAGCAACAGCTAATACTTCCAGAGTACTTACATGCACAAATGTGCCAAGTAGTATTAGAAGCACTGTTATATATAAACTCATTTAATTCTCCATGGTGCCAACTTACACATAATAGTAAAAGGGACAGAATAAGGCAATAACATCATGTGTAGTATAGTACTGTCAGAAGCAAGAACTTGATCTCCAAATACCAGCATAATTTTTTAAAAATTGGCCAAGTTCTCTTATTAGCACACAGGCTCCACTCAAAGCCCTACACAGCTGACGGTCATCCACAGACGTGAAGGGGAGAAATGATGACACCAGGTTTCCGATGTGTGGCTGCAGTGACATCATCTCTGCCTGTGCTGAAAGTGGGCTGTGCTAAGTCTCCATCTGTGCAGGCCAAGTGGCAGCCATGATATTAATATTTATTGCCCTATTTAGCATTTGCAGCCTGGATGGCAATTCTGAATGATCTTTAACTGGGACACAGATAAATCGCTGATCTCAAGGCAGGGGTCAGTCCTGTAGTCCACGTGATGAGCTGGGCGGGGTGCGGGGGGGGGGTACTCCCAGTCTAATGCTGCACGTCTTATCTATTGTATTTATGATTTAATTCTACACAAGTGCTGACTATTAGCAATATGCTCCCTGCCCTGAAGAAATAATTATGCAAAAAGAGAAAGAAGGAGCAAGCAAAAGTACTCTTTGAGCCTCACCTGCCTTCTTGGAGGAAATAGAAATGTATTTTCTCTCCCTTGAGGATGATCTTCTGAGAAATAAAAACGCTCATTTCCAAATTGTAATTGACTATTATTAGCTCCACAGATCCTTTGGAGATGTTAACTATCATGTGTTTTCTCTACTTAAGTAATGAGAGGATTAGTGGTTTGCCCTCTCTTGCACAATTAAAAGTCAGTTCTAGGAGGTCTTTGACCCCAAGACCAGACGGTTCAGTTAAAGTTAAGTGAAGGATTGAGCAATGATCTAGCTTACTTGAGTGGTATATGGACAGCAAGTACAGCTCACAGGAACCAGAATTCCATCAGGACCAGAATTTCTTTGGAATCTCAATCTGTGGATATCTCCCCCAAATGCTCCAGAGGAGTGATTCACACTCCAGAAGGGCATGTCCCCCACAGAAAGCATATCAGAATTTCAGGGAAGGGGGAAAGTTTGAAAACGCAAGTCGATTTCATAATGCCATTTTATATATGAAAAAGAAAAGAAGATGCCTCTTGATTTCCTACATGAAGATAAGTAATCGAAATCGAAGTCTCTTTGAGGAGAGCAGGACATCTTCGTTTTCAAAACAGGGCTGTTGGTTTAGAAATATTGCTCTAATGTTTAAACTTTCAAGTCTAGATTGACGATGTTGTGTAGGAAGCTCAGAGATTAGGCATGCAGGCTTTGGGGCCAGACTGTCTGGGTTCAAATCCTGGTCCTACTGTCTGTGTGACATTGGCAAGTTGCCTTGCACTTTCTAAACCTTCATTTCCTCACTTGTAAAGTGAAGATGTAGTAATGAGACCTCATTATAAGGTGTCTTGGGAATTAAATGGTATGATACATGCTAAGTATGCAGCAGTGTTAGACACAGGAAACAGTCAATGATTGTAACTATTATTACTAGGCATCATTTTTTGATTTCCCGTTTTTCTCTGGTCCTATTAAATCTTTTGAGGAAATTCAAGTTTTTGTCAAATGTTCAGGACTGTTCCAAACGCATTTTCTCTAGTTTTAAGAAATAAATAGGGATAGTGAAGTTCATCAGACATAGTTCTAGTGATACAATAATGTACTGCGTGTTTTGCGCACCTCTCCCTATTTATAATGAATAAACTCTTGAAACAAACAAAAATGTTCTGCTCACCCACCGTGGAGCAGACACTGTTGGTTGCTGACCCAAGATCTATTTTCCGATGCCTACACCCTTCTTAACGGAACCCCTGGCCATCTCCTATTGCCACATACTTCAGGGGAAGCTAAATCTCATCCCCAGCTAAAGGGGATGGATCTTGGGTAGTTTAAGGCAACTATGGTGATGTGAGAGAAAAACACGAGTCTCTTCGTTAACTGTAAGCCCAGACTCCTTTTGTTCATGGAAAGATGCATGTACCACAGCAAACACCACACAGGTCCAAATGAAAGCCACTTCTTTTTAAGTTCTATATCTTTCCTTCCTCTACTCCCACCCCCAAATTACTCTTTTTTCTCTCTGTTTCTCAGTTCCATTTGAATAAACACATAATTGTTTTCCATGAGGCAAAAATAAAATAAAATAAAATACACAGACATGAAGCATGCTGAGAAGTCATTGGGGGTCTTCTACTTTCTTTACTCCTAAGAAAGACACATAAGAAAGGAAGCCTTTTCTTCCCCTTGTCATTGTCTTGTTTGTATTTGACACCTGGAACTGCTGTTGCCACCTTAAAACCATGAGGACAGCCCATAGGAGAGCAAAGCTGATAGATTGAAGGGGACATAGTGGAAGGATGTTAAGAACCTGGGTCCTTGATTCCATGCTGAGCTGCTGATTGTACCAATATGAAGCCCTTACTGCCACTGGATTTATGAGAATTAATAGATTTCCTACTGTTTAACCGAGATTGAGTTGGTGTTTTCTATTATTTATAGCCAAAAGTATACTAATACACGGCACATAAAATCCACATTAGAATGTCTTAATATAAACTAGAAGAAGTCAGAAGTGTCTCTCTTATGGGCCTAATCAGCCTTGATTTCCCTCAATAACCCCTTTCATTCCCATCACCTCTAAAGTAATCCTACCTACTCAAAATAGGTCTGAATCCAAACACTTCTCCCCATCTCTGCTGCTGTCACTCTAATCCAAGTCCCCATCACTGCTTTCCTGTTCAACAGCAGTAGCCTCATAGCTGAATCACCTGCGTTCATGCTCGCCCCACTTCTGCAATCGATTCTTTTTCAAAGTGAGATAAAATTCACATGACATAAAATTCACCATTTTCAGGTATACAATTCAGTGGTTTTTAGTATATTACCAATTGTGCAATCAATCACCACTATCTACTTCTAGAACATTATCATCATCCACAAAACCAAACCCCATACCCATTACACAGTCACTCCCCATTTCCTTTGCTCCCCAGCCCCTGGCAACCACTCATACCATCTATTCTTAGCATCTATTCCACAGCAGCTGGAGTGATATTTTCCAAAGATAAATCAGATCAGGCCACTTCCCTGCTTAAAGCCTTTCAATGGCCTTGAATAACATTTAAGTTCCATAGTTTAACCTAGAAGACCATTCATGACTTGTCAACCTCTCCAATTTCATCTTGCAATATTCTCCCACTTGCTTGCCAGGTTCTGGTCACACAAGCCTTCTCGTGTTTCTTGAACATACTAGCTCATTCCTACCTCATTGTTCCCTGTTCAGATGCTCTTCACTACTTTGCAGATGGGTGCTATCTCATCCTTCAAGTGGCATCTCAATACCACCTCCCCAGGGAGTCTTCCCTAAGTAGTGCTCCCTAAACCCACTGCTCTTTGGCATCACTCCTTTTAATTTTCCTTAAAACTTTCATCACTCTCTGAAATTATGATGTTCATATT
This sequence comes from Lipotes vexillifer, assembly GCF_000442215.2. Lineage (NCBI taxonomy): Eukaryota > Metazoa > Chordata > Mammalia > Artiodactyla > Lipotidae > Lipotes > Lipotes vexillifer. Next base: position 2,984,056 of record NW_006773947.1, on the reverse strand, counting down.
CTTTTTTTTTTTTTGCTGTACGCGGGCCTCTCACTGTTGTGGCCTCTCCCGTTGCAGAGCACAGACTCCAGACGCACAGGCTCAGCGGCCATGGCTCACGGGCCCAGCCGCTCCGCGGCATGTGGGATCCTCCCGGACCGGGACACGAGCCCATGTCCCCTGCATCGGCAGGCGGACTCTCAACCACTGCGCCCCCAGGGAAGCCCTCATTTTAAAAAATTAACAGAAGTCCATAATTTATTCAAACTTCCTTAGTCTTTGCCCAATGTCCTTTTCTCTTCTAGGATCCCATCCGGGATCCCACATTACACTTAGCTGCCCTGTGTCCCTCTGCTCCTTTTGGCTGTCACAGTTTCTCAAACTTTGTTTTTGATGACCTTGACAATGTTGAGGAGTACCGGTCAAGTATTTTGTAGCATGCCCCTTTATTGGAATTTGTCTGATGTTTTTCTCATGATTAGACTGGGGCTATGGCTTTTGGGGATACAGCACAGAGATAAAGTGCCATTTTATTCCTATCATATTCATTTTTTATTAGTTGGTCACCTGTCTCTTCCACTGTTAGAATGTTAAGCTCCATGAACTGTTCTGCTCACAGCTTTATTCCTAGAACCTAGAACAGCATCTAGCACGTAGCAAGCCTCTTTAATTACCAGTTGACTGAATTAATGAATAACCTAGAAAAAATGACCAATGTCCTGCCTTTACACATGCATTTCACTGTTTTGCATGTGAAATGAAATTCGGATAAAGAAGACTCTTTGAGCATATGTCAAAGGCACTAAAACCCTTTCAAATAATCTGGCATATCCATGAGATAAATCTAAACCCTCACGTGAATAAATAACCCAAGGTCAATGACACATTCAAAATCATTAATGAAAATTGATTTTTCTTCTCTGTAGGGTTGCTTCTCTCTGCAGCACCGCAATCCCTTCTGCAGAGCCAGGCACAATTCATGTGTTTTCATTCATTTCTACCCAGAGCCTTCTTTTTCCTGAATGGTGCTATATAGCCTTTATGAATTTCTTAAAAGAAGATTTGGCTTGGTTGACCCGTACATGGAAAGGGGATGGGTGATTTCATGTAGGTAAGGTTTGGAAGGCAGTAATTCTCCTCAGAACAATGAGCTAAAACATGATGGGAAGCTTGGCTTGCCCTGGAGAGAACGCAGGGAGAGGATGACCGAGCCCAGGCAGCTGAATCAAGGGCTTTGCCAACTGACTTCATGGATGGACGGGACAGGGGGAGTCTGTCGGCAGCCAGCTAAATGCCTTTCCAGGAACATGGTGGAAACTGATTAAATATATATGCAATCACATGAATTGATAGGGGGAACCTGGGGGACGTCTCCAGCCATTAGAACACCAAACACCAATGGGGGCTCCCCGGTGGTCATGAAGGAAGTTCATTTTCTGGCACAAGCTCTCAGAGAATGAAATCCCTGAGAGGAAGAACTATTTGTATTCCACTCAGATTTCATTTAACCTTTTCTTTTGGAAGCCCCAGTAAGCAAAGGCACATTTGTCAAGGCTTCAAGATGAATGAGGAAAGCTTTTGTGCATTAAACTTGCAGATATTCAGAAGGACTTACTGGAAAGGCAGCCCTGGGCTGGGAGTAGGAAGACATTCACTGTAGCTGGCCAGGCAGTGGGGGTCTCGGCTGTCATCACCTCCAATGAGCCAATTTCCTAACTGTGCATAATCCCCCAATCAATTGATTTGATCATGAATTTCCCTAGGTAATTAACTGTGTTGAGTATCTCTGGTTAGTATATTCATTTTTCCTAAATATCCCTCAGAGTACGTGTGACTTATAGATCAAACACCACAAAGTTATAGAAGATGTTTAACTCACATATCTCATTTAACTAATACTATGATGACATAGTTTGTGTTTCCTTGAGTTTAAGATGCCATCGACGGCAGCACTATGGATTTAATGTACGGCATTTTGGGGAGAAAGAAAACAATCACAAGAAGACACATTCTGATTTCAGAAATGTTAATATGTGGGGAAATTTACAATATGGAGCTGAAATTTGGGATGTCAAAAACCAAGTGAGTGTTTCTAGACACTGAGAATTCCTGGTGACCTCAGTCTGCAAAGCCTATTCATCTCCCTGGTAACCATGACACTTCTTGGGTGCGGGGGTCAATGTTCAGTGTTCCAGATTTCCCAGGACTCCTCAACCAGAGCTGGTCTTGGAGGCAGCCGAGAAGACCATCTTGGTGCCACCTCCCCTCCGATCCCTCTGCCTGCTCAGGCTGGACAGTAGGGTAGCAGCCCTCTCCGTTCCTACACCCTCCTCCAGAGGCACAAGAATTCAACCCTGCTGCCGCTGCTGGCCACCTTTCTGCTTCTCACTACCCGGTTTCTCGTCCTGACAAGCATCAGTCCCCACCCTCCGTGAATTCTCTAAGGTCCCTTCTGCCTGATCATTCACTCTTCAGTTTCCACCATTCTCCACATTACATCCTGTGTGATAATCCTCATACACTTCCGTTTTTACCCAAGATAGGCATTCTTCCTCTCTTACGGCCAGAGAAGAATTCTGGGGTTTTCCATGTTTGCTATAGCATTCTAAAACACCACCAACACTACCATATCAACAACTAGCATTTATTGAGCACTTACTGTGTGCCAGACACCGTGCTATGTGTATGGTCTCATAAGTCACTACAACAAACCTCTGAGGCAGATACGTTACTATCCTCTCTTACAAATAGGACAATGAAGCCTAGTGGGTAGGTCACTCGCCCAAGATGATACAGCTCGAAAAGCAAGGGCCGAGACTCCACCATATCTGCCTGCTCCATGGAGCAGTGGCGTGGCCAGTGCTCTGTGCGGCCTCCTCTGAAGCTGGTGTACAAATAGCCCTGGTGAAGGGGCTCCTTGGTTAGATGGAGACGTGAAGGAGAGAGAGGATTTGAGGCCCCAGCTCAGGATCCCAGCTTGGATAACTGGGTAGACAAGCGGTACCTTTTGCCCATGTTGGAAATTCAGGAGTGTGAAGACTTTGGCATCTACCTTCTCCACGGTGAGTCTTGTCGTCCTCCTGATGAAGAACTGCAAAGCCCAACTCACAGGCTGGTCCAAACACTCCAGCCAATCATTTTCTTGACCTCTTTGACTCCAATGGCTTTCACTTGGACTCCATTTCAGCCACTTGCCCCCTTGGCTGTGCTTGTTCCTTGAGTTCCCTGGAACTTCCCCACAGGAGAAATCTCACACTGGAACAGCCCACTTTCTGTCTGCCTCTGGGGTCCTGTCAGTGCTCTCACTCTGGTTACTTGCACCACATGTGTGCTTCTGCCTCGGTGAGAGTAGCAAGACTTCAGCCTGCCTTTCTTCTCTGCATGTGCAAGTTCCATCCTGTCCTACTGCTTTCCCTAAACAGCCCGACCCCACGGTCGTGATCCCTACTTCCTTCTGCAGCCTCTTCTCTTGCTAGGGGCTTGTGTCTCTGCCTCCTTGCTCCAGGCAGAAAAAGGGACTAGATATTTCTCTAAGATCCCACCCATTGAAGAGGCCGTAATGTTCAATAACAGATTTTCAGGGGAAAGTAAACTCTGCCACGTTGAATATACACAGTAATTGTAAGGAATCTCTGTATTTCAGAAATGGGAAAAATAGAAACAGATCTGTCTTAGGATGTAGGGATTAGGACACGTTCAGTTCTGAGGATTGTACCAGCTTCTTCCATGCTCAGGACTCTGCACATACTGTTTTCTCTCCCTGGAATAGAAATCTTGTCTCATTCATCTTTTTAGCAACACTGTAAGACGGGCATTATCATCTCCATTTTCTAAGAGGGAAACTGTTTTAGAAACTTGAAGTTACTTTCTCTCAGAAGGTTACATAAGTAATAAGGAGAGAATCAAATCTCAGACGTAGGCTTTATAACTTCAATTCCTATTTTCCTTGTATTCTGCCATCCCATGGCCTGGTTCATTAATTCCTACTTGTCCTCCAAAACTCAATTACAATAACTGTCCTGCGAAGCCCTCTCTGACCCCCTTTTCCAGGTGGAGGTGGGACTCAGTACCTCTTCTGTGCTTCCCTAGTACCTGTACATTCCTCCACTGTGTTTGGAATGACTAGGCACAGAGGTCAAGGATGTTTTAATTTTGTATCTTTAGGGCCAACTTGGGCTCGGCACGTAGTAGCCCTTCAGACAATATTGGTTTCCCTTCCCCAAAGCTGTTCAAAGCCCCCATTGGGCACTGACAGTTTTATCTGTGTCAGAATCACTAGAACTTGAAGAACTACACAAATGTTATCGTTCCTTTCGAAACCTTCAAAAGCTCCCTAAACTATGCTTTCCGGAAGCCTTAAATAGTCACCTTAGAAAGCACTAATCAGTATTACAAATTAGATGTATGCTCTTCTGGCCATGCTATGCTACACACACCCGAAAATCCTACGTTGTTCGATGTTTGGCCCTGGCTTTTTAAAAAGCCCACGAGTGCGTTTTACTGGTAGGAGCAAAGCTGTGATGATAGCAAAGTCTCCTGAGATAGAAGCAGTAATAGGGGAAATGGAGTCAAAGAACTCTCCTCACGTTATTTCTTCTTTAAAAAAATCGGCCTGGCCGAAGCACTGCTTGGATGACTCACTGATCTCCCCCTTTGGCCCAGGGCAGAGCCTCGCCTGCCTGCTGGGTTTTTGGGTGAGTTTCTGGTGAAGCACACAGCACGCCATGCAGGAAGTGAGGTCACGATTGTTTTGGCAGTTTGGTTGGCGTTTATCTCCTGGTAGTGGCTGAAGTTTATCAGTAGGCTTAGCCTTTGTACTTTGAGAAACCAACTATTATCTCACCCACAATTTAGAATAATAAAAAAGTCCACGGCAGAAAAATGTGCAGTAAGTAAAGATAAAGAACAAACAAGGGAGAATCCAGTGCTCCTGTCGACATTGGCCTCCAGAGCACACATCCTATCCATGGTCTGATAGGACCAGCAAGAAAGCTCCCCCTGCATTCTCTCCCTCTCTTTCTGGTCCTAGCTTCCAGTCAAGAAAAATTTTAGAGGGGGGCTGCGAGCAGAGAAAACAACGTTATATCTGTAGTTACTGGTGTATGTGCGGTTGCTTCCTGAAGTGACCTGTCACGGGACACAGGCTTAGGGAGACCACATGTTCTTCATCTTGGAGGCTTGTTTCCTCCCTGGGAGCTGTAATCAGAGCAGTTAAAAATGGCACGGCCTCCACAGCAGTTGCTAGAACTGACTAGAAGGACCTGGGCATTGCTGCTGGTCAGGGATCCTGCACCGAGGCTCCCAGCACCAGGCAAGGCACCAACTGGATTTCTGATTTGGTTCGAAGTCTGAGATTCTATGAGCGTATGCGTTACAAATACACAGAGAAGCAGGATTCTCCTGTAACACTTTGTCCCGGACAGGTCTCAAAGACTATAGAGTATGTAACTGCACAAAAAAGTCACTGCAAATCTTACTTTAAATAGCCAAAGCAACGGAAAGGTAACACGATATTGTCATTGAAATGATCTAAGATTGGTTAAACAGCTGAGCCACTGTATTATTGTTAACTGGAAAACACACACATAGATGAAGATGTTGAATAACTTGATAATTTACGCTCATTCATCAAGCAAGTTGGAGACTTTTAGTGCAAATATAATACTTCAAGAGATGTTGTTTTGCTTTTTGAATCTGGAATATATTGTGGAACTTTGAGTATGTGGTTATAAACTCAGAGCACATATAGGCATTTATAGTTTTTAGGACTATTGTTAAAAATGATTGAAGGTACATAACGTTGAAAGATAAAAATAAAGCTTGATATGGGATGTGGACCTTACAGATCACCCTGTTACCTGATGTTCTGCAAACATGCTCTGAGTGAGAGGATCACAGCCCACAGTAGCATCAGGACATCTCAGAGGGACTCGGAGTCTCTTAGTGGATCAGTCCTGCCCCATCCAGGATTGGATCTCCCCTGCTGCATCCAGCTGCAGCTGGTCAGAGTTGCAGGATGGAAGTTACTGACAGTGTCTGTGGACAGTGTCCGTGGATGGTGTCTGTGGACAGTGTAAAGTGGTGGCTAAAGTGCTAGATGTGAAGCCAGGCAAAGCACATTTAAATTTCATATATGCTTCTTGTTAGCTATGGAGCTTTGGTGAGTTAATTAATCTTTCTAAACCCCAGTTACCTTTTGAGATTATTGTGAAAATTAAATACATCTATGGAAGGCCAATTCACTAACAGCCTACTTTTCTCATTAGCCATTAGGCCCTCAGGTCCCACATCCTTCTTTTTCTAGATTGATTTGTATTATTCACCCTTAAAACTCTCTTGAATCCCTTTTCCTTCTCTTTCCATTGTCCTGGCCTGGAAATCCCCAACCTAAATGGACCCATCAAGTCACTGCTCAGGCTTTCATCCTAATCCTCTCACCTAATGCGTGGAAGAAATCATTCACACAAACCTCACACTTTTCCACCCTCATCTCCCTCAGCTCTCAGCATCACTTGACACAATTGGTTGCTCCCTTCTTCTTGATTTCTTAACACCACTTTAAAATATAACTTAGGGCTTCCCTGGTGGCGCAGTGGTTGGGAGTCCGCCTGCCAATGCAAGGGACGCGGGTTCGTGCCCCGGTCCGGGAAGATCCCACGTGCCGTGGAGTGGCTGGGCCCGTGAGCCATGGCCGCTGAGCCTGCGCGTCCAGAGCCTGTGCTCCGCAACAGGAGAGGCAGCGACAGAAGAGGCCACAACAGTGAGAGGCCCACGTACCGCAAAAAAAAAAAAAAAAAAAAAAAAAAAATATTAAAAATATATATATATATATATATATATATATCTTAAAATTCTTGGCTTCATTGTTTAAATTAAAACTAGAGTTTCGTTCTTTTTCAAAGGACTATGATAAGACTTTTCACAGAACCAGGACACAATGATTTTACTGAAGAGCAAACGGTTTAGAGAATGGGAAGCTCCTTCAAATTTTGGACAGAGCCCTTCTGACCCTGTCTCGAATACAGGACCTATATTCTCGTGGTAAATTCTAGAGTCCTAGAACTGTGTTTCCCGAGGACTTTAGAAAACTCAGAAGGCAAGGTCTGCAGTCCCTGTAACCCTCTGTGTCAGCCTCAGAGTCGGCCGTCAGCTGACCCCTCTTCATTATTCTTCAAAGCCTGAGACTTGAGGAGAGAAGTGGCTTGATTCCATTGGTGAATCACAGGACTCCAGAGAGATATATAAATACCTATTTGGTTTTCTTTCAGGTTCCAGCAAGGTCTAAGTGGGTAGGGGTGGGGCGGGGGAATGCCCAGTCTCTAGGGTGTTGACTGACAGGGAGCAGACGTGATTCATGGGCCCCGCCCCTCTGTGAGAGAAACTCCTGGGGCTGCGGCTGGCACCCGCACTTTCACAAGTGCTCCTCCAGTGCACTTTCTGTCTGCAAATGTCTGCATTCATTCGGAGAGTTTCTTTTTTTCAGTGTCTTTCGCAGCTCTTGTAACTGCTAGCTCGAGGAAAGAGTATGAGGGAGTTCGTGTGTTTGCCGGTAGTCCTGGAGGAAAATGAACCCGTCCTCAAAAATGAGTTACTCACGATGTGAATTCATTGAGTAAACAAAGGCTGAATGATAATGGGAAGAGTTACTCATATGCTGTAACAGACACTCACTACCATCTGGTCTCTTCATGCCCACATGTTCCTTACTCTAAATGAGGTTAATGGGAATTAATACATATGTATTGGGGAAAGGAGAGCTCCCTGGGGACATGAGCTAAGTGTCAGCACACTGCTCTTCCCTAGGTAGACAACAAGGGTGCTTGGGGAAGCACTGAGTAATGGTGGAAAGATAAATCTATATTACATATAGATTCGTCAATATCTTGCCAATTAAGCTTCCTGAATAGGACATTTCTGAGAAAAATGCTGGCATCTAAGCAGTTCCAATAGTTGCCTTTCCTTGTGCTATTTCACAGGGCAATTCTTTCCACGTGGACCTTCCTGCAAATAGACTGTAGAAACATTGCTTTTTAACTTACAAATAAAATGCTTTGAAACTGTATCTGTAGGAATAGCGGTCATTGAGTAGGAAAATCGGTCATCACAGGAGGTGATGCTTGATAAAGAATGTCCCTAAAATGTGTGATATGTGTGGCCAAGCTGTGCATTTCTATCCTACCATTAAAAGCAGAGTATCGGAGCAGATATTCTCGCATACTATCTCTCTTATTCATATCAGGGCTATCTCTAGTCCATGCTCTTAATTATTTATATAATGCCCATATTGTGAAATATATATCATGCATTATGAGCATTAGATGGTGCTTCTCTATGGCTTCTATCATAGTACTCTATCAACTCACTGTATAAACAACCTCTCTCATACACAGGCCTGCATGATTACCTGATGAATTGATTTTGTTCAGACCCTGTGTACATATTAGAGCAATGTTTTATCGCTATATAGATATATACACACACTCAATACTCACTGGTGTTAAAATAAATATTGTGACTTTGTGGAGAGAATGGCCTCATTGCATCAGACGGTCCTTATCAGCCACGCCGATAGGAGCGCGCCAGCTTGTAGCTTGGTTGTTGGGCTGTTTGGGGTGCTTCCCCTTCTCATCCAACCCAGGAAAGGGTTCTGTTCTTCATCAGATCACATGGTCTAAGTCTGTGTGTACTGGAGAAATCTGAAAGCATTTTGTCTATTCAGTCAGTCTAGCTTGGCTACTCCATTGATTAGCATTTATTGACCACTTAACCGTGTATCCTGAGCCCTGTGGGAAATATAATCCTTTTAAAGAACGTAAGCGTGAATGACTGAAGATTGAAATTTTTCCTTTTTAAACTAGATTTATTGAGATATAATTCACACAGTGTCCAAGTCATCCAGTTAAAGTGTACAATTCAATGATTTTTAGTGTATTCAGAGTTGTGCAACCATCACCACAATCAACTTCAGAATGTTTCATTACCCGTAAGATAGAACAAATGGCAATCAATCCCCCTCCCCTCCCCCTAAATCTCCCCTCTCCAGGCAATCAGTAATTTACTTTCTGTCTCTATGGAATTGCCTGCTCTGTATAATTCACATAAATAGAATCATACAATATGCAGTCTTAGTAACAATTTTTTTCCCCACTGGGCATAATGTACTCAAGGTTCACCCATGATGTAGCATGCATGAGCCAGCAATTCATGCCTTTTCATTGTATTCCCTTTTGTTTTTTATTCCTTTTTACAATGGAGTAATATCCACATATGTTTTCATTTGTCTTGGGGGATATAAGTATATAATTGCTGGTAATTCGACATTTAATCTTTTGAGGAGCTGCCAGACTGTTTTCCAGTGACTGCACCATTTTTCATCACCATTAGTGAACTACAAGGGTTTCAGTTTCTCCACATCTTTGTCAACACTTGTTATTATCTGTCTTTTTGATTATTGCTATCCACGTGGGTGTGAAGTGTTATCTCATAGTGACTTTGATTTGTATTTTCTTAATGACTAATCTTTTTGTGTGCTTTTTGGCCATTTGTCTATCTTCTTTGAAGAAACATCTATTCCTATTCATTACCAATTTTAAAATTGGGTCATTTTCTTTTTATTATTGAGTTGTAAGGGTCCTTTATGTATTCTAGATACAAGTCCCTTATCAGATACATGATTTACAAATATTCTGTGGGTTGTCTTTTCACTTTCTAAATGGTCTCCATTGAAGCACAAAATTTTTAATTTTGATAAAATCTAATTTAGCTAGTTTTTGTTTTGTCACTGTGCTTTTGGTGTCATAAGAACACTTTACCTAGCCTCAGGTAATGAAGATTTAACTCCTGTGTTAAAGTCTACTATTCCTTGTTGATCTTCTTTCTAGTTGTTCTAATATTAATAATTAGGTTTGGAAGTCTCCAAATATTACTTTGGAATTATTTCTCCCTGAAATTGTGTTCATTTTTGCTTCTTGTATTGTGGGACTCTGTTGTTAGGTGGATATATGCTTATAATTGTTATAGCTTCCTCATGAATTGACCCTTTTATATTATAAAATGTTCTTCTTTGTCTCTAGTAACAATTTTTGTCTTAAAGTCTACTTTGTCTGGTATCACAGTATTATAGCCACTCCAGTTTTCTTATGGTTGCTGTTTGCATGACATATCTTCTTTCCATTCTTTTGCTTTGCATCCTGAATATGTAAAATAGTCTACAAAACAATAAGAAAATGACAAACAATCCATATGCATTACCTGTGACCCAGCAATTCCACTCCTGAGTATATACCCAAGACATATGTGCATATATTTAAAAAGAAAAACCCAACATGCACTAGATTGTTCATAGAAGCAGTACTTGTAATACCCTCAAACTGAAAATAAGCCAAGTGTCTGTCAATGGCAGAATGGGTAAGCATTCCTTAGTATATGCATACAATGGAATATTATATTTCAATGAGAATGAATTGTAATGTGGCTGAATACAATAATGTGGCTGAGTCTCACAAACATGATAGTGAGTTAAAGAACACCTACACAAAAGAGTACATATGTATGAGTCTATTTATATAAAGTATAAAAACAGATAAAATTTATCTATGCTCAGCCAGAGTAGTGGTTACCCTTAGGTGGAAGGGAAATTATCTTTACTCTCTAAGTTTACCTTAATTAGTGGAAGGGAAAGTGAGAGGGAATTCTGGGAGTGCTGATGTTAGTGTTTCTTGATCTGGGTGTTGGTAACTCAGGTGTGGTTACTTTTTGAAAATTAATTGATATGTGTGCTTGTCTCTACATATATTAGACTTTAATAAAAAGTTCTTTAAAAGGACTATGACTTGAATAATATACGGAATGCTTTGCATTTTTTAAAAAAGTTAGCATATATTGAAACCTGACAAAGATGGCACAAAAAATTTTGACTAAACTCACTCAGGAATACGATACCAACAAATAAAACACTAGCAAATCTAATCTAGCATTATATTAAAAAAATAATGATCTAGGAAACCATGAATGATTCAATATTAGGAAATCTAAAAACATCATTGAGCACATCAATAGATCAAAAGAGACAGATGTTATGCTCATCTTGACGAATATCAAGAGGCATTTAAAATTCAATATCTATTTCTGATAAAAAGTTAAATAAATTGCATATAGAATATTCCCTCAACATGATTAAAAAGTTATCTCAAACAAGTAGCTTACATCATGCTTAAAAGCAAAATACTAGAGCAGTGTTTTCCAAATTTGTTTTGTCAAGGAACATTATTTAAATAATAATATGTTGAAGAACTACCAGTAGGAGCACATGATAGAGTTATAAAACTATGTTAAGATGGAACTTTTCTTGTTGACTCACAGTTTCAGTTAAGGCTCCCAAATCTGAGAACAAATCAATAGTTGTTGATTATCTCCACATCCTGCACCTCTTGGAAGATGCTAGATTGTCTGTGCAGAATGGGCTAAGAAATTGTGAAATTCTCTGCCAGCATTAGCCTATTCCCCTCTAGGCTGTAAAAGGGAAGACACAGAATTCATTGTAATTGAAGAGGTCTGTGTTGACTATTTTTTTGGAATGGTTAGTAGGCCATGTATCTCTCCCATGGAGGAAAGGAAGAGGGTCTTCAAGTCAAGAGGCTGGGCTTGTATAACTTGAAAAGCTTGACTTGGGTCCCCTTATTAGAGACAGGAGAGAGAGAGAGACAGGAACTGGTGAGTTCCCCACGGGCCAAATGGAATAAAGTTGAATTGTAGCATCTTGAAAAAGATTCTGGTCAAGGTGGCTCCAAAGGAGAGATAAACTCTCACCAACAATGTATAAAGGTACCAATTTTTCCACATCTTGGACAACATTTATTATTCTCCATTTTTTAAATAACAGCCATCCTAATGGGTATGGAGTGGTATCCCACTGTGGCTTTGATTTGCATTTCCTTAATGGCTAGTAATGTTGAGCATCTTTACATGTGCTTATTAGCTATATGTATGTCTTCTGTGGAGGAATGTCTCCTCAAGTCCTTTGCCCATTTTTGAATTGGGTTGTTTTTTGTTGCTGTTGTTGAATTTACACAACTGATTTTTTTTTAAACATCTTTATTGGAGTATAATTGCTTTACAGTGGTGTGTTAGTTTCTGCTTTATAACAAAGTGAATCAGCTATACATATACATATGTCCCCATATCTCCTCCCTCTTGAATCTCCATCCCATCCTCCCTATCCCACCCATCTGAGTGGTCACAAAGTACCGAGCTGCTCTCCCTGTGCTATGCAGCTGCTTCCCACTAGCTATCTATTTTATATTTGGTAGTGTATATATGTCCATGCCACTCTCTCACGTTGTCCCAGTTGACCTGTCCCCCTCCCCGTGTCCTCAAGTCCATTCTCTACATCTGCGTCTTTATTCCTGTCCTGCACCTAGGTTCTTAGAACCGCTTGTTTTTTTTAGATTCCATATATATGTGTTAGCATACAGTATTTGTTTTTCTCTTTCTGACTTACTTCACTCTGTATGACAGTCTCTAGATCCATCCACATCTCTACAAATGACCCAATTTCATTCCTTTTTATGGCTGAGTAATATTCCATTGTATATATATATATACCACATCTTCTTTTTCCATTTGTCTGTCGATGGGCATTTAGGTTGCTTCCATGACCTGGCTATTGTAAGTAGTGCTGTAATGAACATTGGGGTGCTTGTGTCTTTTTGAATTATGGTTTTCTCTGGGTATATGCCCAGTAGTGGGATTGCTGGGTCCTATGGTAATTCTATTTTTTTTTTAAGGAACCTCTGTACTGTTCTCCATAGTGGCTGTATCAGTTTACATTCCCACCAACAGTGCAACAGGGTTCCCTTTCCTCCACACCCTCTTCAGCGTTTGTTGTTTGTAGGTTTTCTGATGATGCCCATTCTAAGTGGTGTGAGGCGATACCTCATTGTAGTTTTGATTTGCATTTCTCTAATAATTAGTGATGTTGAGCAGCTTTTCAAGTGCTTCTTGGCCATCTGTATGTTTTCTTTGGAGAAATGTCTATTTAGGTCTTCTGCCCATTTTTTGATTGGGTTGTTTGTTTTTTTAATATTGAGCTGCATGAGCTATTTATATATTTGGAGATTGATCCTTTGTCCTTTGATTCATTTGCAAATATTTTCTCCCATTCTGAGGGTTGTCTTTTCGTCTTGTTTGTAGTTTCCTTTGCTTTGCAAAAGCTTTTAACTTTCATTCTGTCCCATTTGTTTATTTTTTGTTTTTATTTCCATTACTCTAGGAGGTAGATCAAAAAAGATCTTGCTGTGATTTATGTCAAAGAGTGCCCTTCCTATATTTTCCTCTAAGAGTTTTATAGTGTCTGGTCTTACATTTAGGTTTCTAATCCATTTTATTTTTGTGTATGGTGTTAGGGAGTGTTCTAATTTTTACATTAGAGCTTTTACACGGAGCTGTCCAGTTATCCAGCACCACTTATTGAAGATACTTTCTTTTCTCCATTGTATATCCTGGCCTCCTTTGTCATAGATTAGTTGACCATAGGTGTGTGGGTTTACCTCTGGGTTTTCTATCCTGTTTCATTGATCTATATTTCTGTTTTTTGTGCCAGTACCATATTGTCTTGATTACTGTAGCTTTGTAGTATAGTCTGAAGTCGGGGAGTCTGATTCCTCCAGCTCCATTTTTTTCCCTCAAGACTGCTTGGACTATTTGGGGTCTTTTCTGTCTCCATACAAATTTTAAGATTTTTTTTTTTTCCAGTTCTGTAACAAATGCCACTGGAAATCTGACAGGGATTGCATTAAATCTGTAGATTGCTTTGGTTAGTATAGTCATCTTCACAATATTGATTCTTCCAAGAACATGGTATATCTCTCCATCTGTTTGTGTCATCTTCGATTTCTTTCATCAGTGTCTTATAGTTTTCTAAATACAGGTCTTTTACCTCTTTATATAGGTTTATTCCTAGGTATTTTAGTCCTTTTGTTGCAATGGTGAATGGGATTGTTTCCTTAATTTCCCTTTCTGATCTTCCATTGTTAGGAATGCAAGAGATTTCTGTGTAGGAATGCAAGAGATTTGTATAGGAATGCAAGAGATTTCTGTGCATTAATTTTCTATCCTACAACTTTACCAAATTCATTGATTAGCTCTAGTAGTTTTCTGGTGGCATCTTCAGGATTCTCTATGTATAGTACCATGTCACCTGCAAACAGCGATAGTTTTACTTCTTCTTTTCCAATTTGTATTCCTTTTATCTATTATTTATTTTATTCCTTTTATTTCTTTTTCTTCTCTGATTGCCATGGCTAGGACTGCCAAAACTGTGTTGAATAATAGTGGTGAGAGTGGACATCCTCGTCCTCTTCCTGATCTTAGAGGAAATGCTTTCAGTTTCTCACCATTGGGAATGATGTTTGCTGTGGGTTTGTCGTATATGGCCTTTATTATGTTGAGGTAGGTTCCCTCTATGCCCACTTTCTGGAGAGTTTTTATCATAAATGGGTGTTGAATTTTGTCAAAAGCTTTTTCTGCATCTATTGAGATGATCATATGGTTTTTCTTCTTCAGTTTGTTAATATGGTGTATCACATTGATTGATTTGCATATATTGAAGAATCCTTGCATCCCTGGGATAAATCCCACTTGATCATGGTGTATGATCCTTTTAATGTGTTGTTGGATTCTGATTGCTAGTATTTTGTTGAGGATTTTTGCATCTATATTCATCAGTGATATTGGTCTGTAATTTTCTTTTTTTGTAGTATCTTTGCCTGGTTTAGGTATCAGAGTGATGATGGCCTCATAGAATGAGTTTGGGAGTGTTCCTTCCTCTGCAATTTTTTGGAAGAGTTTGAGAAGGATGGGTGCTAGCTTTTCTCTAAATGTGTCATAGAATTCACCCGTGTCATAGAATTCTATTTCTTCCTAGTTCAGTCTTGGAAGGTTGGACCGTTTTAAGAATTTGTCCATTTCTTCCCGGTTATCCATTTTATTGGCATAGAGTCGCTTGTAGTAGTCTCTCATGATGCTTTGTATCTTTGCAGTGTCTGTTGTAACTTCTTCTTTTTCATTTCTAATTTTTTTGATTTGAGTCCTTTCCCTCTGTTTCTTGATGACTCTGGCTAATGGTTTATCAATTTTGTTTATCTTCTCAAAGAACCAGCTTTTATTGATCTTTGCTGTTGTTTTCTTTGTTTCTATTTCATTTATATCTGCTCTGATCATTATGATTTCTTTCCTTCTACTAACTTTGGGTTTTGTTTGTTCTTCTTCCTCTAGTTCCTTTAGGTGTAAGGTTAGATTGTTTATTTGAGATTTTTCTTGTTTCTTGAGGTAGGCTTGTATTGCTATAAACTTCCCTCTTAGAGCTGCTTTTGCTGCATTGCATAGGCTTTGGATCATCATGTTTTCATTGTAATTTGTCTCTAAGTATTTTTTTATTTCCTCTTTGATTTCTTCAGTGATCTCTTGGTTATTTAGTAACGTATTGTTTGGCCTCCATGTGTTGGTATTTTTTAGGTTTTTTCCCACTGTAATTGATTTCTAATCTCATAGCATTGTGGTCAGAAAAGATGCTTGATATGATTTCAATTTTCTTAAATTTACTGAGGCTTGATTTGTGACCCACGATTCGATCTATACTGGAGAATGTTCCGTGTGCATTTGAGAAGAAAGTGTAATCTGCTGTTTTGGGATGGAATGTCCTATAAATATCAATTAAATCTATCTGGTCTACCGTGTCATTTAAAGCTTGTGTTTCCTTATTAGTTTTCTGTCTGGATGATCTGTCCATCGGTGTACGTGAGGTGTTAAAGTCCCCCACTATTCTTGTGTTACTGTTGATTTCCTCTTTTACAGCTATTAGCAGTTGCTTTATGTATTGAGGTGCTCCTATGTTGGGTGCATATATATTTATAATTGTTATATCTTCTTCTTGGATTGATTCCTTGATCATTATGTAGTGTCCTTCCTTGTCTCTTGTAACATTTTAAATTTAAAGTCTATTTTATCTGATATGAGTATTGCTACTGCAGCTTCCTTTTGATTCCATTTGCATGGAATATCTTTTTCTATCCCCTCACTTTCAGTCTGTATGTGCCCCTAGGTCTGAAATGGGTCTCTTGTAGACAATATATATATGGGTCTTGTTTTTGTGTCCATTTAGTGAGGCTGTGTCTTTTGGTTGGAGCATTTAATCCATTCATGTTTAAGGTAGTTATTCATATGTATGTTCCTATTTCCATTTTCTTAATTGTTATGGGTTTGTTTTTGTAGGTCCTTTTCTTCTCTTGTGTTTCCCACTTAGAGAATTTCCTCTAGCATTTGTTGTAGAGCTGGTTTGGTGGTGCTGAATTCTCTTAGCTTTTGCTTGTCTGTAAAGCTTTTGATTTCTCTGTCGAATCTGAATGAGATCTTTGCCAGGTAGAGTAACCTTGGTTGAAGGTTCTTCCCTTTCATCACTTTAAATACATTACGCCACTCCCTTCTGGCTTGTAGAATTTCTGCTGAGAAATCAGCTGTTAACCTTATGGGAGTTCCTTTGTATGTTATTTTTCGTTTATCCCTTGTTGCTTTCAGTAATTTTTCTTTGTCTTTAATTTTTGTCAATTTGATTACTACGTGCCTTGGCATGTTTCTCCTTGGGTTTATCCTGCCTGGGACTCTCTGCACTTCCTGGACTTGGGTGGCTATTTCCTTTCCCATGTTAGAGAAGTTTTTGACTATAATCTCTTCAAATATTTTCTCGGGTCCTTTCTCTCTCTCTTCTCCTTCTGGGACCCCTATAATGCGAATGTTGTTGCATTTAATGTTGTCCCAAAGGCCTCGTAGGCTGTCTTCATTTCTTTACATCCTTTTCTCTTTATTGTGTTCTGTGGCAGTGAATTCCACAATTCTGTCTTCCAGGTCACTTATCCGTTCTTCTGCCTCAGTTATTCTGCTCTTGATTCCTTCCAGTGTAGTTTTCATTTCAGTTTTTGTATTGTTCATCTCTGTTTGTTTATTCTTTAATTCTTCTAGGTCTTTGTTAAACATTTTTTGCATCTTCTCGATCTTTGCCTCCATTCTTTTTCCGAGGTCCTGGATCATCTTCACTCTCATTATTCTGAATTCTTTTTCTGGAAGGTTGCCTACCTCCACTTCATTTAGTTGTTCTTCTGGGGTTTTATCTTGTTCCTCCATCTGGTACAAAGTCTTCTGCCTTTTCATTTTGTCTATCTTTCTGTGAGTGTGTTTTTCCTCCCGCAGGCTGCAGGATTGTAGTTCTTCTTGCTTCTGCTGTCTGCCTTCTGGTGGATGAGGCTACCTAAGAGGCTTGTGCAAGCTTCCTGATGGGAGGGACTGGTGGTGGGTAGAGCTGGGTGTTGCTCTGGTGGACAGAGCTCATTAAAACTTTAGTCCACTTGTCTGTTGATTTGTAGGGCTGGGTTCCCTCCCTGTTGGTTGTTTGGCCTGAGGTGACCCAGCACTGGAGCCTACCTGGCTCTTTGTTGCAGCTAATGGTGGACTCAGGGAGCGCTCACACCAAGGAGTACTTCCCAAAACTTCTGCTGCCAGTGTCCTTGTCCCCATGGTGAACCATAGCCAACCCCTGCCTCTGCAGGAGACCCTCCAACACTAACAGGTAGGTCTGGTTCAATCTCCGATGGGGTCACTGCTCCTTCCCCTGGGTCCCAATGTGCACACTACTTTGTGTGTGCCCTCCAAGAGTAGAGTCTCTGTCTCCCACAGTCCTGTCAAAGTCCTGCAATCAAATCCTGCTAGCCTTCAAAGTATAATTCTCTAGGAATTCCTCCTCCCATTGCTGGACCCCCCAGGTTGGGAAGCCTGACGTGGGGCTCAGAACCTTCACTCCAGTGGGTGGACGTCTGTGGTATAAGTGTTCTCCAGTTTGTGTCACCCACCCAGCAGTTATGGGATTTGATTTTATTGTGATTGCACCCTTCCTACCATCTCATTGTGGCTTCCCCTTTGTCTTTGAGTGTGGGGTATCTTTTTTGGTGAGTTCCAGTGTCTTCTTGTTGATGATTGTTCAGACTGTGCAGTTAGTTGTGATTCTGGTGCTCTCGCAAGAGGGAGTGAGCGCATGTCCTTCTACTCTGCCGTCTTGAACCAATCAACATCAATATTCTGGTTGTGATACTGCATTAGAGTTCTGCAAAATGTGATCTGGTACCCCACCTTCATGCATGTCTGTGCGTGAATGCCTCCTCAACCTGGGCCATCTGTGCCTCTGTCCCTTCCCGAACTCCTGGCCAATGCATTCTGATTTAAGCCACAGTAAACAAGACAATATGGTATTGATGAAAGAATATAGACAAATAAAGAAACTGAAAAAAAAACCCCAAAAAACAAAGAGCCCAGAAACTGACCCACACAAATATAGTCAACTGATCTTTGACAAAGGAGCAAAGGCAATACAGTGGAGCAAAGACAGTCTTTTCAACAAATGATGCTAAAACAATTGGACATTCTTATGCAAAAAAAAAAAAAAAAAAAAAAAAAAATCTAGAAACAAACTTTACACCCTTCAAAAAAATTACTCAACGTGGATCACAGGCCTAAATGTAAAATTAAAAGGTATAAAACTTCTAGATGGGCTTCCCTGGTGGTGCAGTGGTTGAGAGTCCGCCTGCCGATGCAGGGGACACGAGTTTGTGCCCCGGTCCGGGAAGATCCCACATGCCGCAGAGCGGCTGGGCCCGTGGGCCATGGCCGCTGAGCCTGCGCGTCCGGAGCCTGTGCTCCACAATGGGAGAGGCCACAATAGTGAGAGGCCTGTGTACCGCAAAAAAAAAAGAAAGAAAGAAAGAAAAAAAGCTTCTAGAAGATAACGCAGGAGAAAATCTGGATGACCTTGGGTTTGGTGATGACTTTTCAGATACAACACTACAGGCACAATGCATGAAAGAAATAAATGATAAGCTGGACTTCATTAAAATTAAACATTTCTTCTTTGAAAAAGGTTCTGTCAAGAGGATGAGAGCCTAAGCCACAGACTGGGAGAAAATATTTTTAAAGACATGTTTGATAAAGGACTATTATCCAAAATATACAAAGAACTTGTAAAACTCAACAATACGAAAACATGTAGCCCAGTTTAAAACTGAGCAAAAGATCTGAACAGGTATCTCAGAAAAGAAGATATGCAGATGCAAATAAGCATATGAAAAGATGTTCGGCATCATATGTCATTAAAGAATCACAAATTAAAACAAGGAAAACAAATAAATAAAACAACAAAGAGACCACTACACACCTATTAGGATGGCCCAAATCCACAACACTGATGACACCAAATGATGGTGAACATATGAAGCAGCAGGAACCCTCATTCGCTGCTGGTGGAAATGCAAAATGGTACAGCCACTTTGGGAGACAGTTTGGCAGTTTCTTACAAAATTAGTTTCTGAGGTTCAGTTAATTCATGTAAAAATTCATGATAAAAATCGTCACTTGCTGACTGAAGAACAAATAAGATGTTCATAAAAAGAAAAAGCTTAAATACATGTCTTTACATATACACATATATAAGTATATTACACATATATTTAACTTAATACAATAAAATTATGTTAAAATTTCATGAAATTGCAGGAGGAACTTGAAAAAATAATTTTAAAGTTAATCTTTAAAAATAAGATGCAATTTGAAGAATAAGTATGCAATAATACTAAACATTAAAAATAATTATAAACTAAAATAATAAAATAATAGTACAGAGTAGAGTTAAAAATCATACACACACATACATGTATATTTAGTATATAATAAAGTTGGCATCATAAATCAGTGGGGAAAGAATAGTTTATTCAATAAATTGTGTTGGGGTATTTGGCTATACATTTGGCAGGAAATAGATTTAATCTCTTCCTTAAACCATACACCAAAATAAGTTCCAGATGAGTTAGCATCTAAATGTAAAAAAGTGAACCACAAAAATTCTAGAAGAAAATATAAATGAATGCAAAGGGCATCAAAGGCAGAAGCCATACAGTTTAAAAATGACAACACAAAAATAAATGCACTTCAAACGCACTGTAAACAAAAATGAAAGTATGGAGGTTCCTTAAAAAACTACAAATAGAACTACCATATGACCCAGCAATTCCACTACTGGGCATATACCCTGAGAAAACCATAATTCAAAAAGAGTCATGTACCAAAATGTTCATTGCAGCTCTATTTACAATAGCCAGGAGATGGAAACAACCTAAGTGTCCATCATCGGATGAATGGATAAAGAAGATGTGGCACATATATACAACGGAATATTACTCAGCCATAAATAGAAACTAAATTGAGCTATTTGTAATGAGGTGGATGGACCTAGAGTCTGTCATACAGAGTGAAGTAAGTCAGAAAGAGAAAGACAAATACCGTATGCTAACGCATATATATGGAATTTAAGGGAAAAAAATGTCATTGAGAACTTAGGGGTAAGACAGGAATAAAGACACAGACCTACTAAAGAATGGACTTGAGGATATGGGGAGGGGGAAGGGTAAGCTGTGACAAAGCGAGAGAGTGGCATGGACATATGTACACTACCGAACGTAAGGTAGATAGCTAGTGGGAAGCAGCCGCATAGCACAGGGAGGTCAGCTCGGTGCTTTGTGACCACCTAGAGGGGTGGGATAATAAAAAAAAAAAAAAAAAAAAAGAAAGGTGAACATAAAACTCAAGGGTCACTGCAACTTTCATAGTGCCGGAAGGATCAATATCTTTAATGAAAGAGAAACTTTAGAACTATTACAGTAGACACATTTTCAATAGTAGACTGTGCAAAGGACATGAAGAAGTATTCGATATATTACAGAAGAAAGACCAAAGTGGCAATGAAAATGTCCTATCCCACTAGTAGCTATGAAAATGTAAATTAAAGCCACATCAAAAGATTGATTCTTCGAAACTGTGAGGATGAGGAAATAGAGGAAATGGCAAGACAGCAAGGACCCGGGGGGCAGAAAAGTCAGGTTGGAGATAGAGGTGGGAACTGCCTTCAGGCGGACGAGACTACAGAGCAAAGGTAAATCATGCCAGGCCCAATTGGTATATGGTAAGAAATATGGTGAAGCTGGGCATTTGGGTGGTAGAAGAGACTAGAAAGATATGGAAGATGTTGTCAATGGTGGGTTTTATTATTTTCTTGAGATGACTTACTGGTTTTTAGGGCTTGGACAGGAAAAAACAAAAACCAACATAACAACATACAACAAACAATGAGAAAAGCCACAGCAGTAAAAAAAAAAAATCAAAATGCACCTTTCTCAGGAGATCCCATCATTAGAAGGTTTTGTTTCTGAGGAATGCTTTTGACCCCAAAAGGCAGTGGGTGGACTAGATAAACCCCAAGTTGTGCTGGTTCTAACCCTGGAGCACCTGATGCCAGGATCCTTGATCATTCCTCTCTGGAAACAGAGAATTTTCAGGTTTCACCATTCAGGGGATCATTTTCTTTTATGCTAGTGTTTGGGAGCTATAACGGCCTCAAAAGAATAAATGTCATTCATGAAAGAATGAATGTCTTTTAAAGTCTTTTAAAAATTCTTTTCCAACATATTATTTCGGAAGGAAGCAACTTTATATTTGCAGTCATCTACAGAAAATATGGCTTCTAAATATTTTCTGAAGGTGACAAGTATGGGGAGGAGAGAGAGAGATAATGAGAATGAAGAAAACAAATGAGAATAATTGCAGAAACGTTAGTCCTGGTAAATCAGAGGACTCTGCTGGACATTTCTGGGTGGCGGTTCCTCATGCTAGATGTCCCAGAGTCTGAGATGCATTCAATTCTGAGGCCAGGTTTCTCTGTGTGGCCACTGACAATCTACAGTTGTAAATATGGCCCAATCAATTTCCTTTCCAGTAGTAGAGCTTTGCTGCCTTTCCTCAACTTGCATTACAACACTTAGGTTAATTAACTTCCTAGGTATTCATGTCACTGCAAGATGAATGTCATACAACTCTCCCACAAGGATTATTCCAAAATTCCTCAAAATTAGGATGTACCTCATTTCTTAATAGCAGTTGTTTATGTTCACAGTTCTGTCTCATCTTGGAAATTAAATTCAGCCCTGCAAAGGTGTATTCTCTCTTTTCAATAAGAAGCCACGTTATATGGGCACCAGCTTGCTATTTTGATAGTTTAAGGCAAATTGATCCTAAATTTAGAAATGATTCTTAGCTAACAGTTTATTAAGAATGTGTTAGTGACAATAAGCTACTCACCCTGACCTCCATCTCAGAGGTTTATAATGAAATTCTACCAAGGCTCTGCCTCTCCAGACCCAGTGTGGCTGGAGTCTGGAGACTCCATTCAATGGAATCATTCAAAATCGAATGATTGCTGAAAGAGGAACTTCAAAAGCACCGTTTTACAGATGTGTTCTTCTTACTTCCGTAGCGTCTACATAACCACCTTGAAGATTAGAAACCATTCTTTCTCTCTGTGGCTTTTCTTTACTTGACAAGAAAATCGGGATCCTCGTTGACTTCCCAAATCAAAAAATTCTCCAACACAGGGGAGCTTCTTTCCCTGGGAAGTTCTCAAGCTCTTAAACACCGCTTGATGAACTAGTGGAACACTTTTGTAAGTTTTACAATCTGGAATTGATTTACATTCTTCACCTCAAAATCTGCCAAATTATTATTTCACTGTGGAGGAAAACAGGGATACCACAAAGTGCCATATATTCCTAAGAAACTTTGGCAGGCAGCCCTTTCCAACCAGGAGACTGCAGTGGCCCCCACCTGTCTCTCCCAGAGGTGACAACATGTACCAATGTTTCCTTGCAGGGATACATCAGGATCAAAGAAATGATTATTCTTTCCTTGTGCTCACTGGAAAAAAAAAAATCTGATACACAGTTTCCTGCGTGATCTAGCCTGAGTGTCTGTGGGGGTTTTCCTGCCATCTATTCTGCAATAGTGAATGACGTGGATCCCTCCTAACATAGTGCTTGATAACTTTCTGGTTGGGTGACTTATGGCAAAAGGTGAGGATGAATGCTGACTCTAGGCTCTAATGAGAAGCAGAGACACAGGGGATGGTGAGGCAGTGAGTGATTTTCAAAGCAGACAGGTTTAAGATAACTCCCATTATGGTTACTGTTGACAAAATGCATGGTGGCCTTCAAATACTAGACAGGAAGGAGAACCAGGGATGGTGACTGTGCAAGAACTTCTTTTGAGACCCCCACTGGAGACACTCACAAACTTCCCTGTAGGTGCTGGGGTCCTGCTGACTAGTGTGAGGGGTAACATCTCAGGCAGTGAAGGCAGAGCACTGCTAGCAGGCTCTGATGGTACTGAGGGACAGGAAAGAAGCCACTCTTGGTTGGAAAACTCAAAAGGACGCTGGGGGTGGACTTAAGAAGAAAAATTTCATCTTAAGATGGGGGGTAATAAGGATGCTATGGAAAGGATTTTGGACTTAGAATCAAAGGATCTCGTTTGTAATTCCCACTCTGCCTCTAACTGGCTGTGTGCATTTTGGCAAACCTCATCCACATTTTGAGCCCCCGTCACAGCTTGAGGATGCCGACCGATGTCAAGGTTTCCTTCGGGAATGGTGATGCTACGATGTCACTACGGCTGACCAGAAGCTCTTGGTGCAAGTGTGGCATGGTGGAACTGCTGAAGAAGTTCTGATTGCTGGCAGAGTTTGCAAAAATATTGTTATCATCCATTGTAGGAATGGAAATATTCCTGCGGCTATCAAGTCAGTGGACCACTGACCTTCTTTCAGTATCTTAGTATACGCCAAATCCTTTTCCCACCACAACGCCTTTGCTCGTGCTGGTCTCCCCACCTGAAATGCTACTTGCCCAAGTCGGAGCCTGGCTAACGTATCCTTCAGATTTCAGCTTAAATGTCCCTTCCTCAGTTTAGATTGGGTGCCCTGTGCAGCGTTCCCAGAGCACCCAGCACTCTACGTCATAGCACTTATCACAAACACAATTCCATTCTTATTTGTGTAATTATATTAGTTTCTCTTTTTCCCTACGCTAGACTCCATGAAGACAGCAGCCATTTTCTGTCTTATTTAATATCATTTTCTTCAATAGCCAACACCTGTGACAAGCATCTATTGAGCATGCAGTAAATATTTGCTATAGATTAAACTGATGGGAGCCCTAATTGCTTTTCTTGAGTTCCTGCACATTTCAGGCCAAGTGAAGTCTTGGATTTACCTACTCTCTTCCAAAAGAAACAGCCACTGTGGTAACATATTTGGATTAATAACATCATTTAACGTTTTAGTTTGCATAGCATTTCTACTCCATTGGTGTGTTTGCAACAAAACCTCCTTATAATGGTTTCCAGAAGGCCAAAATTTTTCAAACTTGGGGATTAAGTCTGATGGATTGTAAGCTACTCTCAAAAGTTAGAACTTGATGGACTTTTTTTTTTTTTTATTAACAGCATTGAGCTCATACTTAGTCAATTTGAAAGTGCATCAGATTTTGAAGTAACCTAATGAGCTATGACACAGAAGGTTAAGTAAAAACAAACAGCATGGCTAACTGAAAATGCTTATTTTATAAAACATTAGGATTCAGTGGCTTAAAATATTGCCTATATGGAGAACCGGCATTTGAAGGTTTTTTTTCCCCCCGCTGTAAATAGTTGTGCAGACAACAAACATACTGTTTTGATGAATAAAGCAACAAGGCTCATGAATACCACAGGGTTAGGGGGAACCACCTGGGCTGAGCGTTTTCTAAGAAGAAGAGACCTTTTGGTGCTAAAACTGGAAGAGTCCCTGGCCCATCAGGATGATTGGTCACCCTAGTACAGAGCACCAACTAGGAATCCCAATCCTTGGGTTTTAGTTTCAGCCCAATCTGTGTGTGTATGTGTGTGTGGGTCCCACTCTGGGCAAGTTCATGGAATTGTCTTTCCTTATCTGTAAAATGAAGCAGTTAAAGAATGACTGATGCTCCTGTCAGCTCTGAAATGAATGGTGCTCAAGATTCTAGGAAATAAGGAAGACAGTAGCGTAGCAATAGTGAAGGTGCAGAAACTAGTGGGAGATAACAATCTTAACGTTAGCAATTGTAAGCCTTGGTGGCCTTAGGACTTCCTGTTGGGGTTGGGGGTGGTGAGGGACTCCATCCAGAGAGCTGACAGCGTGTGGAAGGCTCTACACACATTTGCTCATCGAATTGACTTACTCCTCATAACAAGTCAATGGGTTTGGTGACTGTGATGTTGTGATTTATAATAAATATATATTTGGTTTCAGTCCATGTTCCAGGCACAGAGGTCCTAAAACACTTAGGATTTCCTAAGTGATGAGAGTGAGAAAACTCTTTTGTTATGTTCATAAAGTGACTTTTTGAAAGTCTCTCAGTAATCTGTGTGCGTGTGTGGGGGGCTGGTTGCCTGGGGAACCAACCACAGGCTTAGAAGACTGGAATTTTCAGTCCCACCCCAGGCCTCCATAGAACAGAGACAGGCTAGAGATTGAATCAATCACCAGTGGCCAATGATTTCACTGATCATGCCTTCATAAAAACCTGAAAGGATGGGGCTCAGAGAGTTTCTGGATTTGTGAACACACGGAGATTTGGGTAGAGAAGCAAGCTCAGAGATGGTGGAAGCTCTGTGCCCCTTCCCATATACCTTGCCCTGAGTTATATCCTTTTATAATAAACCGGTAAATGTAAGTAAATGTTTCTCTGAGTTCTGTGAGTTCCTCTAGCAAATTAATCGAACCCAGGGATGGGGGTCTTGGGAGACTCTGATCGACAGCTTCGACAGGTCAGAAGCACAGGTGACAACCAGCACTTGCATTGGCATCTGAATAGGAGTCTGGTTAGAACTGAACCCTTAACCTGATGCTGTCTCCAGGAGGACAGGGTGAGAACTGAATTGCACTGTAGGACACTCAACTGGGGTGAGAGAATTGCTTGGTGGTGTGAAAAAAGCACACGTTGGAACTGGTGTCTGAAGTGGAGCGGTATTCTCATGAGTCCTGTTTTATAGGTGAGGATGTGAAAGAAAAAGAGGTTAAGTAAGAGCTTGCTTGGGGTGGTCACCCAACGGGCGAGCGGTGAACTGCAGACCGTATCAGCCCCAGCCTTGGCCCGTCTTGCCTAAAAACCCAGGGGCTCCTTCAGGAAGGGCTGGGAGGACAGAAGCTTGATCTGCTGTGTGTTCCCTTGGTGTCAACTCACAAGCACCGTCCTCACAAAGCAGCCAAGAGCTGCCCAGGGGCACGTGATCCTGCACTCGGTTTCTAATAAGAAGAGCCCCAGCCCCAGCCCCTGCCTGCTGACAGTGTGCGTGCCAGCGTGCATCCTGGGAAAAGATGAAACGCAGAAGAACATTGAAGACGATCAGCTTTTTCACACAGAGCTTGAACATTTTCAATCCAGATTGTGACTCTCCCACAGCCAGGCCCTTTGCAGAAGGAGGGGGCCAGGAGCAGGGCGCAATTCCCCGGGCTGGGGAGCCCCACCCCTCAGAAACCCTCTCGGGGGGTGGTGGGAGGGGGCAGTCTCGGCCCAGAAACACGCAGAGCAGGAGAGGGAAGCCCAGAGGAGGAAAGGCACAAAGGTTAGTCCTGCTGGCAGGGAGGAGATAAGGTTGTGGGTGGAGGGGGAGAAAGCTGATGTCAGCCAAAGGCAATAAACAGGCCTTCCACGGTGCCTCAGGGCAGCACCGAGGAATAAAGCCATTAATAAAGGAGAAGGGAGGGAAATGACTGCTTCAAGCCTGTCTGGGCCACTCAACTCTTTTTAAAATATCTTGAGCAAGAGGACGGAGAGGCCCTGCCTGAAGAGCAGGGGATCAGTGTCAACTCGATAGCCCGAAGAGCTAAGGCTTTGTGAGGACAGCAGAGCTCTCAACAAGGAGCCAGGGGCCTGCTTGCCAGAGAGGTGAGATGCAGGAAGCTGTCACTTACGGAAAAATTCTCCGAGCTGGTTATTTTCTCAGGAGGATGGTAACTTCGCGGCAGCCTCACATTGATTTAGATAACGCCAGCTTTGAGCCCCCGTTCTAGCTCTGAGACCTCAGGCCGATTTCCTAGACTCTTCACTTGGAAGTATCCTCATCTACGACAGGAAGCTTAGAACAACAGTACCTTCCTGTGCAGGCTCCTGTTGGGATTACAGAGAGCCTACAAACAAACGCTCGATAAAAGGAAGCGACTTGCATTTGCAGGTCCATAATCTCTTCCCCATAAAATCCCCAATCCTAAACAACTGAAAACCAAAAGGGCTTTGGTAACTCATCTGGCAACCATGAAGGTCCTGACAGTCAAAACTAACCTGACCTGATGCTAGACTGTTTATGTTTCACATTTACTCCATTTGGTGGGACTATTCATATATTTACCTACAGAAATATTCATGTGTTTGATTGGGGGTGCCGTCCTAGACCCCAGTGGGAGATGTTACTTAACACACAGTACATGCACATTTCTTCTCTGAAATCTAAAAAATTCTGAATCACGTTGGTTCAGAGGGCTTCAGAGACAAGCTTATGGACCCATATCATGGCGACTCTCACATCCACCCCCTCATTAGCAACAGCAGAGCTCTGACATGGAATCCTGACCTTAGAGGCCAAGGAGGGGATCAGCCTGAGAATAGGTTCCCGCCAAATTCCATGAGGTCCTGGCTCCAACAGGCCTGCGCAGGAAAATGGCAAAGGGGAGCCTAATTTATTAGCTGTTAATGTTATGCAACAAACTTGATCTCCGAGTTGCAAAAACCCAGTTAGAAGAGGTAAAAATGTAAAGTGATCATGATGACTGAAGTGTTAAGCTCAGAAAATATATGAGTTTCACAGGAAGACGTTTCCAGTAGTCAGAATGACACAAAAGCTCATGAAAAATTTTTTAAAAAGAAGTGCCTCTTTTATTTCACATTAAGTTCTTTTTCTACTGTGGTTTAATTTCAGTGCTATCAATTTCAGCCAGGGTTTTGAGCATAAGGATATAATAAGTAAGCAGCAAGTCTCTGTGTCTGCAGCTTTCAAAGAACAAAGAGAAATGAAGATCTAAGTTACAACTGGAAATCTGGATATCCAGATGATAGGAAGGAATATGCTAGCTGGGTGTTCAGGATTTGGGGGGTAAGACATGTGAGGATGGTAAGGGAAAGGTAAGAGTGTGCTACCCACGGCACTGGGCAGCAGGAAACTGGTAAAAAGGACTGAGCACCATCTTGCCTGGGGCTTCTTATAGACACTGAGAGAGTGTGTGTGGACACGTGTGTGTGTGTGTGTGTGTGTGTGTGTGTGTGTTTTAAGTCCTTAATTTTATTTATTTGTTTGTTTGTTATTGTTGGCTGCTTTGGGTCTTTGTTGCTGTGCGCAGGCTTCTCTAGTTGCGGTGAGTGGGGGCTACTCTTTGTTGCGGTGCGCGGGCTTCTCATTGCAGTGGCTACTCTTGTTGCAAAGCACGGGCTCTAGGTGCCCAGCCTTCAGTAGTTGTGGCATGTGGGCTCAGTAGCTGTGGCTCGCGGGCTCCAGAGCGCAGGCTCCGTAGTTGTGGCACACAGGCTTAGGTGCTCTGCGGCATGTGGGATCTTCCCGGACCAGGGATGGAACCCGTGGGCACGTGTCTCGTGTGCTACATACACACTTTACCACTCCACATTCTATCCTCCACCAAGTCTCTCTCCTCTTCCCCATGAACATACTGGAATACCCACATTTCTACCCACCATGCTAAAGTAGGAAATACACTTTCAGCAACCCTGATGTATCTCGGCCCTAGGACAGGGCTTAGGTAAATACCTCTAGCATATCACTGTGTCTTCTTTCCGGGTTGCTAAAGAAGCCAGATGGCACAGTGGTTAGGAGCATGGCCCAGGAGTCCCCGTGCCAGAGTGGGAATCCCAACCCAGTATGAGCTTGGTCAAGTTACTTCATGTCTCTCCATTAAGTTTCCCCTTCTGTAAGATGGGAAATAGCCATAACACCTTACTCATGGGTGGTTTGTAAGGGTTAACAAAGGAGACAATTCCTGCAAAAGCTGACCATGGGGGCTGGCACATAATTTTTCCATCCATGGACTCAGTGTCCTCTGCTTCAGTCACACCAAGCAGCCCATCTTGCATGAACATCCCCACCTGCAACAACATTTGAACCCTAAACAAAAATGGCATTTTGAGGTTTCCCTGGATAGCAACTGTTAATTTGGGGATTCATTCTTTCCTTTTTTTTTTGGTGGTACGTGGGCCTCTCACTGTTGTGGCCTCTCCCCTCGCGGAGCATAGGCTCCGGACGTGCAGGCTCAGCGGCCATGGCTCACGGGCCCAGCCGCCCCGCGGCATGTGGGATCCTCCCGGACCGGGGCACGAACCCGTGTCCCCTGCGTCGGCAGGCGGACTCTCAACTGCTGCACCCCCAGGGAAGCCCTCATTATTTTCTTAATCATATGAAGCCCTCAGTCCCCAAGTCTCTCAGCTAAATTGCCTTGCTGCTCCCTCCTTTGCCACTCACAGCAAACTCACTTCTGGCTCATTTTTCTCGTCTTGACTCACTTGTCAGTTGTGATAGTATCCAGGATAATCCCAGTTGTGCAGTTTTGCTTTGAGGGGACTAACAGAATGGGACCCGGATTGAGTTTACAGGCAACATGGGGGCACCACGTCTAAGATGCCTGCCCTGTTGGGGTGCTTGCAAAGCTTCCAAGTTTTAATGGCAGACAGGATTCCAAGAATCTATTTTCCAACTTCAGATAAGAAATTCTGGAAGAGAGACCATTCAAACGATACCTGTAGAATTTGAAAAATGCTCATTTGCCTTTCTCCTCCTTCTGATTTATGTTGAGAGACATTTCTCTGCTTGCCGGAGCACTCTCCTTTATTTTATGCCCTAGTGCAGCTGCATCATCAAAAATGGGAAGGGTGGGAGTACTAGAGGACTCAGCGTACAGCTGGGTACGGGGCCAACACCACCTTCGTCTTTGACCTTGTCCTCCAAAAGCTGGTCAAGACACAGCAAAGGCATTACTTACTAAATCCTAATCTAAAAAGAGTATGGGAATTCCTTCAGTAAAATAAACATGAAGGATTTAAAAACAGGAGACGAGAATTAGAAGATATGAGAAAATAGATCCATGGACTGAATATCGTATATTTAGCAAAAAGAAGAAATTGTCTTTAACACTTGCTAGAAAGTCATCCAGAGGTAATTACATTTGTTAGGCACTCCTTGTGCGAGGTACAGTGGCAAGCACTTTATGACATACGTCTACTGTGAATTCAGTGACATGGGTATGATGGCTGTTTCGACCTGCCTCAGAAAGAAGAAAAAACTGAGGCCTGGAGAGGTTTAGGAGGCTCATAGTGGTGGGGTCGGGATTCAAGTTTAAGGCTGTCTGTCGCCAAAGCCAGCAAATTGCGATGTGCCTTTCTCAGTCATCACAGTTTTCTTAGGATTTACTATTTCAGTCACAGTACAACATCAGTAGTGAATGTAGAAATGTAAACAGATTTTCTTCCTTCTTTTTATGTTATCTCCTATTCCCTGATGATTCCTTTCTGCAATTGTATTCATTTGTTCAGGTATTTATTTATCCACTCATTCACTCATTCACTTATTTGGCATCCCTGCCCCCACCCCAACACACACCAGCAAGTACTATTATAATCTCTGTCCTTCAAGAATGCATAGTGAAATCTGTTCCAAGTTGGCTACAAAGTACAGATTCACACATTTTACTAGAAGATAAGAGCAAACAGAAATAGAGGAGGAAAGCAGTTTAGAGGAAAAGGGAAGAAAAGACTCTTACCACTATGGAAATCTGCTCAATAAAATGTTATTTACTGATAACTATTTGACCACATCCCCAGTGTTTGTAGGCTGCACGGGAAGCTCCTATGAAGAGGTGGAGAAGCTTCCCTGTGTGCAAAGTAGGGACAGTTCACCTCTGTATCTGATAACGAGGAAGTCAGAGTCTGTTTGGTGCCATCAAAGATCTTCTGAAACAGCACAAATGCTGTTCCCATACATTTTCTGAGAGAGGGCAGAGCTGGGTAAGTGTGATGCTTGACTGAGGGCCATGATAACTGTCTACAGATATTTAAAGGGTGTAAATGAAGACCTCAGTGCTTTAAAACATCTTAGTACTCAGTTTACTAAAGATGCAGAAGAGTCTGGTGAGGCATTTCTGAACCCCAGATCCCCAGGAACTTTGTATTTGGGGCCTGGGTGCTATAATCAGGCCAGAGAGAGGGACTTGGGCACTGAGTGCAGACAGACTTTGAAGATTGTGTCAAAGCGAGGAGGAGATGAAGCCACAGAAGACTGTGGTCCATCCGATGGCCTCCACGAATAGTGGAACAGTCGATGTCGGAGGGCGATTCTAGAGCAGTAGAAAGTACTGATTAACTCTACCGAGGAGAGAGGAAAAACAGAGGTACCCCCAAAGGTAGGAAGAATCTAGAGGGATTCTAGACTCCAGCTCAGGGAAGTGGAAGGTGGACTGTCCAGCCTGCATAGAACCAGAGACTCATTTCCTCTCATTCTCCTATGGCCGTCACCTTTCCGCTACGTCTCTTTGGAACTTCCGTGGAAGCGTGGGATGAGAGCGGAGTAAAGGCTCTCAAAGTAGTTAAGTTCCTTTTTGGCAACTCTAGTGAAAGGCTCTCTAGATTAATTTAGAACTATTAATTATTCTGAAGTAGTTAAGGTTAAAGTTTCTTGGAACACTTATGGATAACATTTACCCAGATACAGGTCCCATGTTTTTATGGATAATTGGATTTTGGAGACGTGTACACTAATTCGGGGGTGGGAGGAGGATGTTGTCACCCAACAAATGGAAACACGTGGAAAGGAATCATGTGGAGTCTTATCTGTTGTCCAAGATGAAGGCCGACTGTACAGAACTTAGATTTTTTTCATGACCTGGAAATGCCCTTGGAGAGTCAGTGAGTTGATGAAGCCTTTTGACCCGAGTAAAGTCACATAATTAAGAGATTATTTGTAACAGACCCAGCCAACTACAAGGCATTCAGAGCAGACTAACCCTCCACCCCCCTCCCACCCCCCACCCCCTAAAAGAAAGTCATCTGATGCAGATGGCATGAAGATGAAGAGAACTTCCCTAAGCCTTACGTAAGAGGTGGCTAATGACTTTTTTACAAATACTGAAGAGTGTAAGTCCTAAACAAGAGGCAGAATGCCTTAGTTTCAACCAAACACTATAAATGAAGTTAAATGGGAACATACGGTTATTTAACATTTCCATAGGACTGTCTGTTTGCCAAAAGATTTATAATCACTTGTTCCTTAATATTCATAACATCCCTCTAAAGCACAATTTCCCATACTGGGACTTTGAGGCTGTGGGGATGGTGGAAGAATTCCAAGAGGGTCATGGGGATTGGAGCTGTAGTATTTCAAACAGCTGTCTGGTGGCAATGGAAATTGCTGGCTGGAGGAGGGAGGTATGGAGCTCACAGCATTGTGAGTTCCCTGGGCAAGTCTCCCCCTGAGACCTGGGCCCCTTCTCAGGATCAGGCCTGCCTCCCTGCAGGATCTTAGGCTCTGCCCATTCTCCCCTCCTCAGAAGCACCAGCTCTTGCCTGAGCCTCTAAAGAACACGGCAAAGAAGATTTGGGGATCTGTGTTTGAATCCCAGCTTTGGACCTTGCTCACTGGATGACTCTGTCAAGTTTCTTACCCTCTGTGAGCCTTGAGTACTACATTTGCAAAATGTTGGATAATCACACATGCTTTGTAGAGTTGTTATAAAGAATGAATAAGAGGAATAATGCAATATTTGTCTTTCTGTGATGGCTTATTTCACTTAGCATAATATCCTCAAGGTTCACCCATATTGTTGCGTATCGCAGGATTATCTTCTTTTTCGCAAAGGCTATTTAGCATTCTATTACATGTATAGACACATTTCCTTTATCCATTCATCTGTCGATAGGCAATTAGCTCGTTTCCACATCTTGGCTCCTGTGAATAGTGCTGCAATGAAAATGGGAGTGCTAACATCTATCTGAGATCCTGATTTCAATTCTTTTCAATAAATACACAGGAGTAGGACTGCTGGATTGTATGGTAGTTCTATTTTTAATTTTCTGAGGAACCTCCATACTGTTTTCCATAGTGGCTGCACCAGTTTACATTGCCACCAATAGGGCACGATGATTCCTTTTTCTCCACATCCTCACCAATGCTTGTTTTTGGTTGTCTTTTGTGTGTGTGTGTGTGGTACGTGGGCCTCTCACTGTTGTGGCCTCTCCCGTTGCGGAGCACAGGCTCCGGACGCACAGGCTCAGCGGCCATGGCTCACGGGCCCAGCCGCTCCGTGGCATGTGGGATCTTCCCAGACCGGGACACGAACCCGCGTCCCCTGCATCGGCAGGCAGACTC
This sequence comes from Lipotes vexillifer, assembly GCF_000442215.2. Taxonomy (NCBI): domain Eukaryota; kingdom Metazoa; phylum Chordata; class Mammalia; order Artiodactyla; family Lipotidae; genus Lipotes; species Lipotes vexillifer. Next base: position 2,950,726 of record NW_006773947.1, on the reverse strand, counting down.
TCAACCACCGCGCCACCAGGGAAGCCCTGGTTGTGTTTTTGATAATAGCCATTCTGACAGGTGTGGCTTTGATTTGAATTTTCCAGATGATTAGTGATGTTGAACATCATTTCATGTGTCTGTTGGCCATCTATATGTCTTCCTTGGGAATGTCTGTTCAGGTCCTCTGCCCATTTTTAACTGGATCATTTGTGTTTTTGATAGTGGGTTGTGTGAGTTCTTTATGTATGTTGGATATTAACCCCTTATTGGAGATATCATTTGCAAATATCTTCTCCCATTCAGTAGGTTGCCTCCTTGTTTGGCTGATGGTTTCCTTTGCTGTGCAAAAGCTGTTTAGTTTGATGTAGTCTCGTTTGTTTATTTTTTGCTTTTGTTGCTCTTGCCTGAGGTGTGCTCCTGCTTTTATTCCTGAAAATCCTAGCTTTAGCAGAGGTTGGTATCTTTTATTTTCCAGGATAATCTATCTTCCCAGATGATATAACTGAAATGTGATAAGATATTTTTTAAGGGCAATAGGTGACTTCTTGTCTTAAACAGAGAATTTATGCCTTCAGATGTGCTGATGGCCGTTCAGTCCGGACCTTACCCTTCACAGAAGTCATCCCATTCTGGAAATTACTTCACACTTTCTTATGTTCCATGTCCTAGTCTTGAACCTGGATTGAAGAAGGTGGTTGAGGTTACAGAATTCAATAACAGTAGTGATGATGGTGGCAGATCAACTGTAGCCCTTTATTTTGGAGCATCACTATTCTAAAGGGAAGGGCCAAGTGACGAGAGTTCCAGAAAACTGAGCAATCTGACGACTCAGATACTCAGTAATAATGAAAAGGTCATCATTTAGTGTGTTGGTGAGTCAGGGGAAGGAGAAAGATTTCCTTGCGTGCAGCTCTGCAGCTTCAGGAGGAGAAATGAGAAGCTGACAACTAAAAGTTGTCTCTCATCCATAAAACCTTATGTTTAAGGAGATTTCCTGTTAGCTTCAATTATAGCCATGGCCCTCCCCCAACTTAAATTTCTTGCAAACAGCTGATTCAGAAAGCCTCATCTCATCTTGGGCTTCCCTGGTGGCGCAGTGCTTGAGAGTCCGCCTGCCGATGCAGGGGACACGGGTTCGTGCCCCGGTCCGGGAAGATCCCACATGCCGCGGAGCGGCTGGGCCCGTGAGCCATGGCCGCTGAGCCTGCGCGTCCGGAGCCTGTGCTCCACAAATGGGAGAGGCCACAACAGTGAGAGGCCCGCATAACGCAAGAAAAAAAAAAAAAAAAAAAAAAAAAGAAAGCCTCATCTCACTTAAGATGAGTAATCAAAAAGGAACTAGCGTGGTATCTATACATGAAAAAAGGATAAAGAAACTAGAAAAACAAATGAGTAAGAGTTGAAAAAGATTCACTAGAAAAATAGTGCCACAAAACAGATGAAATTTGTGACCCAATATACTGTCATGAATTTAATAAGAAAAAAAAAACAACCTAGCGAGGCAATCATCTTTAAAAAATAGAAGCTCAGGTAAAACTAAAAACAAAATAAAAGACAGATAATAGTTCAGAAAATACTTAGTACAACAACAGGAGGTGAAACAAGCACTGGTAGAACATAGCAAAGAAGGTGACTTAGAAATAAAGACCACAATGGAAGCAGCAGAAAAAAGATCAGTTCAGCTGGAAACACACCAAGTACTCACAGGATGGGAGTGAGGAAAATGAATGAAATTAAATGGAAATGAACAAAGATTTATAAAGGGTTAGCAGGAAGGAGATAGATATGAAGGGCAGATAGTAGGTAAAATATACTTGAAAAAGAATACAGAAAGTATGGGACAGGAATAATGTTTTAATAAATAAAATTTTAACACTTTCCATGTATAAATGACTGGATAATTCAGGTTGAAAGGGGCTACTCTGTTGCAGGAAAAATTAACACAGAATGATGAACTTTGAGACATATCCTAGAGAAGCTATTGGACTTTAAAGATACAAAAGAATCCTTTGGGCTTTCTGAGAGTAACATCAAGTCACCTGTAAAGAGACTTGAAAAAATTCAAGCTGGTCTTAGGTTTCACCACAACACTCAGAAGAGCTAGAAGAGATTTGTCTACAATGCATGACCAAAGAATTTTATACCCAGCAAACCATTTCCAGTTCAAAAAGCAGAAGACCAAACTGAAACATGCCAAATATACAAAAACTGAGAAAAATTTAAGTCCCATGTATGATACTTTAGTTCCCTTTTACTATGCTTTTCAGTGTTAATCAATATAAACTAATGTAATTGTAAAGTAAATATACTTGAAATACATAGAACTCTATACCTTGATAATATCCTTTTCTAAGTACTCTTTGAATAGTCAAAAAATTGACTATGTTTACAAGGCCACAAAGAAACTTCTGTAAATTCCAAAAATTAGAGTGAATAACAGAAAACCTTCTCTGATCACAAAGCAATTATTTAAAAATTAATAATAAAATTAGGAAAAAAAAGAAAAACCCTTCTACCTGGAAATGCCAAAATACTCTTTCTTGTATAACTCTACCATCAGGGATATATCTGAATAATATTTTAAAAAATAAAAATAGTTAAGTTAGTATATAGCAGAACCTACAGGACAGAACTAAAGCAGAACTCAGTAAAATTTAAAGGTTTAGTATTTATATTAATATAATGAAAAGAAAGAAGTGCTTAGGCACGTTTAATCAAAAAGTTAAAATTTAACAAAAAATATAAATGATATAGAAGACAACTTTGAAATGCTATTGAGAAACGAAGATTTCAAGAAATAGAAAGGCATATCATATTCTTAAACAGGAAGATTTAAAGCAAAAACTTCAATTCTCCCTCTAAAACAAAAATCTGTAAATGGAATGTGAGGCCAATAAAGATAAGGATTTTTAAAAACTAAATAAGCTGCTTCTAACACTTGTAAGAAAAATCAATAGGCATTATTCCATTTCTGGTAACAGTAGACTTTGTTATTTAGATTAACCTTTCCACTAAAAACAATGAAAAATTGAATAAAATATTGAATAAGTTTCTTCTTAAAAGCACTGAAAAGCTGACATATAACAAGGAGCTACTGAGTGATTAGCTTTTCCCATGAACATCTTCGTTGATCAGGTTAAATTGCCTTGGCTATGGTTTTAATAGAGTCTCAGAATGAAGACAGAATGCAAAGGCCAGGATTCATTCAAGGTAGAATGGGGGATCTCATAGGAGCCTTTCCCACATTAGGTTGGGAATTCCAAAGGTGAACCAGAGGTAACCCTACTCCCATCCCCCCTCCTCAGTGTACCATAAAGCGAGTTGCCTTGACACTAAGCAAAGCAGGGAAAAGAAAAGAAAACAAAACAAAACCTGTCCCTGATAGGGTGTCACCATTGAACGTCTGGGCAGCATCTGCACATATTTACAGCCTGAATGCATGCCACTGGAGTAGGCCAAGAAACTTCAAGCTATAAATTTAGTTTAAAGTGAAACCAAACCATAGTGCCCCCTAACACCCAGCGGAGGTAAACTTTAATCGTCTCTAGAGGTAGACACTTTCATCCTAAGCTTCAGGTAGTTTGTACAAATGATTTTTCGTGGGCAGTAAACAGTGCAGTTGAAGTCTACCAAATACATTAGAAAGCAAGCCACCATTAGTTAGTGCCAGAAGAAATAAATAGACAGCAGAGGGAGTCACACAACTTCAGTTATTTGAATGATCAGCCACAGAGTGTAAAAAGTTATGCTAATTTTATTTAAATAAATGAGAAATAAGCTTTGAAATATCTGCAAGGAACAGGAGACAATAAAAAGTGACTTAAAGGGTTTGAAAAAGACCAACTAGAACTTCTAGAAAAGCAAAATACAAAATGAACAAATGAAAAGGTCAATGGATAGGTGTGGCAAAAAATTGGACACAGTAGAGGACAGAATTAGAGAACTGAAGATAGTGAGAATAAAATATATAGAACTGTAGTGCAGAGAGTCAAAGAAATGGAAAATATGAGAGAGAGGTTAATAGATACGGAAGATAGAGAAGGTCGCTCTTCTTGAAGAAAGTCTCTCTTCTTTCTCAAAAGTGTAAATGGTATTTCAGAAGGCAAGAAAAGAAAAGAATGCAGGAGGGTGGCCTGATAAAAAAAATAATAGATCTTAAATGTAAATGAAAATAAATTCACATCAAGGCACAATCACAAAGAAACTGTAGGGTATTATAGACAAAGAGAAGATCTTAAAAGCAGCCAGAGTTGAGGTGGGGTGGTATATTATGACTAATGAGTAAGACTAGCCCTACCAGATGTCGAATACATGGTGATGTGCTATTAATTAATACCTCATGGTACTGGTACATGAGTAAATAGATAGGTCTATGTAACAGAATAAAAAGTCCAGAAGTAAATCAGAGATACCTGGGAATTTTAGTATACGACAAAAGTTGGCAGCTCAAATCAGTAGGGAA
>NW_006773947.1:2938519-2946237 GCF_000442215.2 Lipotes vexillifer | reverse complement strand
GGGAAAGACGGCTTATTTAATAACTGATACTGAAATATATAAGCCTCTGGGAAAAAACACGTACTTGGATTCCAGCCTCATACATTATTCCAATTAAATTCTAGGTAGACCCAAAAATTAGAAGGTAAAAACAAATCAGAAAAGTGCTAGAAGGAAAAATAGAATATATTTAAAAAATAAACTCAAGAGTAGTAAAGGCTTTTCTCTGTTTAACAAAAAACTGAGAAACCATAAAAAAATACAGAGGTAACTTTTACTACCAAAAGCATATTTTAAATATGCCTTGCACAACAATATCATAAGTGAATGAAAAGTAATGAACTACAGCTCATATCACTGAATAAAGACAAATTTTCCTTAATGTATGAAGAACTTGTACAAACAATAATCTTGTGCAGAAAATAATCAAATATAAAATGGACAAAACCTCAACATCTTACCAAAAACCAAAATAAAACTGGTTTCTAACCATATGAAAAGACGCTCAACTCCATTCTTAAAAAGAGAAATGCATATTTAAACTAAGATGTAATACTACTCTTCCACCATCAGGTTGACAAAGATGAAAACATCTGAGTATGTTGTGATGGCAAGGATGTAAGCAAAGGGTTCTCTTGCACCTTGCCGGTGAGAACGTAACTTGGTACTGTCTTCTTGGAGAGTGTTTCATTCTCCACACCAAGATTTTAAATCACATGCTCTTTGACCCAGCAACTTTACTTCTAGGAATATATCTTACAGATATAGTCACAAATATATGAAATAGAGTGCTCAGGAATATTCATTACAACATTGTGAAAACAAAAGCTTGGAAACAGCTTAAATCCTTATCTTGTCTTTGGGGAACCTATGAGCCTCGTGCCAACGATTTCTCCCCCCACTTCTCTTACCACCTCACGTGCACATTAACTGGCACACATACTCTTCAGGCCCCTTGCACATGGGAGAACCTTCGGAGGATCCCTTCCAGCTCACCAACTAATTTTACAAACAGTTCCAGGAGACTGCTGAGGTTTCCAAGTTCACAGAAGACGAGAGGAAGAATCACTAACGACAAGAGAGAGTTGTCAGCTTGATAACAGAAGACAGCAAAAGTATAAGAAACATCAAAAGGAGCCCGGCCTGCCCCAATCTATAATCACCATACATAGTTCAATAGCTTTCTCCTCTTCTGCCTGCAGAATCTTTGAACGTATGTTTTAAACATCCTAATATACCTACTCACCTTTATTTTATTCTACTACTCACATTTCTGCTCAAATTGCCCACAAGAGGGGCATTAACGAGCTTTGGTTTGCTGAATTTAGTGACCCTGCTCCAGCTCTTGGCCTGCCCCGTCAGCTTGTGGCCCAAGGCCTTGCTGCTCTGCCTTCTCTCTCCTGCTGTCCTCACCATGTGACACTGCCGTCTTTCCCCTTTCTACCGGGGATGCCCTTTCCCTGTCTTGCTGACTTGGAATTCTGGGGGCCTCTGGGGTTCTGCCCTCCCCTCTTTCCCCCTGTGGGCTCTCTCTCCTGGCATCCTCACCCGCTTCTGTGGTTTCATTTGTCATTTGTAGCGCTCCCATATCTGTGATTCCAACCAACCTCTCCTTGTGAATTTCACCTCAATTTAAAAACTGTTTATAGCATAATGCCCTTAAGGTCCATCCATCCTGTTGCAAATGGCAGAATTTCCTTCATACTTGTGGCTGAATAATATTCTACTATATACATACATACATACACATATATATATATATATATATATATATATATATGTCACAATGTCTTCTTTATGCTAAGTGAGATCAAGTCAGAGAGAGAAAGACAAATACTGGATAATTTCACTTACACATGGAATCCAAAAAAGCCAAACTTATAGAAACAGAGTAGAGTGGTGGTTACCAGGAGCTGGGAGGAGGAAAAGAGGGGGATGTTGGTCAAATGGCACAAACTCCCAGTGATAAGCTGAATAAGTTCTGGGCATCTAATGTACCTCATGATGACTACAGCTAATGACACTGTATTATATACTTGAAAGTTGCTGAGAGAGGAGATCATAAATGTTCTCAACACAAAAAAGAAATGGTAATTATGTGGCATGATGGAGGTGGTAGCTAACACTCTGTGGTAATCCCTTTGCGATACATAAGTGTATGAACTCAACATGTATACCTTAAACTTACACAATGTTATACGTCAGCTATATCTCTATAGATACGCAAAATGAACAAGTGTTTTGTAACCCAGTCTCCAAAGCCCATTGCAGATGCTTCTCTGCATGAAGTCTTCCTTACTCCCTGCTGGCAGGATAGTGTCAGCCCACCTCCCCTCTCTTCCTCCCATGCCTTCTCAAGGGGGCAAAAATCCTATTCTTTTTATGTACAAAGCACGGATCCATGTACAGTATATAAACAGATATATAGTATAGCTGTGGTATTCAGATTTCATGTGGACAGGGAGATTAGAGGAAAACAATTCTAAAAAAGGCTCCTAAAGGGGTAATAATGAAAGGAAAGCTGAGAAACACCATTCTTGACATTTCCACCAGGCTGAGAAAGAGACACGCCACACCTAGTTTGTCTGAAAGCAAATGAGTGTTCCCACATCTTGCTCCAAGGTCCCCACCCTACTCCTCCCACGTTCTTGTCACAGTTAACAGTCACTGTCAGTGAGCCAGCGCCCTTGCTGGGACCCTCAGGCATATTGGCAAAACCCTCGCCCTCAGCGCCCACGTCTAGTCATGCCGAGACTGCCAGCTGACCTCCCACCATCTCTCCCCATTCCAGCCTCTTGGTCTCATCATCTCTTGCCTGGATCATAGCAACAGACCCCTAGATGGTTTACATCCACTTCCCTACTCCAACCTATCTTTCACTCTGCCACTAGAGAGAATGCTCTAAAACACAGACAGATCATTTAATTTTTTTTATAAGCTGCTTTTATTAAGTAAAGCCTTACATTTCACAGTCACAGCAGTTTATATTTATTATTATTATTTTTTTGACTGTGCCTCACGGCATGTGGGATCTTAGTTCCCCCGACCAGGGATCGAACCCGTGCCCCCTGCAGTGGAAGCATGGAGTCTTAACCACTGGACCGCCAGGGGAGTCCCTAGATCATTTAATATTCATGTATTCAAAGTTCCATTCCTGTCTGCTTAAAACATCAAGTCTCTAGCGGAAAATACAAGCCCTCTGCCCTCTCCTGCATTCCCCTACAGTCATGTTCTATCCTAACACACTGACTGTGTGCTTTCCCTGGAACCCAATCTACACCTTCGTCCCTCCCTGTCTTTTTTGTACCAAGTCTTCTGCTCAGAATTCCTTTCTCCCTTCTTCTCACCTGAACTCCTATTCCTACCTGAAGGCCCAGCTCAAATGTTACCACTTCAATTGCGTCTCCCTTTACATGATTCCTGGCAGAATCATTTGCTGCTTTCTTTGTGTGTCTACACCATGATGTCCATGTTTATATAACAGTGAATGTACCACTTTACTTTTCAGCTGGACTGTGAATTTTGAGAGTGAGGACGCGTACCAAATCAACACATTTATTGAGAAAAAGACTCTATTTGTAAGGCACTGTGCTGGGTGTCAGAGCAGCGGCAGTGAATGAATGAGGATTGCCTCCATAAGAATCTGGTGAGGAAGACAGATTTCAGTAAATTAACAAGTGATCACCTAAATACAGTTGTGATAAGTGCAGCAAAGGAAAATCACATGATGCTACGAGTGTAAGGAGCAGGGAAATCCACCTATACCTGAAGGGGTGGAGAGAGCATGCCTGGAGAAAACACTTTTAAACAAAGAAACAAGAGTCAGCCCGGTGAAGAGTGGCGGGGAGGAGAGATACCCAGGCAGATACCGCATGAGGATGCTCTGTGGTAAGAAAGCCTGAGATCACGGAAGACTTGAAATAAGACAAACCAGAATCCAAACACAATGTGGGTCTGAAGCACGGCGAGGCCAGGGGAGGTGGGTTCGGATGATACTGTGAACACCCAATATGTGACTGTTGAACGGATTTATGAAGGTGTGAGTTTTCAGGACAGTCCTCGATGCCTGGTCCCTGGGTAAAATGGTCCCCAACTGAGTAAGAGCATTTCCTTGTACCCAGAACTCTGGGGTCAGGTGTCAGTCACATGAATGTGAACAGGGGGCAAACAAAATCTGGAAACAATATGCTCAGCTCTATGACTGGGTCATCAGCTCACGGGCAGCTTTGTCCTGCAGCTTCTCTGTGGGTCACTGTCATTTTGTATAGTGTGCATTTGGGGGCCCTGGGGGTCCCACAGCTAATCCCACACCACAGTCTTCTGAGTGTTGCAAGTAGAGATGGAGTCAAGTGAACTGGTTTGTTAGGCCAACCAGCCCCATGTCCCGGGAGTCATGAAACACGGGGCTAGCAACAGAAATGACTCACCCACGGAGGCATGTAGATGGCTGTGGAGAGAGAGAGGAGACTAAAAATAACTCTTCCCCTGAAGCGTGGAGCTGGAGGCTCGTGTTGTGTCACACTGGCTGTTGTTTCTGAAAATTCCCACAGTGGAAGTGGAGAGTGGAGTCATGGCTGCCAGTGGCCAGCCCTCGGCGAGAGAAACAAACCCAGAGGCGGCTCTGGGCAGGTGCCGCCCTCAGGAGAGCTGTGGAAGTGTCCATGCAGGCGGGGATTTCAGGGCCCAAGGCCTTATCACGCTCACTTCTTCCCAGAAGCCGATGCCTAACATCCTAGAACCCCACATCTTTCACTAAAAACTCTGATCCTCGATAAACCAGAAGGACAACACATAGGCTGTTATTAACAAAACATTCAGAGGTCGTTGGAGTTTACAAGGATGTTCAGACTTTGTTTTGTTTTACTTTCTTTTCTCTTCCTCCCACTGTTCCATACGCTCCATGGGAGCAGGGACCTTGTTTGTCCTGTTCCCGGTTCCATCCTCAGTGTCTAGCACAGGGTAGGAGCTAAATAAATATTTGCTTAAGGAAAAATGGAAGGAATGTATCTAACTCAGCCCTCTTAGCTCGCAGACAAGGAGACTGGGCAGGGAGCAGAAACTTGCCCAGGGCCATGCAGCCAGTCAGCCGCAGCAGGAGAGAAGCCAGGCCCGACTCCTCACCTGGTCCTCCCTCCACTCCAGTCTATTACTAGGACTCGGCACAGCTACACCTGTTTTGCTGAGGGCGAGGGAGACCAGACGTGAGGTCACTGGCCACTGGACTGGGCAAGACTGCATGAAGAGGCTGCTGGGGGCACCAAGATAGTGAACTTAGAGGGGGAGCAGGTGGCACTGAGGGCTGCCCACTAACGCCCCCAGGGCACAGAGGTGCTCCTTTCCTAACCTGCTGTGTTTGCCTAGATTCATTTTTAGTACAACCTTGGAGAAAGCCGAAGTTCCTGGAGCAGCAAAGGCTGATGGCTGGTCGTTGGCGCCAGACCACATGGTCTTGACTGTACGTGGACAGCTCTATAGTCGCTAACACTGACGGCTTGTGTGCTTTTTTGTGCTTTGGGTTTTTTTCTTTTAATAATCAGACAATAGTTTACATCTGTGTGTTGGCAAGGAGCCATAAACAAGAGCATCCAAACAAAGGGGAGAAAAGCCAGACTGGCAAGGGGGCTGGGAAGGAAAACCCAGATTCTTCACCTTCAGTCCCCACAGATGAAAGGATTTAAAGTTCACCGTGGAGGAAGGGGAGACGGGAGGAGGGAGGGGCCTTTAAGAATTACCAGTAGTTACGAATGTGGTCATTTTTGAAGCCAGTTTTCATTTAGGCTCACATTGTCTTGTGGTCTTAAAAAAATATCTCAAGTGAAAGGCTTCTGAGAGGTCTGGGGCAGTGGTGGGAGCAGATGGGAGGGACTTGGTGCTGCGGAGTGGAGTTGAGGCAGCCACTTCCGGGGCCTCCTGGCCTGAGCCCCATCCCCCCTCCTACCCCTCCCCACCCCCTGTCCTTGGAGCCACCAAACGGAGGAGGGAACAGAGCCCTACCTGACTTGCTGTCCAGGTCCCAGAGCAGACGGATTCTCTCTCTGCTCCCAGCCAATGGCGGGGCAGGCGTTGACTCTGAGTCCTTAGAGACTGGGCCCCAGCTCTCAAGTCTGGGGGCAGCTCTGGACTTTGCTCAGGCCAGGTTTGACGCCGGGTGTGAGGACAGCACAGATATTGGATTATAGGTTTCAGTCCACCCCAGTCTGTGTTTTGGGGCATAGAATTAATAACCATTTGAACATATCTACTTCTTTGAACAAGCTTCTGAATGGAAACAACCACAGGGATCCATGTGCCTGCAGGTTGCAGCCAGGGTGGGTTTTGGAAACTGGCGCTCAAGCAGCTTGTAGGATTTCTACTTAGCCGTAGTGAAGCTCCATCAACTGAAGCCGCATGAGGCTGCTTAAGGGATATCCGTGAAATGGAAGTGGTTTATTATTACTGTTTTTACATTTCAATTTTAGAAATTAACCATCTTCTAATTGTCAAGGACATTACCTGAAGGAGTCTGAGAGGCATATTTATTTCGAATCCAGGTTGTAAACATAAATGTCCAAACCAACGGAATTCCCACACAGACTTCAAGGATGAAGAGTTAGTTTGTTTTTAAAGCATCTTTAGTACAAGAACATATTCCAAACATATAACAGATAAGGATGTACTCGATAGTACCAGTAATGGCGATGACTTCAATGACTGAGAAAGAATAAAGGAAGCAGGGGAAAAAAATTAAGGCAATACTGACAGCTACTCAGATGGCAACCTACATAAATTAGTCAGTTTCCTTATCAGAGATTTACATGTTAAAACCACTTGATATAACCCAGCAGGAAATTGAACAAGTGATTCTATGTCCAGACTTGGAAACAAAAATAACCACTCAGGGCCTACACACATTAGTTTGTTCAAACTTGTGCTGATAAAAGTCTTTTTGGCTGGGGCTGTAGTGTGCAGTTGTGAGACTGGAGGGCTTGGCAGATGATTGATACTAAAACAATTGCAAATGCTTCATACAGGAAAACACGTTTGAGGAAAGTTTCAGCTGGTCCCCGATAGCCACTAAGATGAGGCCAAGTGAGAGAGACTGCCTGTGATTTAGCATCCTTCATACTGAAGGAGAAAGAGAACTGACTCCATCAGCTCTACAAAGCATCTTTAGACTCTTCATTAGGCTTATCGTCCTCTTACAGCCAACACACACATTCTTGTTCACACTCACACACAGATACTTAACATTCTCCTTTTACACTTGTACCCATTCCAGTGTTTCTTAGTATTTCCCCAAGAACGAGAACACTTTTGAAATTTCTGACTTGTAACGATGTTAGGGACAAGCAGACATTTGCCTGTCCAACCCTTGAGGCCGAGACCCCACGGTTCCCCCTGGCAGCCCCAGACGCCTTTCCAAAACAGCCTCTCTCTGGTCTCTGAGAGTTCTCTCGCATACCACATGCATGTTCTATTTATGTTTCTTTGTCCTGAACAAGATTTGGCCCCATTGTGTGGGAGCAACACCAGAAAAGAAAAACAAAATCCATCCACTGAGAGAAAATGGATATTGTGGGAGCTTGGAGAAATTTACATACTTTGCTCATTCCATTTTCTGGTGATGTCAGAGCCAAAGAATATCCCTCTTAAAAAATCACACACACATTAAAAATGCTGAGGCTTACCAGCTCTGTCCGTCAAGCGGCCTGTTGTGCAGAGGAGGAGAAATGTAAATACTCCCCCCCCGCCCCCCCCCC
>NW_006773947.1:2937322-2938474 GCF_000442215.2 Lipotes vexillifer | reverse complement strand
TCATCAGCCTCCTAAAGAACCTAACAAATTAGTCCAGACTCCATTCGGAGGGAATTAAGGGCCTGTCTGCAAAAGGGTGAGGGGTATTAATGGAGGGGGCGGGGGGATGGGGAGAGTAGTGGGAGGCGGGAATGTGGTGCTTGAGTCTGGGTGACTGGCCCTGGCGTTTTATGGAGACAGAGAAGGGTCGGCTGACACTTTACAGATTGGGTGTCATGTTCAGGGAATTTGGCATTTCTGCCACAGGGCTCCGGCTGCCCTGCTAACTTCCTTCTTTCTCCCTGCTGGTAAAAGTGCAGGAGAAAAGGGTTAAATAAATGTTTGTGATATGATAAGGTGCTTGTTTATTCAAGGAATGACAGATTATTGGCTCCAAAGGCAGCCCTGAAAAATAGTACAAAGGAACTGGCTCTCCCCTCGCGGATGATGTGATTTCCTCCTAAGATTCTGCTCTTTCCTAGGAACGACTTGCTCTGGGAATGAAGAAAGATGATTTTCCTGTAGTGGGAGACGGACAGCCTTGGTGCAGAAGTTTGGAGCCCCAGAAGCTGGCTGGGAACTGGGATGGCTTGTCTTGGGGGACGCTCATCCCTGCCCTGGTGCAGGCCCGGCATCCCGCGGGCCCTGCCTCCTGCTGTTTCTCAGAGCCTGGGAAAAGGATTTACTCGCTCAGGAGAGGAACGTCTTCCCTAGGAAATCCTGTGTGCAAGGTCTTCTTCCAGACACAGACCGCTGGGTCCATCCCACAGCCATCCTGGCTCTCTGTGAACGCGTGATCGCCTGCACGTTCGTATATTTACATGCAAGCACACCCTTGTCCCATGAGCTTTCTCCTGCTGGGCTCCAGCGATTTCATAGCTGGTCCCGGAGGAGAATTCAGCTCCAGATGCCCCAACAATGAGACATTCCCCTAACGTCTGTGTGCTTTTCTTGGGGGAGGAAACCCCAGTGACGGCCGACCCTGAAAATCACCAGCGGGCCTGGCCCGGGGCCCTGGAGGCAGAGATGCCCCCAGTGCTGCCTGAGCTGGGCAGGCCCTTACTGTGCTGTACACTCGGTGCTGCTCAGCCCGTGTCCCGCTTCCAGATGCCCTGGAGCTGGCTGCTGCCTGCAGAGAAAGAGTGCTGCACCTCCCGGCCTCCCACCAGAACG
>NW_006773947.1:2924389-2937194 GCF_000442215.2 Lipotes vexillifer | reverse complement strand
CCCCCGCCCCCCGCCACCGGCCCCTGGCATGCTACAGAGAGCTTGTTCGCATACTTGCTGAGTAGAAGGGTTTGGACAAGATGTTTGGCATAGTTCTCATTGAAAAGAACTCAGTGCCAAAGTCAAACACCAAGAAAAAGAAAAGTTGTGATTGAACTGCTGTTTTGCCAGGATCCTGGGAACTACTGTGTGATTTTCACAATAGTCCGCTGCCTTATCAGCCAAGGTGCTTTCTGTAAGACACAAGGCACTGGCCTGGGGAACCCAGTGCCCTTCGGACACGATGACTAAGGCTGACCGCAGGGGCGTTATCAAATATCCACGTTTGGGCTATTTTTATGATTGCATTCAGTACTAATAGGGCTTGTTGAGTGTACACAGCCGTGTGCTCATTCTTGAACTACACAAGATAAGATCCCTGTCCCAGGGAGCTTACTGCCTGACTTTTGCAAAAACCAGATGGCAGAAAATGGTTTCCCTCTGCCCATCAGCAATGATTGAGGGGGTGGAGATGAGAAGGGGTGCAGTCAATTCATAACTCTCCCAGGGTGGGACCTCTGCTTTGGCATTTATCCCATGTGACGTTTTAGTCATGGACTGTCTTTCGCCCATCATCTGCTACTCCATAAGCTGTATCTCCTGGAGCCTCTGAGAATATAAGCTAATTTGAATATCAGCTTAATTAAAACATTGTTAGATACATAAAGACGCCTCCCACCAGACACAGACACACACATTACGTACGTACACACTCACAAATATATCATGGATTCCAAAACTATCCGTAAATGTTTTTTGGTCTGCAACTGGACATCAGAACTTGTAGATTTGACCCATCATTGCTGGTCATGTCTGAATTATATGCCGTGATGCTGGATTAGGAAGGACCAACCGAGACACCCCATCACATCAATCATGTCTCGAGGACAGTTTCTGAGTCTGCCCCCAGCTGTGAAAGTCAGTAGAGCAGTGGCAACAGGCTACCTGGACCCTCATACCAGCACCACTGTCCCCAGAAGAACTTCCCTGTCTGTGACCTCGTTTTTTTTGTTTTTTATTTTATTTTTAATTAATTAATTTATTTTTGGCTGCGTTGGGTCTTCATTGCTGTGTGCGGGCTTTCTCCAGTAACAACGAGCAGGGGCTACGCTTCGTTGGGGTATGCAGGCTTCTCACTGCGGTGGCTTCTCTTGTTGTGGAGCACACGCTCTAGGCGCGAGGGCTTCAGTAGTTGCGGCTTGCAGCCTCTAGAGCGCAGGCTCAGTAGTTGTGGCGCACGGGCTTAGTTGCTCCACAGCACGTGGGATCTTCCCGGACCAGGGCTCGAACCCATGTCCCCTGCATTGGCAGGCGGATTCTTAACCACTGTGCCACCAGGGAAGCCCTGTGACCTTGCTTTTTTTTTTTTTTTGCTTGTTTGTTTGTTTGTTTTTTGGATTTTTAGGGCAGTTTATTTACAGACTATCAAATACAGTCTTTTTTCTCTTCTTAAACAAATGGCTTATATTAAACACATTAGATTTAGGAGTTATGAGACTTTACTAAAAATTCTCGCAAAAAAGCACACCTTTACAACAAATTAACTTAATCGTGAAAAAAATTTAAAGAATGATTCACTACAGAGCCTCATTTTCAATGCGGCATTTTCAATTAGAAAATTCTTTTTTAATGGGACATTTGATATGGTGAAAGGAATAAGACCCACAAAATGTTAGTTAACACGATTCAGAGAGCCTGTCTGTGACCTTGTGTTTCAGGGTAGTCCCCAAACTCATCAGGGCATTTGCAACTGCATGAGTTTTCTTGAAGAGCAAAAATAACTTTTATGTAGACGCAGGAACCCTCTTACCAAGGGTGCCCCCCCCGCCCCGGTTGAACCCCAGGAATGAGGCAATTATGTGTTACTTGGCACACGCTTTGTCTTCAGCGGGAAGCCAACCCGAGACTGGCATTTGAGTGGGAGAAGGTGATCTGGGAGGTGGTCTTGGGAGCACCAGCAGGGGAGTGGGGAGGGAAACCAAGACAGGGTGGGTGTGCTGAAGGGCAGTTACTGCTGTGGGCACCGAGGAACAGTGTAGGATGCATCCAGAGCTCTAGCTTTCTGGGGATATCTAGCAGCTGGGATATTGATCCACCAGCTCCATTTTGCCATTGGCTGAGGTTGTTCCAGGGGCTCTCAGCTACCAGGCACTTCCAGCCTTGCTCCACATGCAGGCTCATCAGATTCCTTTAGCCAGAAAAGGCTCTGAGGCAGAGAGGTGCTGGTGCGTGCAGTGCTGCCAATGTGCAAGGGAATGGCGAGAGCCAAGGATACACAGGCAGAGACCTGACAGAGTCTGCCATGGGTTCCCTCCCTCCCTTCCTTCCTCCCCCCCCCTCCCCCCGCTCCCTTCCTCCCTTCCTTTCTTTTAATAAGGAGCTCCTTTGAGGGAAGTTAGAGTTAAGTACAAATTTGATTGAGGGAGGAATCCGTATTGAGAATTCTAGGATAAATAAATAAATCAATAAAGAAGAAGAGGGGAGAAAAACAAAGGGTCCAGCTCAGCTTTCATTTCTTCTGGGAAAATCCCAAGCCCCCCCTCCCACGTCTCGCCCCTCAGCCTGTTCTATGGTTCCAGTAGCACGGTGAAGTCATGGCTACCTACACCCATCACCCTGACTTGTAATTGTTGATTCATTTGCCATCCTTCCGAACCAGAGCATTCTTTCGTTTGTTTGTTTGTTTGAATTTCTGCATTCCCTGTACCAACCTGCTTGGCACTGATAGGTACTTAATTCATCTCTAGGAGATGAATGAATGGTTCCTTTGGAGTATTCCACACTTATCTCTACCAAAAGCTGAAAGGTTTAGCAGTCCGGAAGAGAACTTCCAACCAAGTTCCCTTGGAGTTTTGGTGATTGAATTTGAGAGATCTTTGAATGCCTGTCCTAAAACTTAATCACCAAAGCTCAGTGATTTTTTCAATATCAGGATTCTTCTTATGGAGGAAAAAGATGGACTCCCCATAGAGTGTAAGGGGCTGAGTGAAGTGGAAAGCTCAGATACTCAGGTTGAAAGCCCCATCCCTGAAGGTGAGTGTCTAGCATAAAATAGTAGCTCATTAAACATTCAGTTCCATTCTTACAAAGAGAAAAGTAAAAGGCAACTTTATCATTTATTCTTCTTCTGTTATATCTCAGTAAAGCTTGAGAAAAAAAAAAGAGGAGGAAAAAGTCCAGGGCAGGGCAGAAGCTGGTCACCACCTCCAACCAAATCTCCATGATTTGGGCTAGAGATGCTTTTATTCCAGGAACAGGTCTCTTCTCTATTGCAGATAATTTGATGATACCATGGTGACCTTCACTTGTATCTCTCCTTCAGGGGATTCCACCTTTCTGGAACCCAGAGCCCATTCCATCCTCAGATGGTACCCATTCCTGGGTTTCCTGCTGTCTGACCAAAGAACAATGTTGTTCCAGACAGGGCTTCCCTGGGCTGGGTCAGGTCCAGGGGATTCTGCAGATCCCTGTGACAGGCCCCTAGAGTCTTTCCCATTATTGACAAAGGAGGGCACTCATTCCTCCACTCCAGGGTTTTCAACCTATGCACTATTGACATTTTGGACCAGAATATTCTCTGTGGCAGGAGTTGTCCTATGCATTATAAGATGTTTAGCACCATCCCTGGCCTCTACTCACTGGATGCCAGCTGTACTCCTTCCAATCATGACAATCAAAAGTATCTTCAGATATTACCACATGTCCTGTCGTGGTTCAGATCATCCCTGGCTGAGACCCACTGGTCTAATTCAAGCCTGGTGAGGAGCTGGCAAACCATGACCTCTGGGCGAAATCTGGCTTGCAGCCCATTTTTGTAAGGCTTACATAGGAATGGTTGTTATCTCTTTTTTTTCCAGTATTTTATTATAAACATTATGAACATATTGCAAATTTGAAAAGAAATGTATCTTTGTAAAGAATTGTTAATAAAAAAATCAAACAGGGACTTCCCCGGCGCTCCAGTGGGAAAGAATCCACCTTCCAATGCAGGGGATGTGGGTTCAATCCCTGGTCAGGGAACTAAGATCCCACATGCCATGCGGCAACTAAGCCTGGGCATCACAACTACTGAGCTCGCACGCCTCAATGAGAGAGAGCCCGCATGCCGCAAACTACAGAGCCCACGCACTCTGGAGCCCGCGTGCCACAACAAAAGATCCCGCATGCTGCAACTAAGAACTGATGCAGCCAAAAATAAATAAATAAATAAAAATAAAGAAATTTTAAAAAAATCAAACAAAGAAGAACAGGTGACAGAGACTATATGTGGCCCACAAAGTAAAAAGTATTTACTATCTGGATTTTTTAAAATGTTGCCAACTCCAATTCTAGAATGAAGAAAAACATCTTTGCAGCCAAGAGTGGGCATATACCTAGCAAGTAACAATGAATTTTTCTTATAGATTCATACACTAAATGTTTCATTGAGGAAGAACTCTCCTCATTCTCTCCCCTGGAGGAACTGTGACTGTCCAAGGTAATCGCTTCATAAAGAGGTCAAGTTACGTTTGTAGAGAACAAACATATGGATACCAGGGGGGAAGGGGAGGTGGGATGGATTGGGAGATTGGGAGTAACATATATACAATACTATGTATAAAACAGATAACTAATGAGAACAGACTGTATAGCACAGGGAACTCTACCCAATGCTCTGTGGTGACCTAAATGGGGAGAAGACCCAAGGAAGAGGGGATATATTTATACATGTGGCTGATTCACTTTGCTGTACAGCAGAAACTAACACAACATTGTAAAGGAACTATACTGCAATTAAAAAAAAAATTCCTTCCCAATAAAGATAATGTTCTACTTATCAAAAAAAGAGGTCAAGTTAAACACTGCATGCTATGTGCTTTTCATCACTCAGGGCACGGAAAATGTGTCTTAGTATAAAAGTTAAAGTAGCTCTAAGTACTGTTAACGAATCTAAAATTTCTGAGGCTTAACACAAGAGTTTATTTCTTGTCTGGACACAGTCTAATTGGCTATCATTTAGGTACGTGGGCTGAGGGAAGCTCTGCTGTATTTAACATGTAACTTCTCAAGTTATCCTGAGTGTTGGCATCCCACTGGAAGATGGAGGAAGAGAGAATGATGGGACATCCATGGGAGGTTTGTATGGGCCAGGCTTGGAAGTGATGTTCTTCATGCCCACTCCCATGTCATTGGCCAGAGCTCAGTCACATGGCTACACCTAAATGCAAGGAAGCCTGGGTGATGAAGTCTAGCTGTGGGCCCAGGAAGATGGGGGGATGGGATCTGGTGAACACAAAGCAGAGTGTTCCTTTGCTTTGCCACCAGAGGAAAACTTGGATAAAATTGGAAATTGGTCCTTCAGTGATGACAAAGAGACTTGATGCTAAGAGAAAAGCTAATATTTGAAAGCTGTATTCAGAACAAATAAAAACTTGATTGTATGTAATGTCATACAGAACTGCCTGCCTAGCCCTGATGTACTGGGCTTGAAGGACACAGAAGACACCATCCCATCCCCGCCCCCGCCCCTCCCCCAAGCTCTGGGCCCAGGGCAAACCAATCCTCTGGACATTAAGTGTCTCTCAATCAAATGCAGGAGTTGGACGAGCTTCGGGATTTTATGAGTTCACATACAGTATCTAAGGACATGGGAGGACAGTGGTAGGATCAGGAAAAGACCTCTCATAGGATCCAGCACATTCTCATCACAAAAGATTTTGATCATTAGTCAGACATTGTCTTTTCACAGGATACAGCAAAGGCTGTCTTGGGAAGAACCTGGAAGAATCGTTCGATCCTCTTAGAATCTACTGTGTGAGAAAGGTTACAGAAAACCTCTGTGACAGCCAACGATGCTCTTGCCAGTATAAGCAAAGATGTATGACACAAATGGTTCACTTGTGGGGAGACAGACAGGTAGACAGAATTTAAATTCAACATGGCAGGGGCTACACAAGTGCCCTGCATGGAAACTTACCTGTGGGGTCCAAGCAGGCTTCCTGGAGAGAGGATGTTCTCTTGGAAGCTGAGTCATGACGGACTGGCTCCATGAGGAGGATTGGCTTCCAGAGGAGGAAGGAGAAAGGCAGAGGAGGGTGCTCTACGAAAAGAACAGAGCATTTGCAAAGGCTGAAAGCCCTGAAGAGCCACGGGGAGTCTGGTGTGGCCAAAGCGAGAAGTGAGGAGTTGGAGAACAGACAAGGGTCATAAAGGGCCTCATAACTCACGCTAGGGAACCTGTCTTTTATCCCATAGGCAATGGGAAGTCACCAAATGGATTTTTTTTTTTCTCTTCAGGAGTAACATGGTACGTCTTAGATGCATCATTCTCCCTTACTATGTTAGAATAGTCCCAGAATTGTCTTCTGAGGAAATTGATTTTCTCACTCTTTTGAATGATGACGCTAACACATATACACTGTAGAAACTTTGGAAAGTGTACCAAAGCATAATCAATAATAGGAAAAGAATTACACATAACCTCTTCTTTGCAGAGGTGAACATTAACAACTTTTGGGAACACATTCTTCCAGTCTTTTTTCTATCATATTTTAAAATTGCTGAGATTACTAGTATATGGTATTTTGTTGTTGCTGTTTTTAAATTTATTTCATATCCGTTTCCCTTGTTTCCGAAAATGGAGCCAATAAGAAGTTTCCTGACTGGTCGCCCTTCTGGTCTCCTCCCCTCCCAGCCTCCATTCTATTCTCAACACAGAAGCCAAAGTAATCCTGTTAAAATGTACAGAAAACTATAAATAACAATGAGGAAAAAGATATATATACACTGGCAACCTAGAGTCCCACTGTTGACATATTGGTGTATCTTTTCCTAGTCTCTTTTTCTGTGACTATTTTAAAATAGCTTAGGTTATGTGGAATATAGTAATTTTTTTTCCTTTTCTTTTAGCACAAGCTCAAATTTTAACAGGAAGTCAACTGTACAAACTAATATCTATAAAGTGTTTCTTAAAGCATTTGCCATTCCTACAATCCTCCAAATAATTTGGACCCCCCACTCCTCCCCTGGCCCTGGGTCAAGAAAGTCCATCTTGGAGCAACAGAGTTGGCCTGAATTGTTTAAATCCACTGTAAAATTGTATTTTAAATTGTATTTTGGTGTTATGTTCTCAGCTTGTAAAAGAGATAGCATTTTTAATATGAAATTTACTGTCATGTTTGCTCTAAGGATGTTATTGAGGTCTTGTCTGCTACATCAGGCAATGTCTCCCTTAAGAGGTCTCAAGAGAAACATTCTTCTCATAGCTTATTGCTAAAAAAATGTTTTGCTTCTCTTTAACAGAGAGCATGAGTTTTAAGGAAACTTATCGACAATGCAAATCAGATCACTCCATGTATTCTCTTCTTTTTATCAGCAACTAGGAGATTAGAGCCGACATTCTAGTGTATGAACCAGTCTATACTATATGGTATTGTGTAGTATATGGATCAATATTGCATTTTTTTTAAAAAAAACTTTATCACAGGCAATTTTGGTCCACACACTACACAATACCAACAGTATAAGTTTAATCTTTCAAAATCATCATTTAAACGGCCAAAGACCAAGATATAAAATTTGAGTCAATTGATTATTTTTCAAAATGTTCTCAGTGAACATTATCCTTAGCTCCCTTGTTATAGCAAAATATACAAATACAGAAAACCACTTCACTTAACATATAGTAGTGCTTTGTATAGTATCCACGGGAGTAGATACTAGCTCCCGTGTAGAACTTTAAGGCATATATTTGTGTCCTAAATTTTTATTTGGCTTTGTCTTATTCATTCTTATTTTCTATTTCCCCTGATCCCCTGATATATACATACACACACATATTTGTACATGCACACACACACAGATACGCAGGCATACCTCAGAGATATTGCAGGTTTGGTTCCAGACCATAGCAATAAAGTGAATATCACAATACAGCAAGTCATACTAATTTTTTGCTTCCCAGTGCATATAAAAGTTATGTTTATACTATACTATAGTCTATTAAGTGTGCAATAGCATTATGTCTAAAAATGTACATACTTTAATTTAAAGATACTTTACTGCTAAAAAATGCCTAAACAATTACAATAGTAACATCAAAGATCGCCGAGCACAGATCATCGTAACAAATATAGTAACAATGAAAAAGTTTGAAATATTGCAAGAATTACCAAAGTGTGACACAGAGACACAGAGTGAGCAAATGCTGTTGCAGAAATGGCACTGATAGACTTCCTTGATGCTGAGTTGCCACAGACTTTCAATTTGTAAAAAACACAGTATCTGTGAAGTGCAATAAAGTGAAATGCAACAAAATGAGGTATGCCTGTTCATACATATCTACATTTATATAAAGAATATCTATACACATATATTTCCATGATGCACTATCTCTTATGGTATAGTGATCTTTACAACATTTTTGGAAGGAGAAAAGGTCTTGGTAAGCATATTATCGTACAGATGATTGGGCAGGACCAGTCTGGAAGCACAGACTCCAGTTAGAGCAGTATGGCAAAGTGACAGTTTGAGCTGAGGCCATGAATGTTCACATGGAGAGAAGGAAACAGAACTGAGATTCGTAAGGCAGAAACATCTCAACTTAATGACTGACTAGTTGGGATGGAAAGGGAAATGAACTCAAGGTTTCTGGCTTAGACTATAGGGTTACCGATTGGGGCAGGGAGTGGTTTGAAAGGAAATGTGAAGCATTCATTTCTGAACACATTGATTTGAAGGAAACTGTCTAGGACAGCCAGAAGGAGATGTTCAAGCTTTCTCTACCACTCCATTAATTTCCATGTATGTTCATTTGCTCTCATTATTTTTCTCTGCCTGAAATACAGCCACCTTTTCTACTAATACTGACCACACTTGAGCCATCTTTCTGAGCCCAGTTTAGTTCCTACGCTTCCAAGAAGCATCTTTGCCCACATTCTTCTGACCTCTAATAGCACTTGTTGTCAGTATTATGTTTAGAGGAAAGACTTGAAGCCCCTCATATTGCTATTCCACTTGTTCAATCTCTTATCTCATAGGTCAATTCCATCTACTTACTCAGCAAATATTTAGTGTGACCCATCCACACATCCTGTGCCAGGTGATGGGCACACAGTTGATTCAGGCATGGTCCCGGCCCTCAGACAGCTGGCTATCCGTTGGAAGAGGAGATAACACAAAATCAAGTCACTCTAGGCCTCTTGAAGGCACATGAGGTCCACCCTCTTCTTTACTGTTCCTCATGGTGGCTTGCTCAGGCTACACACAGAGCCTAACTTCAACAAATAGCATATCAACCAGAAGATTATTGATTCAAGCTTGCAGAAGAGAAACTCCATAGCAAACCATAGTGGATGAAATTTGATGTCCCTCTGGACCACCAAAATTCTCTTCTTATACAATGTGAGTCATGATAGAAAATAATGCAGGCTGTCCCTAAAGTGTGGCTTTCATCTGCTTGGCCATGTTAGGTCTGCTCTGGCTGTGCTCACACCCCAAAAAGGCAAAATCTTATCTGGAGCTCTGACAGGACAGCAATTTTTTGCTCTTGCAGGGTGGACTTGATTTTTAACAGCAGCCTAGAGGAATTCCAGTCATGGCAGTAAAGGCCCTTTCTGCTCAGATGCATGAAGCGTGAGAAGCAACTTAGCGGCAGAGCAGAAAGGAGTGAGCGGGGAGTTGGAAAGAGTTATCATCAGGCTTTGGATCAGCCCTTAACTAACTGCTTTGACTTGGGCAAGCTGCTCCCTCCTTCAGTGCCCTAATTCATAAAAGAAGCTGGCTAGAAAGGTGATATTTTTAGGACCCTTTGTGTTCTTCTCTGTTTTCTTTTGTGTGATTAAAAAAAAAAAAAATTCCAGAATGATAGGTACTCAGAGTGAGTTCTCTTGTGCACCAGTCATGTTGATGGAAAGATGTAGACACGGACTACCAGCTTTAGAAGTTAGGCAATATTTAGGTGTGTTGTTGAAAAGAGTTGTCTTTTTTTTTTTTTTTTTTCGCGGTACGCGGGCCTCTCACTGTTGTGGCCTCTCCCGTTGCGGAGCACAGGCTCCGGACACACAGGCTCAGCGGCCATGGCTCACGGGCCTAGCAGCTCCGCGGCATGTGGGATCTTCCCGGACCGGGGCATGAACCCTTGTCCCCTGCGTCGGCAGGCAGACTCTCAACCACTGCACCACCAGGGAAGCCCAAAAGAGTTGTCTTGGAGAAACTTTTCCACCACATAAGAATGATTTATCAGAAAGGGCCGATGACACACACTGGTTGAGGTGGTGTCCTGAAGTCTCCACACCTCCAGGTTGTTGCCCCCGAGGGCAAGGGCGGGGCTGAGAGTCCTCAGTGGGGCACAATGGGGGAAGCTCCGGGCCTGGACTTGCTACTGATGGGGCTTCAGACAAAGTTTGAGATCTCTCTAGACCTCAGTCTTTTTTTTTTTTAGACTTTGAATTTTATATGGGAGTAGAGTTGATTAAGAATGTTGTGTTAGTTTCAGGGGCACAACAAAGTGATTCATTTGTACATAAACATATAACCATTCTTTTTCAAATTCTTTTCCCATTTAGGTTGTTTCATAATATTGAGCAGAGTTCCCTGTGCTATACAGTGGGTCCTTGTTGATTAACCATTTTAAATATAGCAGTGTGTACATGTCAATCCCAAACTCCCTAACCATTCCTCTTTTTACTTTAAAAATAAGGGTTTCTCTTCAATTTCTTGTCTAGCTCTAACATTTTATAAACTTTTGTGAACTGCCTGTGCATATGTGGGTATGTGTGTGGTTTGCGGGAAATGCTTTGTGTAAAATTGTAAGCTTTTTTAGTTTTCATAATGACAATGTCTGACAGTTTCTAACATTCTGAAAACAAAGGACTTCTCAGCTTTCCTTAGTGCACCATAGAACCGTGAAAAGCGCACAAGCTTTGAAGGCTAGGAGACCTGGATCCAAGTTCCACCACGGCCGCCTCTTACTGAGCAAGACACTTCTGATTCACAAAGTTCGTGTTCCTCCTCCATAAACTGCACATTACATATCCCAGGTGTATGTTTTTGTTGTGATAAGTGACTGGTACAGGTACTGGCACAGTCTGTCTTTAACAGACGGTAACTCTTATACTGTAACGTCTGCAGGCGTAATGAAGACATTTGAGTTTGCTGATGAAATGATTAATGGATGAGCAGTGAAGTCATTTTTGGATTTATTCTAAGAAAGAATGAGTTAACATCTTCTTGATGTAGGAGGAAAAAAACAAATGCACAAACTCTACGGGCTCAGTTTCTTTGTTTATAAAATCAAGGGATGCACCAGATGACTTTTAAGGCCTCTCTCTATGAGTCTATAAGTTTGGCTCATAAACTGGATCTGGATGTAATTCCAAAGCAATTCAAAGAGATAAATTCCAAAATGGGGTTTTAAGTATAGCAGCATCATAGCGATAAAGTGTGACTACTTTAGGGGACAATATTCATCTGGATGTGTAAGTCAAGGCAGGTGATTTTTATAATGCGTATTGAATGCTTATTTTACTACATTCCAGTGCATTGGTAACATTTTGTGGTTCCACCTCAGACATGTGGGAAGAACAGGAAAAGATAGCAGAAAGAGACGAAGACCGTATGAGGTAGAAGAGTTTAGGACAAGAGCAAAGGGATCAGGCCAGGTTGTTTGTCTTCTGCTGGCTGGATGATGATTCGCTTTTATAGTTTGTCTTACTTTATGCAATGAATATATTGCTGAAAGTAGCTTAGAAGCATTTGTAAACTGAATCATGTCTTAAGTGTAACATAGCCGTGTTCTACTGAAAACACTTCCATGATAAAACCTTTTGTAAAAAGAGATATTATTCTCTAATTCTAAATCTATATTGGATCTGTTTAAAGGAAAGTTCAACTCTAGTTCTTTTCCTGGAGAGGAAAAGTGATGTCAAGCTACCCTGATGAGGTCCCGTTGTGGGAACAGCTTGTCTGGCCTCCTGGGCTCTCTGGGGAAAGTAGATGGAGAGAAAGAATAGACACATATTCCAGAACTGGACTTTGAATGGGCCTTTGGCCAAACTTGGCCCAATTTCTCAACTGAGAGAGAGCGCTGACCAAAACTGAATGCTGACTCAAAGCCAACTTGCTTTGGACACATTGTCCTCTGCCAGGCAAGCCCAGCGCCCTTTCGCTGAGGTACTTACCCAGCCAGGGGAAGGGAATGCCGGGACAAGCAGCCAAGCAGCTTCCCTCTTTCCCCTTCTAATGACTGGTTCCAGCTTTTGTGTAGCTCCTACAATTAGGGGAGGGGGAAGAGAGGGGAGGAAAACACTGGCAAGTGGAAGGAGAGGCAATAGGGCCACCCATGAAGATGCAGGGCTTAGAGAAAGCCAGGAAAACCAGGAGGGAGTTATTGGGGAAGAAGGAAGTTTGAACAAACTTGGGCACCAAGGAAAAATGAGGAAAGCGTTCAGGGAAACCACATGAACACGATGGAAACGAAGGAGGAAGGGAAGAATCCCAGGATGGAAAGCGAGCTGGGAAGAGACACAGAGGAGGGTGGATCAAGCTGAGAGCAACTCCAGGTGCTAATCCAGACCCTAAGCTCAAACCTTCTTGATTGAGAAAAATGTTCTGTGATTAACCCTTCAATGTGAAGCCCAGTGTGTAGGAATTTCCTTTAACTGTAGCTTCTTTATATATTTCTGGAATGACAAGGAATTTAGGCATGACAGCTTATTTTACAGAAAAATTCATGGTAGGACTTCTAACTCTGCAGAGGCTGCATTTGCAGAAATTATAGCAGGAAATG
>NW_006773947.1:2922542-2924379 GCF_000442215.2 Lipotes vexillifer | reverse complement strand
GCAGGAATGGCATACTAAAATGTTGATCGGGGTTGAAGAGGAGGGTTACTATTCAAAATTTAGGTTGGTGTTCAATTTGAAATCACTGCTTTAGTTTCAATATAAATGTAAGCAATTTTTGAACTGTATTACTGGGATACCAGGGTTCCAGTATCCGACATGCCCTGTCCTGGGAAAACCACAAACACACAGGACTCACGGATAATTCCAGTGTCCACTTCACTACTCCATGTGTAGCTATGTGACAGAGTAAGGTCGTTTGTACAGATCTTAGTTCTTTTCGCAGTACCTGTCTTCTTGGAGGTAGACTCGTCAGGCAGAAGAAACAAAGAGGAGCAGAATCAAGTGGTTTAAGCAACCCACACATTATGGAAGCCACCTTTGGGAGATAACCAAAGGTAAGATTCAAAATACTCAACTGCTAAGTCACAGGACCAACCAATCAGATTCGACCCTGTACATAAACAGCCCCTATCAGCCCCAGAGATAACACCCCCATAGCAGCTGATCCTCCTTCACAGAGGTATTTGCACACTTGCAACTATGTACCTAATCATTTGCTATTGTGTGTTCAATATCTGTCTTCATCTCCAGACTGCCAGCGTATTGAGGGGTTTCCCGAGGTCCTCAATACATCTCTGTGATCAGACTGCAAATACCACACCAGTGACGCAGGTAGAAAAGGCCTCACCTCGTTGTATTGTGGCTAACTTAAAAAGTGGCACAGAATTGTGGAAAAGTCCTTGAAATCAGCACAGCAGCTGTGCTCATGCCCCAGGTCTGCTACTGACTTGCTGTGTGACTCTGGCCAGGTCACTTCCCCCTCTCTATCTCTGACTCCTTTGCTAGGAAATGACAGGACTGGATTCGCTGACTTCTGAGGCCAATTCCAGCTCGAATAGTCTGCGACTCAGCTTGCTTATAAAGTGGACAGAGGAGGTTTGTTTGTGACCAGAACGATATGTTAGGAACTGATCAAAGCTGCCAAATACCACTTAGAGAAAAAAATAGGAACAGGATTTTGTATGAAATATGCTTGGGTTGCACGATGCAAATGTTTCTTTTGTGAGAGAGGAAGGCCATAGGATATGATTACTTGATCTGCCACTAAGCTTCCTGGGCAGCTCTGGCCAAGCTCAAGATACCTGTCACTCGTGTTCAAGGTCCACTGCCTACTGACTTGTCACACTTGAATTATGGTCGAGTTGAAGTCCAAAAGGGGAAATATTTTGCAATCTAGAGTTGGACCCTGGAGCTATACGATCATGATTACCAACACAGACTTTCCCAGAAACATTCAGGGCCATACTGAGGAGTCCTCACATTTCTCTGTGCGCTTTTGTGAGCTTACTCTGCTAGTGGTGCTGTGGTTCCATGAACATTTTCCTGAACGAGCAAGCGAAAAAATTTCCCTTTGCCTCTTCTTGAACCATTTCTTTTCTTTAATTATACATGAAATGAATTTTTAAACAAGACTTTTTTGATAGCTCAGTTTAAAAAGCACTTTAGAAATAAGGTCATATTTGTCTTCACAGGAAGAGTCATCTGTGTATTGAGCCAGAGAATAAGCCCAGAGCTTCCTGAATCTTAACACAGATGCTGTTTTGACGGTCACTGAGTTTTAAAACTCCCACCATCCTCAGAGAGTTCTTCTTTGTCGGGGTGTTGGCACACTTGCAATTATTTACCTAATCATTTATGATAACGCTGATTATAACACGATGTGTTCAAAGATCCCTGGATAGACATTCAAAAACCCCAGCTTTTTCCACCAGGTGGTGTATGAGCCTGAGCGAGTCCCTGCTTCCCTGAGCCTCAATTTGCCCCCCCCCCCCCC
>NW_006773947.1:2907814-2921707 GCF_000442215.2 Lipotes vexillifer | reverse complement strand
CCCCCCCCCCCCCCGTGAACTATTCAGCTGGGCATCCAAAGCTCTGGGTTCTACAGAGAGCATCTGAGGTCCAGGTGGGAGGTGGGTGGGAGAAGAACCTGGGGGCGGCTCTGGGCTTCCACAGCCGGAGCTCTATTCTTATCCTCTGTACATGTTCAGAGTCTGCATAAAGTTTCACTGAGGAAAGGACTCTGCTGCTTACAGAGTTTGAAAAGCACAGGATTTGGTGACCTCTAAACATACTCTCAGTTCTAAAAAATGTCTTCTGAGTTCATGTTCATGTACACTTGGGAACCCATATGCATACACACTTACTCACACTCTCTCCACAGCACAAAAAACAAGACTGTATAACATCCCAAGGCTCATGTTGAAAAAGAATCATATGTCATTTCTTTTCATGCCCTATCATCCCCCAAAGGCAGCCCCCAGGGGCTGCTGGGAGTTAGGGAAACACTGCATGTGACTGAGTCTTCAGCTAAAAGCCAAGTCAGTTACAGGTGGAGGTTTAACTTTTCGAAGGGAAGCCTAGAGCTCATCTGTCTATTCCTTAACTTTATACATTAGGAATTTAGGTCTTGGAGTGACTTGCCCAAGGTCATGTAACCAGTTAGTGGTGGAGCTGCTATTACAGGCCAATTGTCTAAGTCCCAACCCAGTGTCCTTCCCAGCACGCCATGCTCTTGGAAAGGGATGGGACTACAAATGGGATACTTGGATATCCTGTACTGATGATCCAAAAATAAAAATATTCCCCATCCACCTCTGTGGTATGGGTTGATCTTTAGATCTACTAAGACCTCAAAAAAAATTGCACGTGTACACACACACACACAGACACACACACACACGCCCTCTGCCAAAGGGATAAGGGGTAATGAAAAATCCTTGGCAAGTGGATACTTCAAAGCTTCAGAGGGTTTATCTGAATAAGACTCTGAATAGAGTGCAATGTTTTATGAGTTCTCCTAATCCCCAGTAAATGTGCCTTGCCGAATAAGCAGAAACATCTTTAATGACTGCTAGAGAGCTATAGACACAGATCTGTGGTTAGAGCTGGGTTTCCTGGGACATTTAGTCTCCCGCATTACAAGCCTGGAGGAAGAATTTGTATCTGGTTCTGAGCTAATGAATTTAGAGAGCCCAAGGCTTTTCCCTCTGAAGGCTGGTGGTCAGTTACTCTTTATTCAGTACAAACAACCATTACTTCTACCACCACTCCCTCCACCATTAAGAACATCCTTTCAGCTCATTTTAGCCTCACAATATCCCTGGGAGGGATGTCATATTGAGTCCGGAACCCCTTCTCCAGGTGAGAAGTGGGTGATGGGCCAGCACCTGAGATGGGTCCAGGATAGTTTGTTGAGTTCAAGCCAGGAGGCCGTCCCATTTCTGGGGAAGTCAAGAGGAATCAGGTCAAAGTGTGGGACACTAGAGCTCTAGAGAGACAAAGGTCTAAGGCCATGTGGTTCAAGATTCAGGGAAGGAGACTGACAGCAAGCTGAGAGCACGAAGCTGAGGGGCTGTGAGGGCAGCAGAGCTAGGAGGTCAATTTGAAGCCCTCCCAGCCTTGCTCTGTTGCTGCCCTGCCTCTCCTGCTTCTGGGGCCTCTGGACAATTCCATCTCAGGCAGCAGCTTCAATAGGGTTGGAATTGTAAAAATGTGTCCAGTCATTTAGAGCTTACACCCAGTGGGTATAATGAGCAAAATGGGGCATTTTCAGGGCAGTCAAGGCTTCAAGCTCTCGGCTACAAATTCAAGAACCGTGGCTTTCTGAGGTCTCTTTCAGGGCTCACACTGGGTCTCTTAAACTCAGCCTCTCTCTGCAGCAGCTCCACGTTGGTGGAGTTCATGTCATGTCCTCAGTCTCATACCCCTCTTGACAATTAAAACTCCTTTTCAGGAGATGGGAGTTTTAATTGTTACTTAACCACTGTGTAGACTGAAATGCCAAAGCACATCTAGCATGGTTTAACAAAACCTATCAAACAGCATAGGGTAAGAGAAGGTACCAGATACAGAGAGTGAAGCTAAGTGAAATGGAATTGCTGTTGCCTCTACCTTCTGCAACAAAGGAAACAAAACAGGAATTGGGAAAAGTCAAGGCTAGGTTGGGCATGGCCTTTCCCAAGGCTAAATCTGCAGAAAATTTCTGGATGGTGGAACGAAAATTCAGGAAGGAGAAAGACACACTTTAAAAAATATAATAAGTTCCAAAAGTGATTCATGCAGGATATCTGATTTTTTTAGTGGAAATTTAAAAGGAAAATCAGAAAAATTACAATATCTTTCTACCTGAAGTGAAAATAACCTGTGTCCTTTCTTCCAACCTCTCAGGTATGGTAAGTCTTTATTCTACAAAATGGCTCATATTCCATGCTGAAAGCTTGAATATTTTCATGGCAAGAAGAAGTTGTGGGAAGACACATGGCATAAGAATGAAAGGCAAACTTACCCCAGGAATAAGAAGAGAGGCTGGGACTGCAGAGGGGAAGAGAAAAGAGAGAACTGAGAGAGGTGGAGGGGATCCACATAGAACACTTTTATCAGCCAAGGAGCATTCACATGAGGATTCTCTGAAAGGCAGTAAGGCTCCACACTTAGATACAGAGCAAGAAGAATACTGAGATAGACAGAGAGTGCATCCAGCTTTCCACTCCTCCCCACAGCTCTCTAAAGTCTAACATTGAGAATTTCCTTGAAGTTCTGAGTTTGTGATCCCTTGGACCAGCTGTCTACATTATGATAACTAGGTTATACCTAAGATATTTTCATTATGTGTCTTAGGGGGCCTTGGGAAAGTATCTCTTTTATTAAGAGAGGAATCCAGAGGGATTTGGTAGATGTTCTGTAGTGAAGTTCACGTACTGAGCATATGCTCCAAGGTTGCCTACTTGTTCTGCAGAGTCATGTGACTTTATTTTAGGATTGGAAGGTGGAAACACTGATATTATGTCAATTGTATTAGGTATTGATTACTGTGTAGCAAATTTTAAAATGTAACCCAACTCTATGCTGTCTACAAGAAACTCATTTTAAATATAATGATACAGTGGGGTTGAAAGTGAAATAAGATATACCATGCAAATGCTAATCAAAGGAAAGCAGAAGTGGCTGTATTACTATCAGATAAAGCAGACTTCAGAACAAAGAACATTACCAGAGACAGAGAGGGGCATTATGCAAGGATGAAAGAATCAGTTCATCAAGAAGACATAGCAATCCTAAGTGTGTGTGCACCAAACAACAGAGCTGCAAAATATGTGAAGCAAAAACGAATAAAACAGAAAGGAGAAATAGACAAGTCCGCAGTTATAGTTGGAGACTTTAACACTTCTTTCTCTCTCAACAATTGATAGAACAACTAGACAGAAAATTAGCAAGAATATAAAAGAAGTCAACAACACTATCAAACAACAGGATCTAATTGACACTTATAGAATACCACCCAGCAGCAAAAATACACATTCTTTTCAAGTCCCTAAGTAACAGACAGACCATCCCTTGGGCATAAAACAAAACTCAAAAAATTTAGAAGAGTTGAAATTATGAAGACTGTGTTCTCTGACCACAATGGAATCAAGCTATTAATTAATAACAGAAAGATAACAGGAAAATCTCCAAACACTTGGGAATTAAAAAACACTAATATAAATAACCCTAAATAATCCATGGATCAAAGAGGAAGTTTCAAAATAAATTAAAAAATACTTTCAATTGAATGAAAACAAAAATACAACATGATAAAATTTGTGGGACACTCCTAAAGCAGTGCCAAGAGTGAAATTTATAGCACTAAATACATGATTATAAAAGAGGATAGGTCTCAAATCAATCTTCTAAGCCCCACTTCAAAATTTATAAGAATAGAACTAATAAATAGGGCTCCCCTGGTGGTGCAGTGGTTGAGAGTCCGCCTGCTGATGCAGGGGACGTGGGTTCGTGCCCCGGTCCAGGAAGATCCCACGTGCCATGGAGCGGCTGGGCCCGTGAGCCATGGCAGCTGAGCCTGCGCGTCTGGAGCCTGTGCTCTGCAACGGGAGAGGCCACAACAGTGAAAGGCCTGCGTACTGCCAAAAAATAAAAAAAAATTTTAAAAACAATAATAAATAAAACTAATAAATAAATTCAGTAAAATCACAAGATAAAAAATAAATATACAGGGGCTTCCCTGGTGGTGCAGTGGTTGAGAATCTGCCTGCTAATGCAGGGGACACGGGTTTGAGCCCTGGTCTGGGAGGATCCCACATGCAGTGGAGCAACTGGCCCGTGAGCCACAACTACTGAGGCTGCGCATCTGGAGCCTGTGCTCTGCAACAAGAGAGGCTGCGACAGTGAGAGGCCCACGCACCGCGATGAAGAGTGGCCCCCGCTTGCCACAACTAGAGAAAGCCCTCGCACAGAAACGAAGACCCAACACAGCCAAAATTAATTAATTAATTAATACACTCCTACTCCCAACATCTAAAAAAAAAAAAAATTAAATAAATAAATAAATATACAGAAATCTGTGGCATTTCTATACACTAATAACAAACTATCAGAGAAACTAAGAAAAAAATCCCATTTACAATTGCATCAAAAAGAATAAAATACCTAGGAATAAATTTAACCAACGAGAGGAAAAACCTTACAGAGAAAACCATAAGACATTGAGGAAAGAAATCAAAGAAGACAGAAATAAATAGAAAGATATTCCATGTTCATGGATTGGAAGAATTAATATTGTTATAATTCTCATATTTCACAAAGCAATCTTCAGATTCAATGCAATTTCTATCATAATTCCAATGGCCTATGTCACAGAACTAGAACAAATAATTTTAAAATTTGTATGGAACCACCAAAGATCCCAAATAGCCAAAATACCCTTGAGAAAGAAGAATAAAGCTGAAGGTATCAGGCTCCCTGATTTCAAACTATACTATAAAACTATAGTAATCAAAACAGTATGGTACTGGCACAGAAACAGACACACAGATCAGTGGAACAGAACTGACAGCTCAGAAATAAACCCATATACATATGACCAACTAACATATGACAAAGGAGCAAAGACCATACAATGGGGAAAAGAATAACCTCTTCAATAAATAGTGTCAGGGAAACTGGACAGCCACTTGCAAAAGAATGAAGCTATATCACTATCTTACACTATATACAAAAGTTAGCTCAAAATGGATTAAAGATTTCAATGTAAGACCTAAATTCATAAAATTTATATTGAGGGCAAAGGAATTAGAAGAGCTAAAATAATTTTGAAAAGAAGAATAAAGTGGGAGATTTCAGTCCACTCTATTTCAAGACTTATTATATAGTTATACTAATAAAGACTATGGTATTGGTGGAGGAATAGACACATAGATCAATGGGACAGAACAGAGAACCCCCAAATTAATCCCCACAAATGTACCCAACTGATTTTTGACAAAGGTGCAAAAGCAACTCAATGGAGGAAAGATAGCTTTTCAATAAATGGTGCTGGAACAATTGGACATAGGCAAAAGAATTAACTTTGACCTAAGTCTTCACCTTAGACAGAAAATTAACACAATCTCAATCACAGGCTTAAAAGCAAAACATAAATCTACCAACTCGGGAAAAAAATAGGAGAAGCTCTTGGGGATCTAGGGCTAGGCAGAGTTCTTAGACTCGATGCCAAAAATATGATCCATAAAAGAAAAATTAAGTTAGATCATATCAAAATATAAAAATTTTGCTCTGTGAAAGACTCTCTTCAGAGGATGAAAAGACAAGGGACAGACTGGAAGAAAAAATTTGCAAACCACATATCTGACAAAAGACTAGTATTTAGAAAATATTTTTAAATTCTCAAAAT
This sequence comes from Lipotes vexillifer, assembly GCF_000442215.2. Taxonomy (NCBI): domain Eukaryota; kingdom Metazoa; phylum Chordata; class Mammalia; order Artiodactyla; family Lipotidae; genus Lipotes; species Lipotes vexillifer. The sequence continues at coordinate 2,915,867 of NW_006773947.1, read as the reverse complement.
TCAGCAGTTAAAAAAATCAAACAAATCCAAGTAGAAAATGGGCAAAAACTATGAAGAGACATTTCACAGAAAAGGATATACAGATGGCATCATTTGCCAACAGAGAACTGCAAATTAAACTATAATGAGATATCACTAATACACATATCAGAATGGATAAAAGTGTTTAAAAAGTGAAACACCAAACGCTGGTGAGAATGCAGAGAATGGGGATCACTCATTCATTTCTGGTGGAAATGTAAAATGGTCACTCTGGAAAATAGATTGACAGTTAAAAAACAACAACAAAACCGAAACATACAACCCAGCAATTGCACTCCTGAGCATTTATCCCAGAGAAATAAAGGCTTATGTCCACACAAAAACCTGTACATGAATGTTTATAGCAGCTTTATTTGTAATAGCCCGAAATTGGAAATAACCCAGATGCTCCTCAATGAGTGAATTGTTAAACAAACCATTAAATCCATACCGTGGAATGTTTCTCAGTAATGAAAGGAACAAACTATTGATACAACAACCTGAATGAATCTCTAAAGCATTATGCTGAGTGAAAAAAAAGCCAATCCCCAAACGTTACATACTTTATTATTCCATTTATATAACATTCCTAAAATAACAAAGTTATAGAAATGGGGAACAGATTAATTACTGCCAGGGGTTAAGGAGTGGATAAAGACAGAAGAGAAATCAGTACAGCTATAAAAGGGCAACCTGAAGGATCCTTTGGTGACATCTTCTGTATCTTGCCTGAATCTATGTCAATATCCTGATTGTAATGTTGTACTATAGTTTTCCAAGATGTTACCATTAAGAGAAACTTAGGTAAAGGGTACATGGGATCTCTCTGTATTATTTCTTACTGTTGCATGTGAATTTGCAATTATCTCAAACTAAAAAGTTTATTTAAAACAAGTCAATTTCATTTATAATAGTACCAAAAAACCCCATAAAATGCTTAAGAATAAACTTAATGAAAGGCAGGGAAGACTTTTACACTGAAAACTACCAAATGTTACTTAGATAAATTAAAGAAGACCTAAATAAATGAAGAAATATATCATGTTCATGGATAAGAAGACTTAATATTGTTAAGATATCAATTCTTCTGAACTTGATTCATAAATTCAATGCAACCCCAACCATAATACAAGCTGATTCTAAAATGTATACAGGGACTTCCTTGGTGGCGCAGTGGTTAAGAATCTGCCTGCTAATGTAGGGGACACGGTTTCGAGTCCTGGTCCGGGAAGATCCCACATGCCGCAGAGCAACTAAGCCCGTGTGCCATAACTACTGAGCCTGTGCTCTAGAGCCTGCAAGCCACTACTACTGAAGGCCGCCAATCTAGATCCCATGCTCCGCAACAAGAGAAGCCACCACAGTGAGAAGCCCGCACACCACAATGAAGAGTAACCCCAGCTCGAGGCAACTAGAGAAAGCCCGCACGCAGCAACGAAGACCCAATGCAGCCAAAATAAAATAAACAAATAAATAAATTTAAAAATCAAATAAAATGTATACAGAAATTCAAAGAAACAGAATAGCCAAAACAATTTTGGAAAAACCCCAACAATATCTGAAGACCGATTTCAAGTCTTACTGTAAAATTCATATAATCAAGACAATGTACCATTAGTGCTAAAACGGACACATAGATTAATGGAACATAATAGTATGTCCAAAAATGGATCCACATATATGGTCAATTGACTTCTGAAAAAGGTGCCTGTGTAAGTAATTCAATGGAAAGAGAGAATATTGATGGAAATGTTCTGCATCTTGATTGTGGTGGTGGTGGTTACCTGGGTATATAAGTTTGTCAAAACCCATTGTACACTTCAAGTGGAAGGAACTGATTGAATGTAAATCATTGTATGTAAATGAGCATGGGCCCCAACCTCACATCATATAGAAAAATTAACTTGAAATGGATCATAGACCTAAATGTAAATGCCAAACTATAAAACTTCTAGGAAAAAAAATAACAGGAGGAAATCTTTACAACTTTGGTGCAGGCAGATATTTTGAGATATAGAAATCTCTAATCATAAAAGAAAAAAAATGGATAAATTTGACTTTCCCAAAATAAACCTTTCTCCTCTTAAATCAGTGATTTGTAATCCTGGCAGCACATTTGAATCATCTGGAGAGTGTCAAAATAAAACACCTATTCCATATTAGTTGAATCATAATATTTTCTTGAGAAACAATGATTTAAAGTATGTCTTTGACTCTATTTTCAAAACATAAGCACAAACATATCTCATGTACAGCTTATGTTTCCTTACATCTCTAACATATGATATACTTTTCTATTTGTACATGAATGTATAAATGGAGAGAGTATATTGCATATACATAAATTAATTTATTCAACTTGCATCCTTGATTATGTAGCAGGGTCTGTGGTAGATGCATGGTTACACAAAGAACTCAGACAATCCCCGACCAGAATTACATGGGAGTCAGAATTATAGGTGGGATAAAAGTTGTGTGAATATATGGAGTAAAGTGGGGACACAAAGGGATAGATTCTACCTGGTGTAGTGCCAAGGAGAGGAGTCAGAAGAAGGGCTTTCATCTGAATCACTTCTTGAAAGATGATTAGGTGTGGTCAGCTGTCCTGAGACACCTAGAGTGACCACACCCTTCACATGCACTTTTGTGCATATAGAGGCAGCATATATACTTTTCACGTCTACCTTGTAGTTGGGGAGCTTAAGGGAAAAAAATCCACTGTACCTTCAAATAAGTTCTATCTCTTATCTCAGGAGGTCCTGGGAGGGAAGAACATTTTCCAACTGCCTTCCTTGTACCCTCTATTCTCTTTTCCCAGCCAGTGAGCACCAACAGTCAGAGATTTTCCAACTCTAATGGACAGAATTTCTGATAAATGGCCATTTAAGTTTTTCTAATAATAATGTGTTAGTTTTCTTTTTTTCAGATTTATTTATTATTTATTTATTTACTTTATTACTATTATCTTTCGCCACATCAGGTCTTAGTTGCAGAACATGGGATCTTTGTTGAGGTATGCAGGATCTTTCGTTGCAGGACATGGACTCTTTGTTGTGGTACGTGGGCTTCTCTCTAGTTGTGGCAGCAGGTTTTCTCTTCTCTAGTTGTGGCACGCAGCTCCAGGGAGCGTGGGTCTATAGTTGTGGTGTGCGGATTACTGAGCGCTTGGGCTCTGTAGTTTGTGGCATGCAGGCTCTAGTTGAGGCATACGAGCTCAGTAGTTGTGGCACACGGGCTTACTTGCCCCGTGGCATGTGGGATCTTATTTCCCTGACCAGGGATTGAACCCGTGTCTCCTGCATTGCAAGGAGGATTCTTTACCGCTGGACCACCAGAGAAGTCCCAAGTAAGTTCTTTATTAGCCTTTTCCTCTGAGTTCTAGCTCTTATCCTCTGACTTGTTTCCTACAAGCATCTGTCAAACTTATTAGCCAGGTTAGTTGGAATATACTGTTTCATACTATGTGTCCTTTTTTTTTTTTTTTTGCTTTTAGAGAATAGTACTCTGTTATACAACTCCTCCATCTCCACAGAAATACAGATAGCCAAAAGGGGGCTTCTTTACTTTTTGTGTTGCTATCAGCATATTTGGGAAAATATTCCATAGATAAGCTGAATTCAGGACATTGGGGCATTTGATGGGAGGGGACTATCTATAAAAAGAGTGATTTTGTACAAATAGCAATTGTGAAGGGGAAAAGATGATATCCATGGATACTGATTCATATCTCCAGGGTAAGATATATATGTTTATCCACTGAATCTAACAAATAAACATACATGTGTTACAAAGCTCCTTCTTGCTCTCTGTGCCTGAGGAGAAGGGAGGCCTGTAATCCCTTTCTGTAGACTCCCAGTCACTCCTGAGAAACACACCCACATTGTGTTTACATATCACAGCCTTCTCACTGCTTCACCAAATGCCTCCTGGCCTTTGCTCAGTGAGCCAGTCGGGCTCCCAGAAAATCCCTCATTCTTTCCCAACTGTGCCTCCCCAGACAGATGTTCTATATCAAGAACACCAAGTCCTGCCCTGAGGTCTTAGCCAGCAAAAACTGACGAGTGGCCCTTGCCTTTGGGAGATGATGTAATGCGTTGTGGAGATGCATGCTACAATCTCCCCACAAAGGCAGAAGACGGCGTGGACTCACAGGGGGGCAGGGGCAGGAGAATTGGGTGGGCCATCCCTCTCTCTTATGACAAATGGCTACAGTATGTAAGCCAGCCTGGGAGAACGTCTCTTATTCCAGGCATCTCCAAGAGTGGATGCCACAGCTCTTTGACTAACAATCTAGTTCCCAATACCTTCTGCTTGCAGGACATTCTTCTTCTTAGGATAACGCTGCAGGGTGAGCCAGTGTCCTCTGCTGTGTTCAGCAGTGCTCCCAGCATGGTCCCACCATCTGTGCAGAAGCAAGGTCTCCCATGTCTACGGGGTCCTCTGGTAAGTTGAAAGACGTGTGAGAACCCAGCGGTCCAGGGGAAAATGCTCTGAGCAGCATAAAGTCCCAAAGCCAAGCATAAAGTCTCTCTACATGATTACATGATAGGACAGGCCTTGAGGCCCTCACTTACTTTATGTTCACTCACACGTTCATTTACACAAACAACACGATGAGCCCTCTGATTTCTGAGCCCACAGCAAACAGAAGTCCTCAATTCTCAGGGGATCCTGGAGCCACAGGGCCAGGCCTAGTGACATTGCCTAGAATGTAGTAGATGCTCAATGCAAATTTATTGAACAAAGGCATCTAAAAAGACACAGTTAACAGCGAGAGAAGACCCCCCAAACCCACCCAATGTGTTAAAATGGATGCTCTCATGCCTTGGGTCTCTTAGGACAAGGAAAAGATCCTTAAATTGCAAACTGCCTTAATTTATTATCTCATTTACTTACACAGCCATCCTGTGAGGTATTCAGAACACCATTTCACAGACAAGGAAACGGAAACACAGAGAAGTGGAGTCCTTCAGCCAGTAAGGGGCAAGGCCTCCATCCTAGCTCAGATCTGCCTCTCAACCATAATTTACTACCTTGTTTGAATTGTTACCTATAACTGAGCCCCTCCTCCTCTCCTCTCTGGACCACCTATCCCTCTGCGTTGTTTCAACAGATGCCTGACTTCCCTGTTTCTAGTCTGCCCACCATCCCATTCATCATTTTTCAGGTTTTCCCTGAGTAATCTTTATTAAAACCAATGCAGATCACACCACTCCCTGTTAGAAACCTCAGCTGCCCCTCCTGGGTACGGCACCTAAAGCCCTTGGTGAGCTGACCCCAGTTTGCCTGTCCACAGCCATGTCTGCCACATCCCACTGCACTGCCCATGCCCTGGCCCATTTCCAGTTCTCTAAACGTACCTTATGCTTTCTTCATGCCACTTCATGGGCTGCAAAGCTCTTCCTCCTCCTTTCAACCCGAGAAATATCCTCCAGCCATCCACCACCACACCATCACCAACACCACCTTCCTCCCCTACCATCAAGGTCCACTTTCGTCGTCTTATCTGTGACATCTTCCTGAACTCACGTGGAACAGCCACTGCATCAAATTCCCTCAACACAGCATAATTATTGGACGTATTAAGCTTAGTTGTTCAGTAAGATTTTTTCCTTCTAAGCTTACAATTTCTATCTGTTAGGGATTTTGATTAATTTATTCCCAATTCCTAGCATAGAGCCAGATACACAGACAAATTAATAGTGACAAACAAATGAGAGAAAACAGTCAATGCTCATGGACTGAGTTATCAGGTTAAATGGAGGTTAGAAACACTGATTAAGAATTCTGAGAGTGTGCAATTTATTTTAAAATTATTTATGTTCACGAACATTTGCACTTGTGAAAAGTGTTGTGCCTAGAAGAGGTCAATTTCAGTAAAATGGAAATACACTTCTCTAGAACACCTCATTTCATCTCAGTTCCAGATGAATGAAGACATTATTTTAAAGAATAATGTGCAATTAAAAAAAAACTCTAGGCCCTGGTCCACAGCATTGGTTCATAGGTGATCTCTAAATAACCAGAAAGATAGAGTTTACATACATATAGATAAATTCTATGTATACTTTTTTGGTGGTCATCTCAATCAGCAATGTGGATTTATTGGGATTGTCCCACTATGGAGTCAGGCAGGCTGAAGGACATGTGACCTGGGCTGACTGGCTCTTTGATGTCTACCCGCACATTGTGGCTTATGGCTCAGTTTCCTCTGCTATAGAAAGGACACAACATTGCTTTCCACACAGGATGGTATTAGAGCAACACAATTAAAACCCTTGGGAGTAAGATCCCATTAAATTTGAATATGGACAGGATCTCAGGTGAAGTTACCTTCGTACTATTCATAAAAGAAAAGGTTTAGAAAATCAAGAACCATATAAACCACATTGATGGGAGGAGGACTGTGAAAATATCTAAGCAAATAAACTGTCTTTAAACCACATCAAACATTAGAAAAGCATTTATTTGCATGTAGATGAATGATATGACTGCCTCTACCTGGAACTATTTTTCTCTTTCTCCTTTTTTCTAACTTTTGCTTACACTTGAAGTCATGCCTTAACTGTCACAAGTCTCCACTGACCCCTAGATTAAGTGACTCATTCCTGTTATATATTCTTAGACTACCCTACGTCCTCCATTATTTTAATTGCTTGTTTACTATCTGTCTTCCATGCCAGGCAGCAAATTCCACAGAAACAGTAGCAACGATATCCTTAGCACTTAGCACAGTTCCTGGCACACTGCCAAAAAATATTTATTAAGTGAATGTGTGAACGAATTGGTGATACACTAACTACAAATCACAGGTTTCTCTAAGACACTTTTTCTGAACAAGTCACTAAATGGAAATAACATTCACTTCTTTAACTTTCTCCTTTCTTTCTTTCTTCCTTTCTAACAACTATTTATTAAATGCTTACTTTACATCAGCCTCTGTAAGGTAATAAAGTAGACACATTTCTCTGCGTAGAGCAACTCATTGCAACCTGTTCATGTGCATACAGAACCCCTATAATGCTTTGCAGCACTTATCTATTAACATATTGGTCTCCACAGCTAGGCTGTAAGCATCTAGAACTCAAAGTTGGGGTCTTGCTCATCTTAAATCACCAGAACCTTGCACAGTGAGTGGCACAGAGTAAGTACTTCATAATTGTACTGAGTGGTGAATATTTTAAATGATACAGTTCTTTGGAAACCAACTTGAAAAAATGAATTGTGTCCCTTAAAATACTTATATCCAGTAATTCCAATGTTGCCTAAGTAAATCATTCAAATTTAAACAAAAATATCTGTATAAAAATATTCATTATTTATAATAACAAAAACTGGAAACCAGCTAAATGTCCATCTGCAGAGAGAAGGTTAAATAATCTATAGTATACATGTCTACATGTTGGGATATTGTCCAGGCTTTATAAATGATTCTAAGAAAGAGCATAGGTAAATGATTATGAAATAATGTTAAACGAAAAAATAAGTATTAAAGTTGTATTTTAAATGCCATATTTATCTGTTGATTTTTTTTTTTAATAAAGCCAGCTAGTCATAGGAAACACAATACCTGAATGAAATATACCAAAATTTCATGTGTTTAGTGAATGATCAGTGGGCATTTTGTCCTAATTTACATATGCACAAGTAATTTCCACATTTTCTTAAATAAATATTTTCTCATTTTATAATAGAAATAATATCACTAAAGACTTCCATTTCCAGCCATTATGGAGTAACGGGAACCAAATTTTCCCTCTCCCGTTAAACTAATACAAAGCTAGACAAAATATATGAAATAACCTTTTTAGGTGACGCACAGCAGGTACCATAGAGGATAATCCCTAGACAAGATAAATATATGAGGCAATCCCTATGAATGCCCCAGCTCACTGCCTGGAGAGAATTCCCAGGTCACAGCACAGGGAGACAGAACCTACATATCACCTGAATAGCTCCCTGAGTTGAGGAAGCAGAGTTCAGAGTTTAGTTTAGCTTTCCTAGTAAAGTAATAGAGAGGAGGAAACTGCAC
>NW_006773947.1:2858879-2907804 GCF_000442215.2 Lipotes vexillifer | reverse complement strand
GGAAAGAGTTTCTGAGAACTGCCAAGTTTCCCTTGAGTCTTTGATTGAGTTCTGATCTATGCATTTGTGTAAGAAAACTGCTAAGATTAAAGAAAGAAACGCTGGAAAGAAGCAGATGGAAAAATTGCTAAAGCTCATACATAGCCTGGAATAGTTCATTTTCTAGATGAGAGAAAAGAGAGGAAAGATCTCCTATACCTGGGCATTTGGTAGAGTCCTTGGAAGTGTATTGCCTCAGGAGTGGGCCAAATGATCTTCAGACTGAAAGTTGTTCCAAATCCACAAAATAGTGGCAAATTCTATAGCAAGCCTCAAAAGGATCAAGCCATTCCCAAGTGACTTAACTGCATTCCAGAACAAAGCATAATAATTTTTAAAGGACTACACCTTTTCCAACCTCATGCAGCTTCACTCATTGTTATAAAATTAACAACATCTGGAATTCAATAAAAATTACTGGGTGCAAATCAAATAAAAGACATATAACTAGGAGATATATCAACAGAAACATACCCAAAGTGACATAGATGATAGACTTAATACACAAGAGTGTTAAAACAGCTATTATAAATATACCCCATGGTTTCAAAAATTAGGGGAAAGTATGAGAACGATAGGATGTAAATGGAAGATATAAGACCCAGATCAATATCATAGACATGGAAAAATAAATATCTAAGATGCAAAGATATACTCAATCAAATTAAGAAATTAGACACTGCAGAAGATATGACCAGTGAACTTGAAGACAAAGCAGTAGAATCTATCCGAAATGAAATTAAAAAGCTGGGGAAAAAAAATAAACAGAGCATCTGTGAGCTGTGAAATAACATCGAACTGCCTGATGTATATAGAATTTGAATTCCAGAAAGGGGGGGGGGTGATACAGAAAAGTAATAGTACTAAAAATTTTTCAAAAGTTTATCAATTTTTGATCTTACAGAAAACTCAGGGAAACTGTTATGACATATGCCTGGACCACTATTCAGACTATAAGGAATAAAGAAGGCTTCTCTTCAGGGAACTTTATTTGTCCCCTCACCCCCAACCCCAGAACTTCACAACTTTTTATTGAAAAAAAACATGTTCAAACCTATAGAAAAGTTGCAAAAATAATACAATTAATGCACATCTACTCTTTACTTAAATTCACCAATTGTTGTCATTCTGCCATAGCTGCTTTCTCTCTCTTCTCCCCCCACCCTGCCCTCCCTCCCTCTCTCTCTGTATATATATGGAAGTTACTGACATCATGATACATCACTCCTAGATACTATACCTCTTAAAAAGAAAACCCTTCCTGTATGTAACCATAATATAATTATCACACACAAAAAATTAAATTTAACATTGTTACAATATTTTTATTTAATAAACATTGCACATTCAAATTTCCCCACATTCAAGTTATCCCAGTAATGCCCTTTATAGCTGAACACTTAGTTTTTTTTACCTCTTTAGTCTTCTTTAATCTGGAATAAGTTCTTCAGCCTTTGCCTTTCATGACTTTAACATTTTTTGAAGAATACAGAACAGGTGTTTTGTAGAATGCCCCTCAATTTGAATTTGTCTGTTTATTTCCTCACCATTAGATTCAGGTTAAATATGTTTGGCAAGAGTACTGCGTCATATTATGAGGCACATGATGTAAGTCTGTCCCATTGTTGGTGATTTTGATTACTTGGTTAAGATTATGTTTGCCAGATTTCTCCATTGTTAAGATACCATGTTCACTTTGTAATTAGGAAATAATCTGTTTGGTGATGTTTTGAGATTCTGTGAATATCTTATTCCCCAATGTGTCAGGGGTCCACAAAACTACCTCCAGTTTTGATATTTTACTAGGAGGATTCACTAGATTCTGCAAAAATATACCAGACCAAATCAGCAGAGGGGGAAGGTGCATGGGGCAAAGTCCTAAGGAAATTGACACAAGCTTCCAAGGGTCTTCTCCCAGCAACAAGTTGTGACAACACATGCAAAATGTTGTTACCAGGTGACACTCCTTAAAGACTCAGTTCACAAGGTTTTTATTGAAGGCTGGTCATGTAGGCAACCTCTGCATAGCATGTACCAAAATTCGAGAGTCCCAAAAGGAAAGCAGGTGTTCAACACATTGTTGTAAAAAGAGTGTAGGCACAGTGAGCCTCTCTTATCCATTCTGGGAATGATGGGAACCCTCCTGAAGTCCAAGTTCCTAGATGCCAGCCAAAGGCCAAGCAGGCCTTTCTAAGGATAATAATCTTAGGCCTACTGTGTTAACTCTTTTCAGCACACCCAACAAATTTTCACCCTCTGGTTCTGGCATCCACTGATGATCCTGGTTTAAGTTAATTATTACAAGGGTGGTTGCAACGTGATGATCTCCTAACTGTCATTCTTTCTACTTTTATTAACTGGTATTCTTCTATAAAAAAGAGTTTACCTCTCCTGTCCCCACCAAATCATCCTTTTATTGTATTATTTTAATTCAATGTATAACGATCCATTACTGTCATCATTCTTTTTTGGTGTTCAAATTGTCCCACATTTGGCCAGTGGGAGCCCCTTCAAGTTGGCTCCTATGTCCTTTTGGCATATCCCAATGAGTCTGTGAGGACTTCCTTACTTTCTGGCACTGCAAGATGCTGCATGTGAGCATGGAAATTTTCCTCTACCAGATCTAGAATGGTGATTTCTCTAAGTTTTTTTTTATTTTTTTTGGTAGAAGGAGGACATGGTATTTAGAAACCAAAGCTTATGTGTGCTTATTGGTACTGGAGGGCCATTGATTCTAAACCCATCCAGTGAACAGAGTTAGAAAGCATGATTTTAAAAAATCATTATGTCATACTAATTCCAATTCAATAACACAGGCTTCTTCCTCCCTTTCCCTCAACTCATATTTGTATTAGACTGAATAATATAAAATTTCCTTTTGATCTGACTTACTTCACTCAGTATATCAATCTCTAGGTCCATCCATGTTGCTGCAAATGACATTATTTCATTCTTTTCTATGGCTGAGTAGTAGTCCATTGTGTATGTGTACCACATCTTCTTTATCCATTCCTCTGTTGATGGACATTTAGGTTGCTTCCATGTCCTGGCTACTGTAAATAGTGCTGCAATGAACATTGGGATGCATGTATCTTTTTGAATTATGGTTTTCTCCAGGTATATGCCCAGGAGTGGGATTGTTGGGTCATATGGTAGTTCTATTCTTAGTTTTTTAAGGAGCCTCCATACTGTTCTCCATAGTGGCTGTACCAAGTTACATTCCCACCAACTATGTAGGAGGGTTCCCTTTTCTCCACACCCTCCCCAGCATTTATTGTTTGTAGATTTTTTGATGGTGAATAATGCCATTTGCAGCAACATGGATAGACCTAGAGATTGTCATACTGAGTGAAGTAAGTCAGACACAGAAAGGCAAATATCATGATATCGCTTATATGGGGAATCTAAAAAAAAATGGGTACAAACGAACTTACAAAACAGAAGTAGAGTCACAGATATAAAAAAAAAACTTATGGTTATCAGGGGATAAGTGGGGGAGGGATAAATTGGGAGATTGGGACTGACATATATATACACACTACTGTATATAAAATAGATAACTAATAAGAACCTGCTGTATAGCACAGGGAACTCTACTCAGTACTCTGTAATGGCCTATAAGGGAAAAGAATCTAAAAAAAAAAAAGAGTGAATATATGTATATGTATAACTGATTCACTTTGTTGTACACCTGAAACTAACACAACATTGTAAATCAACTATACTCCAATAAAAATCTTAAAAAATAAAAAAGAAATAAGAAATAAAATAAAATTTCCTTTTGGGGGGTTAAGGACTATTGAATATCAGCAATTTCAAATGGTTCAATCTAATATATCCCTTCTCCCACAGTGAAGATATTGGTGCTCCTGGGCATCAGTCTTTTGCAATTCGTCTTGTTCTATATCCATTGTCAGAGTAGTTGTTTGGATCGGTTCCTATTTTCTTCTGAATATTTTAATTATCAGATTGATATAATTAGGTTAATTTGTTTCTCTTTGTAGTCAATTTTCATATTTTCCTACCTTTATTATTTAATTTTATTTTTGAATATATAAAACATTAGCATGGTCAAAGTAAAATCATTATTTAAAAGTTAGAGAAGTCTCATTCTCTTTCCTATCCCTTTTACCTCATTCCCTCTCACTGTCTGTGCTTTACAATTTCATTAGTTTTTGGTTTATTCATTTTGTGTTTCTCTTTGGAAAAAAAAGCATATTCATATATATTTTATAACATATATAACATTATGATATATGTCACATACCATACAATTCACCCTTTAAAAATATACAATTCATTGGTTTTTAATATAATCACAGAGATGTGCAACTCTTATCACTATCTCACTTGAGAACATTTCTATCACCCCAAAAGGAATCTCATGTCATTTTCAGTCATTTCTCATTTCTCCTATCCCCATCCCCTGGAAACCTCTAATATACATTCTGTCTTTTATATAAATGGATCACACATGTGTGATCTTCTATCACATGCTTCTTTCACTTAACATGATGTTTTTAAGGCTCATCCACATTGCAGTGTATATCAGTACTTCACTCTTTCTTATTGCCATATAACAAGGCAATATGTATGGATATACCACATTTTGTTTATTCATCAGTTGATGACCATTTCAGATGCCTCAACTTCGGGGCTCTTATAAATAATGTTGTACAAGTTTCATGTACAAGTTTCTGTGCAAACATGTTTTCAATTCTCTGGATATATATCTATGAGTGGAATTGCAAAATGGTAACTATACATTCAACATTTTGAGGGGAAAGTTTTCCAAGGTGGCTGCACCATTTTATATTATCACTAAGCCAAGAATAACAGCTCCAAGTTTTTTACATCCTATGAACATTTGCTACCACCTGTCATTTATTTTAGGCATCCTAGTGGTATGAAGTAATATCTCATTGTGGTTTTGGTTTGCATCTCCCAAATAGCTAATGATGTTGAGCATTTTTTCATGGGATTATGGTCATTTGTATATATACTTTTGGTGAAATGTCTATTCAAATCTTTTGCCCATCTTTAAATTTGGGGTATTTGTTTTTTTATTTGTACCATTTGTTGAAAAGACTGTTCTTTCTCTATGGATTGTTCTTCCAATTTTTTTAAAGAGAGATTAGAGATTCTTCAATAACTGATGAAAACAGAACCAAAGAAATACAATTATTTACATCTAATGTGGTAATTTAGAAAATAAAAATGCAAGACATCCCATTAAATTTGAATTTCAAATAAACAATTAATTTTTTAGCATCAGTATATCCCAAATATTGCACGGACACCCTTATATTAAAAATTATTTGTTGTTTATCTGAAACTCAAATGTAACTGGATGTCCTGTAGTTTATCTGGCAACCCTGTGTAATGTGTCTCCATTTTACGTACGAGGCTGCTGAGGCCTGAAGAAACCAGTTATACATTGCACAGAGATAACTGGAAATGTCACCATCATTGGAATGCTATTCCAGTATCTTGCAGCATGCATCCAATGCTATGTGACCTTGAATCTGTTTGTCCCTGAATACTTGAGTTTCTCTTATTGCAAAATAGAACTCTTACTAGAGATAAGGAGAGCGAGTAATTGTACATAAGGTCTCTTTACACAGTGTCATATGTTTCCTAATTAAAAAAAAAAAAAGAAAAACTATACTGTGATTTTGAGGGGTTTTTTTACAGTCTCTTGACAGTTTTAGAGCCAGTTCTCCTCTTTCTTCTCGTGTTCTATCTTTTTTAAAGGTAGGAAGTTGAAAACTAACCAGCGGGCTTAGAGGACTGAGATGCAGTCCTGATATATTCTGTAATTGACATATTTTCTCTTCAGGAGGAAAATCTTTGTCTTTCAAATCTGGGAAGAAATTTTTTGACAGGTTGACCAACATTCCCCTTCTCTCACAAGAGAGGACACACTATCCATTAGATTCCAAGTAGACCTGCATCCGTGCCCTTCAGATCTGATGTGGGCTATGAACCAGGTAGCAGAGGCTTCTTGGTACACCAGGAAGCCACACAGAAGCAAGCTGTGAAAGCTTCTCTTTGTATATTAGGTTCTGTGTCAGAATTGTGGTGGAGACCTTGACCTCTACAGGTTGAAACCAGAAAGGTTCCTGTGCCTACTTTGTAAAATCCATTGATTTAATAGATAGCACCACTGTACATCCATGAATGTTCTACTATTTTCTCCATTAAACAGACATGTTCAAAGATTCACAAATTGCTGTGTGACTCTCTGTAACAAATCTGTTTGGTCTTTTTGGAGGGCAAAACTTAAGTGCTACAGAAATGAGACATTTATGATTTTCCTATAAAATCTTTAAATAACAACAGATCTGAATGTCCTCCTTTTTTTTGATGATTTCTTAAGATTTCAGAGCAAACCTTTTACGTACAGAGAAGGTCTGAATATGTATTCTCTCTTAGCACTTGATAAAATTCTTTCTTCATAGCCTTTCCCCCTATAGGAAAATTTCAAGAAAAACAGATTCTTCTACAAGTTTTTACATAATCCATTCATGTAGCATTTAAAGCATCATTGTGAGATGTTTACAGGTCTCAGGTCCCCCTGGAAAAGTCCTGATAATGACTATAATAAAACAGTAAATTTTAATGGAAGGAGCCAAAGTAATAAATAATCCCAAGAATTTAGAATTCATAGGGCTGGGACTACTTGAAATTTTTACATGAACATCTATCTAGTCACCTAAAAAATAAACATATTGTTTCTTTGATTACTTCAAGAGCACTATGTGTGAAGAGTCAGCCTTTTAGAACTCCTTTAGAGTCTGAGATTTTTTTCAAAAGAAAAAGATTTTAGTTTCTTCTGATTAGAAACTATAAATTTTAAATATGGGTAAAGGGTAAGTTTCTCAAATGACTAATTCTAGTTTAAATTTTGAAATTGTAAGTTTAATTGCCATCGCACCTAACTACTATTTCTTAAAACATAATGTACATTGCTCTACAAAAATTGTTTCCTGCAACGAATATATTACCAGTGAAATCATTAAGAAGCAAAAGCCTCACAGAATAGGTGTTATTATTCTCATTTTATAAGGAGACTCTGAAAAACTGTCATTTCCAAGGGTCCACAGCTGATTTTTTTTTTTTTTTTTTTTTTTTGGGGTACACGGGCCTCTCACTGTTGTGGCCTCTCCCGTTGCGGAGCACAGGCTCCGGACGCGCAGGCTCAGCGGCCATGGCCCACGGGCGCAGCCGCTCCGCGGCACGTGGGACCCTCCCGGTCCAGGGCACGAACCCGCGTCCCCTGCATCTGCAGGCGGACTCCCAACCACTGCGCCACCAGGGAAGCCCCACATCTGATATTTTAACCAAGGTCATCAGCTTTGAATTCAACTACACACAATATTAGATGAAACATTATTTGCAACCAATATTGGCTTAAATTAGCATTAGCAAGATTACCAACTTTGGCTTCGATAGCTTTGGTGTGGTTGATATTAATGTCAACAATAAATAAGGAGAATGTTGATTTTGAAGGAAGCCTGAGACTTTGAAAGCAATAAAGACTTTGGCATGAAGGAAGGCTCCTTTCTGAACGACACGTTTACAAGAGGCATGGCAGTTAGTTGATATTCTGAATTGTTGCCAGGACGATCACATACTCAGGGGTGTGTGGATGAGGATCCGTTTCTCCCAGCAGCCAGGGCTCAGACACCCCTGACTGTGGTTATCTCTGTCCTTGATGTTACAGCCTCTGGGGTCAGGAGTCCAGCCTGGAAACAGCTCCTCAATTACCCATTTACAGGAGGCTCTCAGTGTAGCACCCTTGACATGTCCAGATTTCATGTCATCTTCCCTTTGATCTATAACAGTGTTTGAGCTTTGTCGAAACACAGGAGTCAGTGGGGATGGATCTCTTCAGGCTACTAGAAAAGCCAAGCTAATTAAGTCATTCAACCCTTCATAAAAATCACCCATGATGGTAATTCGGTCTTCACTTAGTTGAATAAAACCAAGAGGAATTCTGGTACAACTAAGAAGCTACATCCAACATCTAAGTTAAGTACCTATCACCTCTTTCTCTCTCTTTACTTCTACTTTTAAAATATGCCTTAGAGGTTGGGAAGCTTTTAGATCAAAGTATACAAAAGAACCATTAACTATTTCTCAGTGTCGATTCTGCTCCACATGAGCCTAAAGGTGTACAGTAAATCTAGAGCAGGGGTGGCCCCTTATTCAGGCTTTGTCTGGAGAATTCTAACTCGGCCCTCAGGATTCTGGTCCTCGTTCTGCCTCATCACATACCCACTCTGGGCTCCACTTTCTTTCTCTGTTAAATGAAGGAATTGGATGAAATAATAGAACTCTAGATCATTTCCCACTTCTAGATTCTGTGATTTCCAGATGACTACTGGGAAAATAGCTTCCCACTATTACTGAAGCTGTCCTCCTATCACTTACGCTCAAGGTGTGTTTGAAGGTGGGGGAGTAGAAGGTGAGGAAGGGGGCCAGGAAGGTGAGAATAAAGTTCAAGGTCAATCAAAGCCCAGGATGTGGTTTCCTGTCTGTTCTGAAAATAGGGTTTTCCCAAGCTTCAGAGCCAGAGTCTTACTTGTTCCTCTATTAGGTATAACAATCAGCATAATTAACAATGGGTGTGCACCATACAATCAAAAAGACCCAGTGGTATTTGGCAACAAATGTTTCATAAAGGGACTGTTGGCTCCCTTTTGCCTGTGGTTAGGTACAGATGAAAAATGGAGAAGTCAATTAAAATGATCCTAGAAGCTCTCCATTACTTAAAAAAAGTAAAAATAACCCCAGACTACACAATGCATTTCAAGACACTAACTAGTAGCTGTTAGTGTTTGCAGATGTTTACTGAACACTGTGAGATGAGATGGTTGTTTACAGAACTTCCTCATTCCAGAGGGTTCTGTGCTACCTAAGCAGCTTGACTATCCCCTATGTGCAAAGGATGTGCTTTTTGAGCACACAACAGAGCAGGCCCTCCAGTGTCTCCCATGCGGTACCGTGTAGGAGGGAAACTCAGTCTTAGCCAAACCACTGTCCCACAGTGAAGGGCCTTCCATGACCTAGAGGAGAATGAGTCAAGTGTTATCAATTCCATGAGAACAGCTGTATTTATAGCAGAAATCAGAGGACTGAGAAGACAGGGCCTGGATCAGGAGCCTGTATTAATGCTGAGTGCCTACTATGTGCCAGAACTATTCCTTGGGACTAGGAATGAATGAGGGAGCAAGGCCAAAAGGTCCCAGCCCTTAATGGAACTTAATGGAACTTAAAGTTTAGCAAAGGAGGCAGATTTTAAGGGACTAGGTCCAAGCTATGATTTCCTGGCCATGCAGATATCTGGATTTCCCAAGCTTCAGAGATAGTTGGCATTAAAATCATGACAAGTGCAATGAGGGTGAAGTACAAGGTGAAAAGGAAGACAGACTGGTCAATTTTCAGTGGCATGAAACCTCAAACAACATCCATTTTCAGGGCCTCAGAGGGATTCATAGAACCCTCAGGGTAAATAATAGGAATAAGTGTTGCCACTTTCTGGGTCTCAGTGATATACTAGTGACCAAGTACTTGTCATACATTATCTCATTTAAAACAGGGGTCAGACACTGGACTCTCCACTTTGGAAAGGTTGAGGATCCATAAACTAGGGTATAGGGAAAGTAGAGTTTGGATACAGAGCATGCTTTCATTTGCAAGAAAAGAAAGACTCAGTGGGGTGAAGTGTAACTGATTTGTCTTAGTAGTAAGCTCAGAGTGTGGCCTCATTCTCTTTGCTCTCCTCTCCCAATACAGCTTCTTGGCCAGACATGGTATCACTAAGGCTTGAGTGTGGGGACTGTGTAATTTAACTAATGTCAAGATAGTTTCGTAACCCACTGTGTAAAGAGTTAAATGCAAGTATTCAAATTCCCACTAAATATGGATTTTCTTGCACCACTAACAAAGCAGCTCAGTAGACTAAGCAAAGATTTCGTTTTAAAAGACCTAAAATTAGTGTGCCACTAGTATCTTTGCCCAATAACACTGATAATTAACAACAAATTAAAAGTAGAAATTCATTTGTGGGGTATTTATTAGTACCCATGCAAAGCTATTCTTCAGCATAAACCCCTGTTTCCCATTGTTGTTTCTTCAACATATTCTGATGACAAGAAAAATTAAAAATTAAAACAAATATAAAAATACTTATGGTATACTTACATTTAACATTAAATTCTAACCAAAATTTGACCAGAATAAAAGAGAATTGGGAAACTGTGTAATATTCCAACTGTATGAGTGTGTAAGGGAGAAAGTGGGAGGCCGATAAAATAAATGGTAAGAAAGAGTGACTCATGTCGTTGATAAAAATAGTTGTCCTTTGAACCAAAAATTTTCTAATGCCTAAAATAAGTCATTGTCTAAGGAAGTTTAATACGGTCAAAATCTTTGCTGTGCCTTTTAAATTATCAACAGAGATTTTGGACTTCTTTTGGAGAAAGGAGTGGGTTTGTTTTTTTTTTAATGGTTTAAAAGTTTTCATTGAATTCCCTCCCACATAACACTTAACTTTTTGACATGTAGTCATTTAAAGATATTTTGGATTTTACTAAGTATTGGTGATGGAGAAGTAGGTAGTGGAAAGAATAAAGGTGGGGGGTTCATTGCCTTTGTTCCCTTAAATCTATGGGCAGGTCCCACAGAGACCCCTGAGGACGCTGGTCCATTAGAGTCTGGCTCTCCTGGCCAGTGTGCACTAGTTTGATCAATTGGGACTTTTTTTGAGGAAATGGGAGAGAAACACCAATATTTCAGGTGTGCTGAATTAGAGGTAGGGTTTTTATAGATGAAGGAGGGGGAAGGAGGAGTGTGCATTTCAGGAAGGAAACAATGTGAAAAATTATGGGCATGGGGTCAGAACAAAGGAGCAGCTTATGTAGCCCAGTTGGGCTGGTGCACACGTGAAGTGATAGAAGACAGGAGGGAAAGCAGGCTAGGGCAAATCGCTATGGTCTCCACCTCAATTAAAAGATATGACCGAGCAGAAGCAGGAAGAACTACAATCCTGCAGCCTGTGGAACAAAAACCACATTCACAGAAAGATAAACAAGATGAAAAGGCAGAGAGCTATGTACCAGATGAAGGAACAAGATAAAACCCCAGAAGAACAACTAAATGGAGTGGAGATAGGCAACCTTCCAGAAAAAGAATTCAGAATAATGATAGTGAAGGTGATCCAGGACCTCAGAAAAAGAATGGAGGCAAAGATACAGAAGACGCAAGAAATGTTTAACAAAGACCTAGAAGAACTAAAGTACAAACACCTAGAAGAATTAAAGAACAAACTAACAGAGATGAACAATACAAAAACTGAAATTAAAAATACACTAGAAGGAATCAATAGCAGAATAACTGAGGCAGAAGAACGGATAAGTGACCTGGAAGACAGAAGGGTGGAATTCACTGCTGCGGAACAGAATAAAGAAAAAAGAATGAAAAGAAATGAAGACAGCTTAAGAAACCTCTGGGACAACATTAAATGCAATAACATTGGCATTATAGGAGTCCCAGAAGGAGAAGGGAGAGAGAAAGGACCTGAGAAAATATTTGAAGAGATTATAGTTGAAAACTTCCCTAACATGAGAAAGGAAATAGCCACCCAAGTCCAGGAAGTGCAGAGAGTCCCAGGCAGGATAAACCCAAGGAGAAACACACCGAGACACATAGTAATCAAACTGACAAAAATTAAAGACAAAGAAAAATTATTGGAAGCAACAAGGGAAAAACGACAAATAACATACAAGGAAACTCCCATAAGGTTAACAGCTGATTTCTCAGCAGAAACTCTACAAGCCAGAAGGGAGTGGCATGACACATTTAAAATGATGAAAGGGAAGAACCTACAACCAAGATTACTCTACCTGGGAGGATCTCATTCAGATTCGAAAGAGAAATCAAAAGCTTTACAGACAAGCAAAAGCTAAGAGAATTCAGCACCACCAAACCAGCTCTACAACAAATGCTAGAGGAAATTCTCTAAGTGGGAAACAAAAGAGAAGAAAAGGATCTACAAAAACATACCCATAACAATTAAGAAAATGGAAATACGAATATACATATCGATAACTACCTTAAATGTAAATGGATTAAATGCTCCAACCAAAAGACATGGGCTCACTGAATGGATACAAAAACAAGACCCATATATATGCTGTCTACAAGAGACCCACTTCAGACCTAGGGACACATACAGACTGAAAGTGAGGGGATAGAAAAAGGTATTCCATGCAAATAGAAATCAAAAAAAAAAGCTGGAGTAGCAATACTCATATAAGATAAAATAGACTTTAAACTAAAGAATGTTACAAGAGACAAGGAAGGACACTACATAATGATCAAGGGATCAATCCCAGAAGAAGGTATAACAATTATAAATATATATGCACCCAACATAGGAGCACCTCAATACATAAGGCAACTGCTAACAGCTATAAAAAAGGAAATTGACAGTAACACAATAATAGTGGGGGACTTTAACACCTCACTTACACCAATGGACAGGTCATCCAACGAGAAAATTAATAAGGAAACATAAGCTTTCAATGACACAATAGACCAGATAGATTTAATTGATATTTATAGGACATTCCATCCAAAAACAGCAAATAACACTTTCTTCTCAAGTGCACATGGAACATTCTCTAGGACAGATCACATCTTGGGTCACAAATCAAGTCTCAGTAACTTTAAGAAAACTGAAATCATATCAAGCATCTTTTCTGACCACAACGCTATGAGATTAGATATCAATTACAGGGAAAAAGATGGAAAAACACAGATGCATGGAGGCTACAGAATACATTACTAAATAACCAAGAGATCACTGAAGAAATCAAAGAGGATATCAGAAAATACTTACAGACAAATTACAATGAAAACACGATGATACAAAACCTATGGGATGCAGCAAAAGCAGTTCTAAGGGGGAAGTTTATAGCAATACAAGCCTACCTGAAGAAACAAGAAAAATCTCAAATAAACAATCTAACCTTACACCTAAAGGAACTAGAGGAAGAAGAAAAAACAAAACCCAAAGTTAGTAGAAGGAAAGAAATCATAAAGACCAGAGCAGAAATAAATGAAGTAGAAACAAAGAAAACAATAGCAAAGATCAATAAAACTAAAAGCCGCTTCTTTGAGAAGATAAACAAAATTGATAAACCATTAGCCAGACTCATCAAGAAAAAGAGGGAGAGGACTCAAATCAATAAAATTAGAAATGAAAAGGAGAAGTTACAACAGACACTGCAGAAATACAAATCATCCGAAGAGACTACTACAAGCAAATCTATGCCAATAAAATGGACGAATTCTTAGAAAGTTATAACCCTCCAAGACTGAACCAGGAAGAAATAGAAAATATGAACAGACCAATCACAAGTAATGATATTGAAACTGTGATTAAAAATTTTCCAACAAACAAAAGTCCAGGACTAGATGGCTTCACAGGTGAATTCTATCAAACATTTAGAGAAGAGCTAACACCCATCCTTCTCAAACTCTTCCAAAAAATTGCAGAGGAAGGAACACTTCCAAACTCATTCTAAGAGGCCACCATCACCCTGATACCAAAACCAGAGAAAGATACTACAAAGAAAGAAAATTACAGACCAATAGCACTGATGAATATAAACGCAAAAATCCTCAACAAAATACTAGCAATCAGAATCCAACAACATATTACAAGGATCATACACCATGATCAAGTGGGATTTATCCCAGGGATGCAAGGATTCTTCAATATATGCATATCAATCAATGTGATACACCATACTAACAAATTGAAGAATAAAAACCATAGGATCATCTCAATAGATGCAGAAAAAGCTTTTGACAAAATTCAACACTCATTTATGATAAAAACTCTCCAGAAAGGTGGGCATAAAGGGAACCTACCTCAACATAATAAAGGCCATATACGACAAACCCACAGTAAACATCATTCTCAATGGTGAAAAACTGAAAGCATTTCCCCTAAGATCAGGAACAAGACAAGGACATCCACTCTCACCACTATTATTCAACATACTTTTGGAAGTCCTAGCCACGGCAATCAGAGAAGGAAAAGAAATAAGAGGCATACAAATTGGAAAAGAAGAAGTAAAGCTGTCCCTGTTTGCAGATGATATGATACTCTACATAGAGAATCCTAAAGATGCCACCAGAAAACTACAAGAGCTAATCAATGAATTTAGTAAAGTTGCAGGTTACAAAATTAATGCACAGAAATCTCTTGCATTTCTACACACTAATGATGAAAAATCTGAAAGAAAAAATTAAGGAAACACTTCCATTTACGCTTGCAATGAAAAATAATAAAATGCCTAGGAATAAACCTACCTGGGGAGACAAAAGACTTGTATGCAGAAAACCAGAAGACACTGATGAAAGAAATTAAAGATGACACAAACAGATGGAGAGATATACCATGTTCTTGGATTGGAAAAATCAATATTGTGAACATGAATATACTACCCAATCAACAGATTCAATGCAATCTCTATCAAATTACCAATGGCATTTTTTATAGAACTAGAGCAAAAAATCTTAAAATTTGTGTGGAGACACAGAAGACCCCTAATAACCAAAGCAGTCTTGAGGGAAAAAAACAGAGCTGGAGAAATCAGACTCCCCGACTTCAGACTATACTACAAAGCTACAGTAATCAAGACAGTATGATACTGGCACAGAAAACAGAAATATAGATCAATGGAACAGGATAGAAAGCCCAGAGATAAACTCATGCACCTATGGTCAACTAATCTATGACAAAGGAGGCGAGGATATACAGTGGAGAAAAGACAGTCTCTTCAATAAGTGGTGCTGAGAAAACTGGACAGCTACATGTAATAGAATGAAATTAGAACACTCCCTAACACCATACACAAAAATAAACTCAAAATGGATTAGAGACCGAAATGTAAGACCAGACACTATAAACCTCTTAGAGGAAAACATAGGTAGAACACTCTTTGACATAAATCATAGCAAGATCTTTTTTGATCCACCTCCTAGAGTAATGGAAATAAAAACAAAAATAAACAAATGGGACTTATGAAACTTAAAAGCTTTTGCAAAGCAAAGGAAACTACAAACAAGACGAAAAGACAACCCTCAGAATGGGAGAAAATATTTGCAAATGAATCAGCGGACAAAGGATTCATCTCCAAAATATATAAACAACTCATGCAGCTCAATATTAAAAAAACAAACGACCCAATCAAAAAATGGGCAGAAGACCTAAATAGACATTTCTCCAAGGAAGATATACAGATGGCCAAGAAGCACATGAAAAGCTGCTCAATATCACTAATTATTAGAGAAATGCAAATCAAAACTACAATGAGGTATCACCTCACACCAGTTAGAAATTCTACAAACAACAAATGCTGGAGAGGGTGTGGAGAAAATGGAACCCTCTTGCACTGTTGGTGGGAATGTAAATTGATACAGCCACTATGGAGAACAGTATGGAAGTTCCTTAAAAAACTAAAAATAGAATTACCATAGGACCCAGCAATCCAACTACTGGGCATATACCCAGAGAAAACCATAATTCAAAAAGTCACATGCACCCCAATGTTCATCGCCACGCTATTTACAATAGCCAGGTCATGGAAGCAACCTAGATGCCCATCAACAGACGAGTGGATAAAGAAGATGTGGTACATATGTACAATGGAATATTACTCAGCCATAAAAAGGAACGAAATTGGGTCATTTGTAGAGACGTGGCTGGATCTAGAGACTGTCATACAGAGTGAAGTAATTCAGAAAGAGAAAAACAAATATCGTATATTAATGCATATATGTGGAACCTAGAAAAATGGTACAGATGAGCTGTTTTGCAGGGCAGAAATAGAGATGCAGACGTAGAGAACAAACGTATGGACACCAAGGGGGGAAAGCAGCGGTGGGGGGGGTGGAGGTGGTGTGATGAATTGGGAGATTGGGATTGACATGTATACACTGATGTGTATAAAATGGATGACTAATAAGAACCTGCTGTATAAAAGAATAAATAAAATAAAATTCAAAAATTCAAAATAAATAAATAAAAGATATGACCTCAGGAGTGTCTATAGCCTTCAGCTGATTCATCTATAAAACTGTAAATCAGGAATCCACCTCTAATATTTTTTTCCAACTCTCACATTTTCAAATGCCAGACAACAGCCTCTGATACTGTTACCATGAAGAGCCTTATGGGGCTTCAGCTACAAATTCAAGTGTCATTCACACAGAGGTGACATTTAAAGCAGTGGGTGGTGAATTTACCAAAGGATAATGTGCAAAGAGAAGGTGAGAGGACCAAGATAAAATTTAGGGTCACACCCATGGCCAGACGAGAGAAGAAAGAAGAGGAGCCACCAAGGAAGTGAAAGCATCATATGGAGGGGAAGGAGGAGAATCAGGATGCGACCCTCCTAACTGGGTCATCTGGTCAATCACGGAAGATGGAAAATGGAGAGAGGAAACTGGATTTGGCCCTTAAGATATGACTGCTGATCCTTAAGGGAACACAGTTAGTGATAAGCATGACGAAGGAAAACCAGCCCACAGATCCGGGCCACACTGAGAACGAAGAGGCAAGGGGAACTCCAGGGCACCAGGTTCTCATGTGTAGCATTCCAGGTAATATGCCTGATGTCTGGAAGTAGGTAAGTTTGACAAGATCAAGAAATCCAGGTGAAAAGAACCGAAGCTCCTTAGAAGAACTGGATCAGCTTGCTCACCTTTTGGACTCACTTCACACCACTAGAGTCAGCTGGACCAAAGAGAGGTTGGACCCTGCCCATCTCAGGATCCATTTCTTGCTTCTAATGGAGAAGAGAGTTCACAGTGATGAGGCGTAGTTTAGAAAAACCCTGAGTGTCTCAGCCAGTGATTGGTGGCCCAGTACTTTCTTCAGAAACAAACAAGGAAAACAGAAAAATAATTAGGAACAAATGGAAATGATAGAGAGGAAAGGGGGACTGAGGAGGAAGCAGGGTAGAGGCCGGCTCTTTGCATGACCCTGAATCCTTGGGTGACCATCTCCCCACAGAGATGAAGTGATGGAGCCATGATGGGGAGCAAGGTTCCCCTGGAAGTGAGCGGTACTTTCCTCCCCACCTCATTCTATACCCAGTAATAAACATATATCAGATAACACACACGTTGAAGGCTGTGCTGTTGGAAGCAGACCCAGGCCTTTGAGAATCCCCTGAACCAAGGCATGAAGAACATTCTCTTCCTTAGCACCTGTAACACTCTCCCAATATGACTGCTTCTCTTAAAGCCATAGGCGTCTGTTTTCTACTTTGCTCCTTGGAGACAGAGACAGGATTATGATGTATGATGTTTTCCCTCATTTCCTGCTATGTGCTCTTTTAAGTTTCTGTGACGGCTCTTTTATTCTTTTCTCCAAATGGTGAATCTATGTATGATCACCCACCCCCACCTCGGGTTGATGGCTGGGGCACAGACTTACAATGGGAATGTTTAGAAGATGGAATGTTCTATAACCAGTATTGTTGCATCTGCTATTTTTGAAAAAGATCTTTCTACAGATTTCAAGCCCACTTTGCTGGTACAATAGAATTGATCAAATAGAATCTCTCTTTGAAGATGCGGAATGGTGTTCAGCCTCAGAGTCATCATTTGGATCATCATGTGGGTCATCACTGACCTCAGTGCTGTGGCCGTGGGACAAACACTGAGGACTGGAGCCAGAGGACTGGCTCTGCTTAGAGCTGTGAGGTTCAGGGGCAAGTTCCTTAAAAACAACACCCCCAAGACTCCAAGTCTCAGTTTCCTTCTCTGTAAAATGGGGGATAAAAAAGCAAATCTACCTACTTCACAGGACCATGTGAAGATTACAAAAAGCCTCTGTGAAAGCATTTGCATTAACCTAAAACACTCCGCAACTGGAAGGATTTTTATAGAACTAGAGATAATCACCTTGGGGCATGTGAGATCAGACTAAATCTTGACAGAGACTGGACAGGTGAGTTTGATGTGTTGGCTTATAAAAGAAACCCCCAGTTGGGCTTGACTCCTTGTTATTTATCTCTTTGTCCTACCAGTGCTAGGAAAAAAATAAACTGAAGTTTCCACTCAAGTTGCTTTTCAGTTAGCTTGCTGCTGTCCCCATATAACAGATAAGGAAACCAAGACTTAGAAAGTTGTTTGTTTTTTAGTGACTTGTCCCAAATCTCATAGCTAGCAAGTGTAAGCATCAGGATTCACACCCGAAATGAAGGCCTGCACAAACAGGCAGCTGGAGCTTCTATTTTCCTAATGGCCTAAAGTAAAGAGTGTGCACAGAAAGGAAAATGAGGGAGTGTCTGAGCCAATGCCTGGTGGCAGGACCCAAACCCTGAGGTTAGGGCCACCATGCAAGCTCCTGACAGAGCTGCCCTCAGGAGAGCAGCTCATTCTGATGGGAGAAACCTGAATGGGGACCTGGGTAGGGGTGCTGCTTGTGGATGCTACACTGCGGGTGGGTGTGCGGGGTACCCTCCAGTCAGCCCCTTCAGCAGCCTGGGCCAAGGCCCTGGGCAGATGGAGGCTATTGTAACTCAATTCATGAGTCAACAGAGGGAGAACTCGGAGCTCTGTGAGAAACAGACAGGGCAGGTCTATAGAAAAATTCTCTTACTGGTGGGAGAATGGCCCCGTGGCTGACTGAGACCACCAATGACCATGCTGGTGACCAGGTCAGTTGCCGGTCAGGCTCGCATGGGTGACATCCCAAGACACAGCCTGGGACAGGAGCCTCCGTTGATGACGTGGCCATTTACGACTCCTGTTATTCACACACTTCCTTCCATTAAGGGACGGATGTGAGTTACATGATATTATTATTGCACATGAATTTTTTCCACTCATGTCATTCTTCTGCTCCCACCAGTGCCTGTTTTTGAGTCAAAAGTTTAGAATCTAACTTTGGATCTAAGCTTTTCTCATTATTCAGCCCCTGTAAAGATAAGCCCTGTTTTCTCTCTAGCTACAGCACCCCCTGCCCTGAGAGGACACGCCGTCAGGCCCTGGGTACCTGCAGAGGCTTGGCCAGCAGACAGAAGTGGGCCTGAGTGCTGGCCCTGACTTTCACCACCCCTGTGACTTGAGAATGTCATTTTGTGTCTGTGTTGTTAGATGATAAAAATGAGAATGCAAAGTCTATGGACTCATTGAAGGGACTACATGCAATCAGGCCACGCTTTGTAAATACCCACTACATGGTGGTTGTTGTTATTAATAAATAGTAAAATGTTTCCATTAAAAACAGGACAGAGGATGACTCTTCAAATCTCAAGGGACTGTAACTTTTCTGTGCAAATAATGCCTAACTGTATAAGAATTGTCATAGAATAGGCTGCCCATTCTCTCTCTCTCTCTCAAAGCACTCAAGATTTCTGCCACACCCACAATAAGGCCCTCTGTCGGCTTTCCCAAAACTTTTTTTCTTGAAATTTGGATTTCCCATTATTGTTTATTACTCCTCCCCTTTCTAACATCTGCCAAAGCCTCCTTAACATTTCCCTGTCTTTGCAGTATAGTTGGTTTTTGTTGATGCTCTTCTTAGGGAAATTTACATTTTCCCGTTAGGAAATAATGAACTTTGCCAGACACATGTGAACAAATCAGTTTCCCATTCATGTTCTGCTTTCCAGGGATGCTGTGAGAATTAGTTAGATGAAGTCTGCAAGACAGAGCCTGCTCTTGGAGAAATATGATATATTAATATCACATTTAACAGAACACTGTTGCACATAAGGCAAGTGACCGTGACCATCTACCTGTTTCAAGTTGGCCCGACTCTGCCATGGGGACAAGTCTGACGGACTTGGTCACCTGTTGCGGCTGAACTCCTTAGGCACACACGATTCCACTCACCAGTAGCCAAGTTTCTGATTAGCACTAGTGCCAGATTAGCAGCATTATTTCCCCAAATGTGACTAACAGAATGCTAAGAAACTCACTCAGATTTCCCTCCTCAACTTTGTTGCTGCACTGCCTGTCTTCCCCCTCACCATTCTGCCAAAAGCAGAGGTTTTATTTTCCTCTGAGAGAAGAGACTGGTTCTGTGGTGGAAATTAAAGCATCCTTGAATTTCTTCCTAATTCTTACAGCGTTTCCTTAGGTTTGATTACCAATATCTGCTAAAGAACTGAATGACCTTAATCCCAAATTCATTCCATAAAAATGGAATTTTGCTGTAATGAGAAACTGGATCAAATAGTGTCAGCGGCAACTATTAATACCGGTGAAGGCTAAAAAAATAAACTTAATATTTGGACATGACTATTCTTTTACCATTCTATTAATGGCATATGTTCATAGAAAGTGACATAGCATTGGCCGCAATTATAATTATATAGCGTGATTTTTTTTTTATTCCTGTCTTCTCCCTTGTGTGCTATTGTACCTACAACTCCAGGCTGAAAGGAAACACCTTCCAGAAATTGGCAGTTCTCAGAAGAGAGGAGATCAGGTCGACTTGGACAGCCAAAAAAACCATCTTCGTGGTAAAATACTGCACTTTACTTCTAACTAAAAAAAAAAAAAAGAGCATAATTAGCTTAGTCAAGGCTATTGGAGGGAAAGCTTCGCTGGCTCTGAAAAGACAGGCTCTGAGAAGCTGCTGCTAGCCCCAAACTCACTAGCCTGGAGATCCCACATCCCACATGCGGGGCTGGACTGAGCCTTCCCCTCCCGAAAAATGAGGTTTCTGTTTAGGCCTCTGGATGCTATATCAATTACTTTCTTTCCTCCTTTTTTCCTGCACTTTTACTCTCTTTCCTGACATGGCAAGTGATACCAATATATCTTTTTTTAAATGTTAGTTTTGTTCTTCTTTTGGTGGAGATGAGGACAGGAGGGGGCCGTGAATGATGTCACCAATCTCGTAGGTGACAGCTCGCCCACGTCTAGGAAGCAAGCCCTTCTCAGAACTGTTCCCAAGGAGCTTTGCTTTATTCTGTTTCCTCTATAAGCTTCTGACTTCGCTGTTGGGAAATTTGAACTCTTGATGGTATGACTATAAGGAAAACATTTTCTGTTTGTTTTCTTTTCTTTTTATTCTGGGTCTGCTATAAAATCTCTTTGCAGGTCATTGTGTTTTCATAAGGAAAACCCAAGCTTTTGTCTAGCGGCCCTTCTCCTTGTTCCTGTAGGATGGAGGCACTGGGAAGGTTTCCTGGTACCATCAGGAGACATCACTGACCTAGCAACAGCTCCCTGTGATGGGTGCATGATGACAGCAGAGAAATTGTGAGTGGAACAGTGTTGCCGAGAGTACCTATGCGGGCAAGCCCTCAAAAGAGATTCCCAGTAGGACCCTTTATCTCCAAAGCAGATTAAGGTTCACTTCAAAGCATGACAGTTCTAGCCAAGGTTTTCTCAATAAAGCCATCAGAGCAGATAAGAGGAATCCTATTCTCTCAATGTAATTGGAAATGTGATCTTCAGTATGGTGAGGTGGGAGGAGCTACTTTTTCAAACTACACATGACCTCACCCACCCAGAATCACCACCCTTGAGGAGAAATGTCACCTATGAGAGTGTGCTACATACATGATGGTGAGGAGGTTAAAAAAAAAAAACTGTTGGGAACCATTAGAATCAGCTGCAGTATGTGTGTGTGTGTGTGTGTGTGTGTGTGTGTGTGTGGCCCGTGAGAAAAATTATTCCCAGCCCTCAGAATTTCCTAAAGTATGAACAATGTTAAGAGATCCAACTTTTGATTTGGATTTGAGATTTTAAATTTAATGTGACATATTAATGAAAGCAATGTGTGGTATTTACTCAAATCATCGTTTTCTTCAGAGTAGTGCAAAATTCAGTCATGGATAAATCAGGAGAGTACTCAGGACTCAGAAAGAAAAAGGGATCAACAATCAAAATGGGGGAGAAACAAAAAGACACGACTCACAAAAGAGTTATTTGTGAGGCAAAGGATACTGTTTGGGGGAAGTATTAAAAGCTCTGGAAAGTCATAAACTCTATGAAGGCATAATGGTTACATACTCTCTGCTTACCTTCAGGGCACTGAAGGAAACTGCAATGTGTGTAGAAGGTACTGGAGCCCCTTGTGGAGCTGGGCTGGGGGGGGTTCCTGGGGTCCTGTGCACCTCATCACTGAGCACGCTTCTTTCCTGGTGACTGAATGTCGTGTCATTTAATGGCATAGTGCCACTTGATAGTATTTGGATGTAGCTAAGTTGTATTGTTCATGCATGTTAATTCAAGTGAATTGAGAACAACAAAGAATGGGCCTAACATTTTAGTGAGTTTCAATAATATTGGTTTTAGAAGGACCCACATTCTTCCATTTAAAAATTTTCTCTGAGGGCTCTAAAGGGCCAAGCACACTTTTTATAAAGGTGAGAACATATTCCCAAGCAAAATGAAAAAAGTTGTGGTACAAATGTGAAATTTTCCCTGAAATCTAGGGACATGGAATTATGAGGAGTCCACGGAAGCTTCTGGGGAGCTACCATTTATTGAGTGCTTGCTATGTGCCAGAGCAAGTGCTTTACAAATGGTGTTGGGTGAATGAATGATGAATGAACAATCTTATTGAGTACTTACTAATATTTCCACCTTGCCAATGAGGAAACTGAGGTTTGGGGAGGTTGTAAGAAGCCAACCCACCTGATAAATGTTGCAAATAGAATTCAAACCCAAATCTTTCCAATTCTAATTTATGCAGTGAGGGAGAGATTCAAAACAGAATGCTGGAACCAATCACATATCATAAACCCCTCTCCACCTTGGGCCAGCTGATGAAGACAGCTTTTATTTTTCTCCTTGGGGTCCCTAATGTCCCCCAGTGAGTGCCAATGTCCTCATTCATTTTCTCACGTTACTCATCTCTTTCACCCACAAAATTCTGGTTGAAATTAGTCTTCATGCTTAAGAGCTTCTAATGACACAGAGAACTGGGAATAAATGTTCTAATCTTTTTTAAAAGCCCAGACAGAAGAGAATATTGGCCCCAGTGGTCAAAACCCAGACAACTCCAGTTTTGATGGGACAGCTCCCAAAAAGTTCAGATGCTTCCCTGAACTTATCCAAACCTTGGGCGGTCTCCTGCTTTTCCGGAGGGAACATGCTTGGTGGATGATGCACCAAGTTTGAAACACATGGAGAATGCCCTCCGTGGGGACTCTTGGGTCTTATGTGAGGTTAAGTGCTGATTGCACATCAGGTCGCCATGGTATTGCTCGAAATACAGACTGGCTTTGTTGTGTCAAAAATTAAATATCAAAGACACAGAAAGCACTGGAAGTTATGTTAGGGGAAGTCATCGAACTTCTGTTCATAGTCTTCATTTATTAAGCACCTGGCTTCTGCCAAATACTTTCTTAGATACTTCACCTGTTATTTCATTTAACCTTTTCAACTAACCTGCAAAGTAGTTGTTATCTCCACTTAAATGAGGAAATGGAGGCCCAGCCTGATTAAGCAATGTACCCAGAGTCATATGACTTGTAGGTGGCAGTTGGGATTTGAACTGACTCTGTCCATCCCCAAAACTTGTGCACTTAACCACTCTATGATGTCCCCTGACCAGCCCCAAACGACATGAACAAAGATTAGATTTGTGGGTATATGTGTACCCTAGCTTTATTTCCATTTGACTGCAGCACCCCCTGGTCCATTCTGGAAGCAGGGATGGAAGCAGGGGAGCTGGCAGGCACCTCTGGTTCTCATGTAGCCAACGTGGGCGACATGGCCAGACAGCTGGGCAGAGGCTGCTGGCTGCAGGCCAAGTTAATGAGCTCCAAGGAAAAGCAAACCATCAACTGGCTGGAACTTTTGAGAGGGCATCAGAAAAAGCTTGACAAGATAGACTAAGAAATTCATGGATGATTTTAGAAATCAGGAAGAAAAAAAATCGACACACAAGCCAATTCCATAAATACTAGAATCTCATAGAATCATGAAAAGTCCCCCTAACTTGGGCCTGATTTAAACTGTGGTCCCTTCACTGTAGTAATTCAAACTCAACTATTTATTTTGGCTTCTGTCCTCAATGACTTGTTCTAATCGAAATGCTTTGATGAGATGTACAAAAGGAATAGAAATATGATTGAGAAGCCAGAGAGTAATTTCTTGGTTTAAAATAATTGTGAACATAAACTTTAATCTTTGGCCATGTTATAAGGGCTATCTTTGACTGACTAGGACAAAGACTTTTACGATCTTATTTGGAAAAGCATTTTTAGTTTCCGAGTGGGTGTAAATGCACCCGAACACCTTACACAACATATTCCCACCAAAATGCCTCTTATTCTGTCTATAAATCAATGCATATTTGACTTCTAAAACTTCATTTCTTGGAGACTTCTATAACAAGACATGGCTTATAAGATGCTAAGTTTTACTTCATGCTGAGTTTGAACAATATTTATGGGACTTGGGCTCCTACTTTTCCTACAAGCAAGCCAACATGTTTCTCTCCTGCTATATGGGAAGTACCTCTATTGATCTACATAAACTTCATCTCTTTGTGGTATGCTTACCTGAATTGGATATTACCTTCTTGAAGCCAATAGTAATGGTAAATAATAAGTGTTAAAATTTATTAAAATATGACAGGTACCCTCTAGCAGAACTGGATTTACAACCTGGCCAAGCTACTCGACCACCTGTAAGACCATGGACAACTTACTTATCTCTCAAATCATCAGTTTTCTTATCTACAAATTGGTGATAATAACACATTGGTTTGTGCAGAGGAGTCAATGAGATGACATATGTCGTATTAGTTTGCTTGGGCTGCCATAACAAATACCACAGACTGGGTGGCTTAAACAACAAACATGTATTTTTTTCACAGTTCTGGATGCTAGACCTAAACCAAGGTGTCAGGCAGGGTTGGTTTCTTCTGAGACCTGTCTCCTTGTCTTGTAGATGTCTGTCTTCTCCCTGAGTCTTCACATGGCCTTCCCTTGTATATGTCTGAGTCCTAATATCTTCTTTGTAGGAGACCAGTCAGGTTGGATTAGGGGCCATCCTATAACAACCTCATTTTAACTCAATTACCTTTTTACAGACTCTATGTCCAATACAGTCACATTCTGAGGCAGTAGAAGTTAGAATTTCAGCATATGAATTTTAGGGGGAAAACAATTTAGCGCATAACCTAGGTGAAATACCTAGGTTCCCTCCTCCCCACTTCCAAGGTTTGGTATAAAGAAGACACAGGGTATGTAGCACCGGCTCCCTGAGTGGATTTTTCAGGTTCCTTGACAAAGATACTAAAATGAGATGCCCACTGCTGCTCCTCTGAAGGTCTTCAGCTTAAAAACAGAGGCAAACTGGACTTCACTGGACTTCTCAAAAGGTAAATGTCAAGGTACAAAGAGGAAGTTTTAACGCCAGAGCTCTGAGCTGCCATTGATTTAATTCCTGGTTAAAGGCAAGCAAAAAACCGCAGTGATGATGACTGTGATGACGGTGTGAGAGGGTGATAGTAGCAGCTATCGTTTACTGAGGACATACACATATGAAGCCCTTCCAATGCCTCCTCCCATTGGATCTATTACAACAAATTCTACAAATGGCCAGCTGTGTGTGTGGTCTTTCAAATATACTGAAGACTTTTTTTTAAAGGAGAAGACATTGGGAATGTCTACGTGTAAGAAAGGGTAAAATCACTGTTGATTTCATGAGAGGACTCGCCAGCCCGTGTGATTATTGTCACTGTAGCCGTAGTTTTGCTGATATTTAAGGACAAACGCATCATGTCTGGATTGACTAGAGAATGCTGACTGACATCCGCTTCGGGAACTGGAGCGCCCTCTGGAGCACAGCGCTTCCTTTACCAGTGCTGGTTGGCCTGGAGAGCTTGAGGCAGCCTGCCTGTGAGTGCTTCTTTACCTAGCGCTCTGCATGCAGCCATGAAGACAAAGAAATATCTGTGGAATAAATCCACTGGACTCCGCTCGTGACTCTATGCTTTCAGGATCGGCATGGCTAATGGCTCCGATGGACTCACTGATCAAGCAGCTCTGTCTGTGCCCCTGTTATGGACACTCAAGAGACCCCCAAGAACACACTGCTGTAGAATAAGGGGGACCACCACTTGGGCCCTTTGTAATTTATTCTTAAGTGCTTTGGGGCTTTTGAGCAAGAATCTTAGTCATGTGAACATATCCACAAAACAATTGTTGGGAAAGCAGAAAAACCAAATGTTGAAATTTCAAAGTTTTTATTTAAGGGCACTTCTACATCCGCCTCCCAGGAGAGACAGATGTGGCGGCTGCCGAGACAGTGATGGAAACACACATTTTGAAACGTTGCAAGTCATAGAACATCCGGGCCACGGTGATGGATTCTGCTTTGCCTATTTCTGTCAGAAGAGACAGGTTGCCTTTTTCTCATTTAGTTCAGTGCAACCACCTATCAACAAGGGTCAAGTAGGCATTGTTTTTTGTAACTCTTCCAGCTTGAACAATGGCGTAGGGGAGAGAGACACATGCAGGGCGCACACAGAGAACTGCCTTCCGTCAGCTCACTTTCTGGACGTGCTCAGGCCTGCGGGCAGGGTTTTGAGTTTCTGGCCTGCTGTCAACCCCATTGAGCAGCAGCCTTGGCTGGGTCATACACAGCATTTTTTCTGTCTGAAGGATGACCTGGTTAGCAAAGGACAAATAGCAGAGTTCCCAAAAAATAATTAAGTCTTTGGACCCCTTTGCGCAAACACAAATCTGTGTGAGGTTTTCTGGAGCAAATGCTGTAGACTGCATTCCAAAGGCCAAGAGGCAAAACACCACGCCGGTCTGTCACCCTTATTCTCTCCATAAATAGCACCAGGCCTTTCTGAAGCAATGAGACAGTGCATCAGGCAGACCCATTTCTGGGGGTCCACTGGATGGCGGCTTTAACTAACCGACATGCAGGTGACAAAGACCAACGGGCGAGACAGAGGGTGAATTCAGTCAAACCTCAGTATGTTGGACAAATCACTTAACTATTCTGGGCCTCAGTCTTCTCAGCTCTAATGTTAGGTTAATAACTCTTTTCCATAAGGTTATCCACGTAACACATTCACCGAGAGCCTGCCCTATGCGTAGTACCATGCTAAAGAATGGTGGTGAGGAGTAAAGGAAACAGTGTAAGTGAGGGCCCAGCAGAGCAGCTGCCTCATAAAATGCTCTCCATAAATGCTGATTGACTATGGGGAGGAACTGGGAAAAAGGAAGCCTTGGGCCTGAGTTCTTTGAAAATGTGGATATTTACCAGATTTCTGAATTTTTTATGAAAAATATTAAAAACTGCTTTCTTCTATGGGAATTATGAATAAGCACCAGAAACAGACAACCAAGACCCAGAGAATTAAGACAGGAACAGTTAGCTCTGTTCCAGCTTAGGGGCACCTTGACTGAGCTTTCACATATGTGAATAGACACCCAGAAGAATCTGTGGCTTTGGATTTAGGTTCAATTAGGTAAAGAGTGGAGGCGAAAGGTGCCAGTGGGTCAGGGGAAAGTGATGAAAAGAGCAAATTAATATTACAAGGTAAAGTATAGGAGCAATCTTGGGAACAATCTAACAGACATGTTTACCCTATGAGAAGTCTCAGTGATTTCAGCGGTTGGCTGGAGGGAGGGGAAAATTGAGCTAGCATTATTCACGCTCCCAAGTTCAACTCCAGCTTCTAACAAAACAGACAGTAACTGGTATCGCCACTTCTGGTCCTCACAACCCCCAGGGTCAAGGTCTGGCTGGAATTACCCAACAGGATTGCAGATCAAGCCTGGAAACTTGTGCATTTAAGCTTATTCTAGAATGCACGCTCCATGCAGAAATGAATTTTTCTCAATCTAATTTTAAGAAAACACAAACTTAATAAGAGAAACTGAGTGCTTTAGATAATCCTCTACTTTTTTTCTCAAAAGAAGCATTTCTGGGTTTCCCTGGTGGTGCAGTGATTGGAAGTCTGCCTGCTAATGCAGGGGACACGGGTTCGAGCCCTGGTCTGGGAGGATCCCACATGCCGTGGAGCAACTGGGCCCGTGAGCCACAACTGCTGAGCCTGCGCGTCTGGAGCCTGTGCTCCGCAACAAGAGAGGCCGCGATAGTGAGAGGCCCACGCACCGCGATGAAGAGTGGCCCCCGCTCGCCACAACTAGAGAAAGCCCTCGCGCAGAAACGAAGACCCAACACAGCAAAAATAAATAAATAAACTCCTACCCCCAACATCTTCTTAAAACAAAAAAGCATTTCTGTGGCAGAGACCCGCCAATGGCACTAATCACACCTATCTCAAGCCCCAGGTTGGAAAGTAGCTTTTATTTTTCTTTAATAGAAAAACAGAAATCCTTTTAAATGACTATTTACCCTCTAGTTGCCTTTTTTCTTGTGTTTCGTGATTTCTTTTGGCATTATGCTGCTCCACTAAGGGGTTAACAAAGATGACTTCCCCTAGTCGAGTCAGTGCTTCCGAACACCTCCTGGGTAGGGACTAGAAATGACCGGACAATGCCAACATCACTCAACTGCCTGGCACGCACCTCCCCAGGCCAGGCCCGCCCACGCTAAAATAAGGAATTGGCCCGCACTCAGGGAAAATCATAGATGCATTTCTTCTTCCAGTGATGTATGTCCTAGAAGTCAAAGGGTGGAGGTTGAGTATGGAGAGCGTAGGAGAGAGGGTGAGGCGTGGATGAGACAGGAAAGCAAAGGCAAAGCAGAGCATTTGATGCAACCAGCTTGTGAGGAGGAGAGCCTCCAAAGGCTGGGGTGTCGTCCATGTCAAAGACTGATATTCAGGATGAGTCCAATTCTAGCCCAGGAGAAATAAATCAACTGTAGGGCAAAAGGTTTATGGAGAAAAAAAGTATCATTCCAAGTATGCGATCTCGTTCACATCCAAAAGTTCTAGGTCGACACAATGAGGAACTAATGTGGGAAAAAGAAAGCAGCCCGGCCCCAGTGGCTGTCCTGGTCCTCACACCACGGACATCCTGGCCCAGCTGGTGGGCAATGGGAGGGATGCTCTGGCCTTGCACCTCTTGATGCTTGGGGAATGTGGGGTGGGGAGGTTTCTGACTTGTATACCCTTTAATTAAAGGGAATACGACCTTTCCTATGATGATGATGTTAATAAAACATCTCAAAAGAGAATAGGGATGTGCACAGGCTTATATATTATCCAAGCTCTGTGGAAAGCAAGAGGGCTTGGAACAGTAAAATCTTGTTTGCTCACGCGGCTCTGAGTAACTTAAGGGGGGAAGAGCTCAGAAAATAATTGATTAGATGCCAATTCACATAGCTCACTTAGTCTGCTTTTTATTATCAGTATTTCTTTAAAAGGCTAATAGATCCTGTTCTTGACAAGCATGAAGCCAGAAGGTGGGCTCCTATCCAGTGTTTTCATTTTTCAGCCCTCAAGAGGCAATGATCAGATCTTAATATTGAATGCACAAACCACACTCACTGTGTGAACTCTCTAAGAGGGCTCCCCACCTAAGGATAAAAAAAGTAAAGAAGTTTTATTGGAAGGATTGTAAAAGGAAGGGGGAGGAGCACTTTGGGTCTCTTTGGGCCAACTGATTAGGGATGAGTTGATTTTCTTATAACCACTCTAAAACTGCCCTCCCTGGGGGAAGAGAAACCTGAGAAGGCTGGACTTCAGTGATTTAATTCCTGGTCTATGAATAGCCAAACCTGGGTTGGAGAGGAGCAAGCATAAGTCAACCACTGAAAGAGCATTTGCAAATTGAGCAAAGTCCTGTGAATCTTAGTGTAATAGCTGTGAGCAGAATTTCTTTCTTCCACATCTCATAAACTAGAGCTGAACTTCGGAAAACATGCCAATCAACAGATGCTCTCCACAGATTACACGATCTGAAACTGATCTACAGGGAGCCAAACACGATTAAAATGTGCTTCCAGTCATAAGTTCATGACAATGCTTCTCAGAGGCATCACCCTGTCAAGTGAGCACTGAACACATTGTATTCATTACAACACAGTCGAGATCGAGTTGCCACACATCACATCTGTGTCCGCCATGTAACCAGCCTCATCACAGACTAAATGTGTAGCCCTCTCTCCTTCACAGTGGGATTAATGAGTGAGTCTCTGGGTGTGCCCTCGGGGCTTAGCTACTCACTTCACTTACCAGCCCAGTGAATCAAACTGGAAAAGATCTTTTCTCCAAGGAAAAAGACATGCAAGGGCATAGATGGCCTGAAACCTAACCTCTGGGGTTAGCTCCTGAGATAATCCCAGTTCCTTCTGCTGGCAGAATCTCCCTGTGAGGTGCTGGAGGGGCTGGCAGAGCTGGAGCTCCTTTCCAATGTTTGGCTGGTTAGATAAAAATACCTTTCAATATATACAGAATAGCGTTCACAGCCTAGCCTCCAGTATAACTAATGTGTAGAAATGGCAACATGGATCAGTCCAGTCTGAATATTTTAAAAAGAAAAGCTCAAAGATTAGTAAATATTAGTATATTTATGCCCATTAAAAAAAAAAAGGCAATACACAGATCAGTCTCATAAGTTAAGGGCGTTTAATGTTGCCCATCTATGCCATTTTGCACTAAGTGTGAGCCCAAAGTGCTGCCTGGGAGCCATGAG
Organism: Lipotes vexillifer; assembly: GCF_000442215.2. NCBI lineage: Eukaryota > Metazoa > Chordata > Mammalia > Artiodactyla > Lipotidae > Lipotes > Lipotes vexillifer. The sequence goes on along the minus strand of NW_006773947.1, from coordinate 2,877,133 downwards.
CAATGGGTGAAAACACTGAAGCCCAGGGAAGGCGATAGGTGAGGGGGTAGGGTGCAAACTCAGCTTTTCCCTTCTGTTAGGAGTGAGATGCCATGAACAGCTTTCTCCCCAGAGTACCTCACAAATATATTAGGTTTTTTTTTTAAGGGAAGTTAATGTTTGAGCCTTGGTACATTTGTTACTATAACCATAGCACAGTCAATGTGAAACCCAAACATCATTGCGCTTTATTATTCTGCTTTGTCTACCACGTTTGGCTCTTAATACAGAAGTGCTCAGCCAGGTTCTCACCTGTGTCTGCCCCTCAATGTGATGCATAGTTTTGAAGGCTGATGTGTAGTTTGGAAAAGTAGCCATCACACATTTATGTGGAGCTTAAAGAGTTGGCACCATCATGCCAACTACTAGTATTCTATATGGAATAGGCAACATTATTTTTTCTAATGTTTCTAATTTAAACCCTTTTATAGGATTGGGTTTGTCCATTTACTCCATGGTGCCTGTTGTCTTCTCATACTCTTGGTTGACTTATCTTTGCCCCCTGGACCCTTGGGGACACACTCCTAGCTGGGTGGAGTGGCTTCTAAGAGCTGCCAGATTCAGATTGATTTTGTCCTTCACAGAAAAGTAGTTAAAATGTTCCAATGCAGTTCCTCTAAGAGGACTAGAACCTCTCAAGTTCTCTCCTGCTAGTTTAACAAAAACTCCTGGGTGGACATTGAATACCATTAACAGCGCCAAAAATAGATTGTTTTTTTATAGGAATTATATATTCTTAAGGCCAAATGAAAGTCGACTATTTTCTTTTTAGACATTTTGATTAGATGATGTGTGTGTGTGTGTGTGTGTGTGTGTGTGTGTGTGAGAGAGAGAGACAGAGAGAGAGAGAGAGAGAGAGACAGAGACAGAGAGACAGAGAGAGACAGAGACAGAGACAGAGACAGAGATAGAAAGACAAAGCCCACTGCAGAGAGCCAGATCTTGTCCTGGTCTAATGGGAAGTCCAATCTGTATGTTATTTTTCAAAGAGGAGTAGTGAGAATCCCTAGAATTCACTAGCCTCTTCCAATTTTTATCATTTCACAGTTACTTTCAGGAGTGGCTTCCTAAGAGAATCTCGTTTAAGCCCAGGAGTCAGTCAATATACCAAGAGAAACATTCAAGACCTTGATGCCTTTTGTTTGTAATTTCCTTGTGTGTTTTACGTCCCCCAGAACAGATAAACAAGGGGTGTTCACTAATTAGAGTCAGAAACCTCTCAACCCAGAATGTCCAGAAAGTCCTGTGTTCTGTTAGCTCTAATATACATGCATCAGCCATAAGGGATGGCTAATAGTGCAAGACAATAAAATCCCTTCATGTTTTCTGTTTTAGGGAAATCCTGCATGGTTGCACTAGGGTCATAAAAAATTACTAATGTGTTTTCTCATGGCGCTGGGCCATAACATAAGGCCCTGTGCAATGGTATTATGTGCAGCCTGTAATCACAAACAAATGTATTCCACCAGCAGATGAGATGTTATATGAGAAAGTGTGAGAGGTTAGAGCTTGAGCCTTGGTGTCAGCTATGAAGCAGGTCCCTCCACAGTCAAAGACCCCTGAGGCCATGCAAATGAAAACGACAGTGCCTGGGAGGAGGGGGTGGGAGGGGGATGCCAAGAGGGATGAAGTCACCACAATGAGCGTCCAGCTTCTCTCTGAATGGGAAATAAGAAAAGACTTCAACTCTGGTGCTATCTGGACATAAAGGAGATGGAATTTGAGGGTCAGGTTGGTGGAGATGAGGGAATCCCATGAGGAGGAGACAGGTGACATCAGTGAATGTCCCAGAGGGATGGGTAACCAAATACAGAGCCAGCCTTGCATCGGCTAGTGAAATGGGTGTCTGCTCCTGCCATCGCTTATCTGACGTGTCCAATGTCAGGCTACTGCATGAGGAGGCAAGTGGTCAACCTAATGCCAAGGTTTGTCACCCACTACATACCTGGCTTGGTTAGACACACTCGGGGCTGCTTTCAGAAACCACGTATCATCGGGATCATTCTGTCCAGATGAAAAGAAATTCCCATAAAGATGTTAACGTGTTTTACCTTAGCTTTGAAAAGGAGTTTTTGAGGCTGTGAATGGTGACATTACTCCAAGGGAGTTCCTGTGAAAAGTAGAAGTGTTTTCCAGAATTCTCAGATGTGAAAAGAAAAATCCCATAGGAGTAATACAATCATATTACTCGAAAACAGTGCATTTACCCAGAAAGAGTGGTGTGAAGTAGAAGTACATAGATTAAAGATCCTGGCTCCACTGCTCCCTGATTTTGAGCAAGTTATTAATGCTCTCCAAATCTTGCTTTCCTCCTCTGAAAACAAGAAGAGAAATATCTGCCTTAATGGTTGTTGTAAAAATAAATCTCCCACTTTAATCACTACCTTTATGCCAACAACTTCCAGGTCTTTTCTCTCTAGCCAAAATGTCTTTACTGAGTTTCACATTCATGTACTCTCTCCCATCTCCCACAAGCTCTTCAAAACCAAATGCTCCAAACTGAAATCATCATCTTTCTTCCCTCTAACCTCACAGACCTGTTTTCTCCTCAAAGATGTTATCACGTGCCACCAGAAAACTTAGTTAGAGGTCTCTCTAATTTGTGTGCTCCATCACCATTCTCAAATCAAAAAAATCTCCAAATTTCAGCTCTTGCTTCCAGCTTTTTGAAGCTTTCTAGCAATCTCCATCCCTAGTTTGAGAATCACCATTTCATGCCTAGATTTTTGTAAGCATCTCCTGCCCCTAACGTTGGCCTAGTCTCCACACTCCATCCACCGTTGGAAAGAGCAAATGTTTGGTTTGGTTCACTCCTCTTTCTAAATGGCTACTCACTACCCTCAGAATATCTCCTACTCTGACTAGCCAAGATTGGTTTCTTTCTTACCAACCCAGTGTTATCTTTAGTCTCCATAGTTCCTGGCACTATGAGTTCTCTCTAAACTAAATTCTGTTGACTTTCACTCATCTCTGGGCTTTCATAGAGGTTGTTCTCTCTGTCTGGAGTCTGCTTCCCTTGCCCTGTCTCCCTTCCCCTTATCTGACTAATGGCTACTCATCCTTCAGATCCCAACTTAGATACCTCCCATGGGAGCCTTCCCTGTGCCCACAAGGTTGGATATGTGCCCATCTCCTGTGCTGCCAAGTACCTTGTAATCTCCCTAACATTGGCACATGGACCTCATCATACTGGACTTTCCTGTACCGGTAACTTTCCTCCACTAGATTATAAACTCTTTGAGGATATTGTATCTTCGGTGGTATGTATCAAACAACTCAATGACTATGTATAAAGGAAGGAAGGGAGAGAAGGAGGGAGGCAGTGGGGGAGGAGGTAGGGAAGGGAAGAAGGCAGGCAGGCAGGCAGGCAGGAAATAATTCAACATGTTAAGCACCGAGCACAGAATTAGTCACATAGCAACAAATGTTAGTCTTCACTCTATATTGATAAAGCACATATATTTACTTTTCTTAACCAAGTCCTATAATTACTTTTTCCACACTTAGCAAAGCGGTGAAGTCTCTTCACACCTAGGTAGGATAAATCTCTACAGTCAGCCAAGTGTCCCCAAAACCCAACAGGCTACATCAGTTTCAGAAGCCTCCAGATTGGAGGCTTTGCTTGTCTGATAAGGTCTTTATTCTCCTTCACTTTTTTAAATGATAGACTAGTTCCTAGAGCAGCTTTGGGTTTACAGAAAAAAATGAGTGGAAATTACATAGTTCTTCTATACCCCCTCACTCCCCACTCACCTATTATCAACAAATGGCACTGGCATGGTACATTTATTACAATTGATGAACCAGTATTGACACATTATTTTTTTTATTTTTTAACATCTTTATTGGAGTATAATTGCTTTACAATGGTGTGTTAGTTTCTGCTTTATAACAAAGTGAATCAGCTATACGTATACATATATCCCCATATCTCCTCCCTCTTGCATCTCCCTATTGACACATTATTATTAACTAAAGTCCTTAGTTTACATTAGGCTTCACACTTTGTGAAGATTTTGGGGTTTTGACAAATGTGTAATGACATGTATCTACTTTATGGTATCATAAGGAATAGTTCCACTGTCCTAAAATGTTCTCTCATTCTCCCTCTGCATCCTCCCAAACCTCTGGCAACCACTGATCTTTTTATCGTCTCTATAGTTTTGCCTTTTCCAGAATGTCATATAGTTGGAATCATACAGTATGTAGCCATTTAAGACTGGCTTCTTTTACTTAGTAATTAGCATTTAAGGCTCCTCCATGATTTTTCATGGCTTGATAGCTCATTTCCTTTTATCATTAAACAATATCCCATTGTATGGATATACCACAATTTGTCGATTCACCTATTGAAGGACATATTGGGTGCTTCCAATTCTTGGCAATCGTGAATAAACATTTATGTGAAGGTTTCTGTGTGGACATAGGTTTTCAACTTATTTGGATAAACACCAAAGGGCACAATTGCTGGACATATGGTAGAATATGTGTGGCTTTGTAAGAAACTGTTAACTGTCTTCCAAAGTGGTTGTACCATTTTGCTTTCTCACCAGCAATAAATGAGAGTTCCTGTTGCTCCACATCCTTGTCAGCATTTGGTGTCGTCAATGTTTTGGATTTTCGCCATTCTAATAGGTGTGTAGTGGGGTCTCATTGTCATTTTAGTATGCAATTATCTAAAAATATATGTTGAGCATCTTTTAATGTGATTATTTGCCATCTGTATATCATTTTTGGTAAGGTGTTTGTTTGGTGCTGGTCCACTTTTTAATTGGGTTGTTTGTTTTCTTATTGTTGAGTTTTAAGAGTTCTTTGCATATTGTGGATACAAATGCTTTATCAGATATGTTTTTTGAAAATATTTTCTACCAGTCTGTGACTTGTTTTTTATTCTCTTAATCTCCTTCACTTTTGAATGATAGTTTTGCAAGATATAGAACTTTAGGTTGGTGGGTTTTTCTTTCAACATTTAAAATATTTCATTCTACTCTTTTGTTGCTTGCATGTTTTTTGATGAGACGTCCAATGTAATTCTTATCCATATTCCATTATAGGCAAGGTGTTTTATTTCTCTAGCTTCTTTCAGGATTTTCTTTCTGTCTTTGATTTTCTGCAGTTTGAATATGACATGCCAAGGTGTGTACTTTTTAGTGTTTATCCTAGCTGCTATTCTCTAAGTTTCCTGAATCTGTGGTTTGGTGTTTGTTCTTGGCCATTATCACTTCAAATATTTTCTCTATTCCATTCTCCCTTTCTTCTCCTTTAGGTATTCCAACTATGTGTATGTTTGACCTTCTGAAATTGTCACACAGTTCTTGGATGTTTTATTCTTTAATTTTTTTTCATTTTTTTTTCCTCTTTGCATTTAAGTTTGGGAAGTTTGTACTGACTGACATATCTTGAAGCTCCCTGATTCTTTCCTCATTCATGTCCAGTCTATGGTTCCACTGAAGGTATTCTTCATTTCTATTGCACTGTTTTTTATATCTAGCCTTTCCTTTTTATTCTGTCTGAGAGTTTCCATCTCTTTGCTTATATTACCCACTTGTTTTGCATGTTGTCTAACTTTTTCCATTAGAGCTCTTAAAATATTAAAATTAATTGTTTTGAATTCTTTGCCCGATAATCACAGTATCTATGTCATATCTAAGTCTGATGCTTGCTTTCTTGCTTGCTTGCTTTGTTTCTTCAGGCTGTGTTTTTCCTTGCTTTGTAATTTTTTGTTGAAAGTCTGACATGTTGTATCAATAGGCCTTTAATGTGAGATTTTATGTTAATCTAGCTAGGAGTTGGGGTGTATTTAATATTTGCTGTAGCTCTAGGTGCTAGAGGCTTCATATTTCTCTTTCATCCTTGTTTTATCTCCCCTGTTAACTTTAGGCTTCTGTAAGTTATCCTTCTTAGAAAAAAATCTGTATCTTGCAGTTCTTTCATCTGGAGGCCACTGTTATTATACTGAAGCCCTGTTAGTGGCAGTGGTAGGGGTAAATGTGGGGGAGGGGAAGCATTCTATAATCTTATTATTAAACCTCAGTCTTTTAGTGGGCCTGTGTCCCTGAGCTGTGACCTTCACAGATGTTTCTTAGCTATTCCCTCTTCCCTCTTAGATGAGACAGGAAGGCTGGGGAGTGAGGGTGGGGTGGTGGTGGTGAGGGGCGGTCTATGAAAATTAAGTGTAGGGCAAAACTGTCTGTTTGGGGACTTATTTTATATTGTGTGCTCTTATAAGCAGTGTTGGGACCATAGGTGTTGAAAAGAGTGAGAAGGACAAGGCTTTATGGAACCTTAACTCTGTCAAGAGACTGTAGATGGCTGGATTGCCTCAAACAGAATCTGGAGAAAGAGCATGGCAACTGGAGTGATCTATGTGATGCTAACTGGCTCACGTTTCCTCAGTGGGTTAAAAAAATGAAATGGAAAGTCTTGGACTGGGAGAAAAAAATGTAGGTGAAAGTGGTAAAGGAGGCTTGGGTAATTCAAGGATTGAGATAGAATGAAAGAGTCAACTAGCAGAAACTACAAGTAATATAAATCATGGTCGGTAAGCTAAGCTACATCAAAGTACTGTGAGTGATCATGTGCATTATCATAACAGAAACTGGCATATGTGTGTGACCAGTAAAAACCATCCCATTAGAGTACATGAAGCTTATACATTACTGACCTGTTCTGGCTATTTTGTTGCCTTGGACATTTGACATGCAGAGTGAGAAGGATATAACTGAGAACTTTCCCAAAGCAGAACATACCAGATACTTACATGTTGTGGTTTGAAGCATTTTATGATCCTAAATTAGCAGCTAATATACCCAATTTACACCTTCATCCATCTGTAAGTCCCATTCCATTCCTACCCTAACTCACTACATCTCATTCTTTCTTTTTGATTAACCCAAATTTGGTGATAATAACCATCCCTGTTTGTTCAAGGTCAAGAGCAAGAAAAAAATGGCTCCATGGTTTTTCAAATAATTTGGTTTTTTACAATTAAAAAATTCTGCTTCAGTCTTATTGCCTCATACTTATCTCTGATATACAGGCAAACTCTAAGATTTCTTCACATTTTGGTAAGATAGTTTTGCTCTTTAAGATAGAACTGACTATTCTATAGTGAAGAAACCATATGATACAGGGAGAACAGAGCCAGGTAAATGGGAAGGGACAGCTGTCTCATTGTACAAGGACATGCTGTATACACTGTACAAGAACATGCTGTATACTTTATACAAGGACGTGATGTACAAGGGAATCAAAACAAAATAAAGCAAAACAATACAGCTTCTTGTTCTCTGGGGTAGTGTAAGCAGATATGTGGTCATGGAGACAACTTCCTCAGAACATTACTTGAGGCTTTGAGCTTTACTTGAGGCTTGTTTCATGGCCTCCGAGTAAGATGTGACCATTCAAAAATATTTATTAATATTTTTCTGGCCTACTATGTGGCAGACATTGTTCTAAGGACTGGGCATATAGCAGTTAAAGAAAACAGACAAAAATTTCTCTGTCCACACAGAGTCTACATTTTGTAGATGGAATTGAGAGCATCAATAAACAAGTAAAATAAGTAGTGTATTGAATGATGATATGTGCAATGGGAAAGAATTAAAAAGAAAAGGAGAAGAGGGTGCTGGGATGGGGAATGCGGTTGCAATTTTAAGTTGGTTGGGGAAGCCTTCTCTGATTAAGTGACGTTTGAGCAAAGACCTGCAGGAGGTGTAGGATTCAGCCATGCGGCTCCATGAAGGGAGTGCATCGCGGGCAGAGGGAACAGTTAGTATAACATCCTCAAGTCAGGAGCATTCCTGGAATGTCAGAGAAACAGAAAGCAGGCATATGGCTGGAGAGGTATTAGGGGAAAAAGAATAGGAGACGAAATAAGAGAAGTTGTTGGTACCAGGTCACAGAAGGCCTTGTAGAGCATTGCAAAGATTTTGTCTTTTACTCTGAGTGAGATGGGGGTACTATCGGAGAGTTTTGAGCACAGAGGCGACAGTATTTTAAAGGTTCCCTCTGCTGTGTTATGGGTAGACTTTAGAGGTACATGGAAGAAGCAGGGAGAAAACTACAGCCATCATCCAGGAAGGAATCATGGTAGCTTCGCTAGGGTGGAAGTAGTGAAGGTAGGCAGAAGGTGTCATATTCTGGATACATTTCAAAGGAAAAGCTGACAGAATTTCCTGACAGAGAGGATGTGGAGTGCGAGAGGAAAGAGGGGCCAAAGATGACTTCAAGCTATTAGCCTGAGCAGCTAGAAGGAAAGAGTTGTCATTTCTTGAGGTGGGAAAAACTGGATCACAAAAAACTTTAGAGGAAGGATCATGAGCTTGGATTAGCGTCCAATGTTAGAAGGTGAGGAAGATGAGCAAGAACAAGCAATGGACAATGGAAAGGAAGAGCCAGTGACGTAGGAGGAAAACAGAGAGAAAGTGGTGTCTCAAAGATCAAGTGAAGAAAGTGCTTTAAGAAGGAGGGATTGATCAACTATGTCAGCTGTTCAGATAATTTCAGTAAAATGAGGACTGAGAACAGATCTGTGGATTTAGCCATGGAGGATACCAGTGACCCTGACAATCCCAGTGCCATGATCATGCAGGGTAATACTTTAAGCAAGAAATGAAAATAAGCTTCATATAATTCCAGCCTGAGAAATGAGGAAATGGGATCAATGTCAAAAATTTAAAGTCTGTTTGGCAAGTTCTCTGAAAAGTGATGGTGTGACTTGGACCCCATCTCATCTCCTGGCATAACCAATGCTCAGGAACTATGATTCAAGTTTGTTAGTGAGTTCAGGCATGGGGTTCATGCCCTCATCATGTAACCTTGAACCAGTGCCCAAAATGACTTAGATTTTCTCACTGTGAAAACAAATATAATGGTCAGCACTAAACTAAAATCTCAAAGCCTGAGACTTGCTAGCTTGAGGGAACAATGCTGGCACTGGATTTTCTGAAAAGGAAAAGCACATTCCACAACTACCTTTAAGCCTGTGGAAATGGAAATTTTAAAAAATAGAGAAAAAAGAAAAACTGCCAATCCAAATGCAAAGGGTGGATTAGGTGGCTTCTGCAAACTACTGAGGTTCTGATAAGAATGGACATTCCTCACTAGCATAATCACCTACTGCCATTTGGAATTCAGGAAGGGTTTTACAGTGAATGAATAGATGACATGAATCAACAAACAAGATTCATTAGTTGCTGTTCAGTAGCTTTAACTGACTAATCTAACCACACACTAAACATTATTTCTTGTTCCTTTGGCCCTAACAAAGTTCCATGAGGATGTATCATGACATTTATTTCTTTATATTCTTTACCACACTTAGTTTAGTGTTAGAACTGTCACTTAATGTATTAGTCAGGGTTCTCCAGAGAAACAGAACCAATAGGAGCAAAAGTCAAGTGTTTAATCTCTTGGGAAATGGGAGGATATATATATATATATATATATATATATATATATATATATATATATATGAAGAGATTTATTATAGGAATTGGCTCACATGATTATGGAGGATGGGAATTTCCATGATCTGCCCTCCACAAGCTGGAGAACCAGGAAAGCCAGTGGTATAATTCAGTCTGGGTCTCAAGGTCTGACAACCAGGAACATCATCAGTATTTGAGGGCAGGAGAAGATGTACGTCTCAGCTCAAGCAGAGAGGGAGAATTTGCCCTTCCTCTGCCTTTTTGCTCTACTCAAGTGCTTAGCAGATTGGTTGATGCCCATTTGCACTGGGTAGGGTAATGGTCTTTACTCAGTCTATTGATTCAAATGCCAATCTCTTCCAGATCCACCCTTGCAGACACATCCAGAAATAATGTTTTAGCCATTATCTGGACAGTCCTCAGTCCAGTCAAGTTGATACATAAAATTAACCATCACAGTATACTAATTTACAGAGTAAAAATATTTCTAAAGAAATTGAACTAACTCAAGTCAAAAAAATAAATTTAATTTAAATCTTCAAGACAAAGAGATAAGAGAAACAATTCAAATAAACCTTACGAAGCTCAGATTATTATGGTTTGTAAGATTAAATAAATTGGAGCCATATTTGTCATACATTCCTCTGATGTTTTGGTATCTAAGGAGCTTATCAGAAGGCTTCCAACCATTAATCACAAGTCATTATTCTCTGCTGCCAATCACTGGCTTCTGGTGTCCCCAGGGCTACAACCTTATCCTTCCAAGAACCCTGTGTAATTTTGTGTGATGTTTTCTGCCAGGGAAGCCAACTATTTTCTTGGTTGCACAAACTTCAGGGTATCCCAACGAGATGGTGTGACTTTAGCCCCCTGTTCTCCCCACCATACACCCACAAACAACCTGACTCTATACGTGCTGCCATAGGAGATCTTAGCTAGCTTTCTTGCTTGCTTACCCCAAAACGGGTACATTTACATCATTGCTTATATCAGTAAAAAGAAACAGACAAACGTTGAGAGGTTTGAGGGTGGCCAATCCTAGTCAAAGATAATTCATGTCATACTTTTTATTCCCATTCAAGATATGAGTTTAATATTCCTGTGATCATCATCAGTGGCATTGGTAATAAGAAGGTTACTTTGGAAAAGCAAAATGTTAAACACTAACCTAAGACATAATTTGTGATCTTCTCTGAATTAGTAAAGCAAACACTGTGAACTTTAAAACAGCAGAGATGTGTATTCGGAAATAGCATGTTGGTCTTTTCTGTTTTCCCCACTGCTGTGCTATTGGTAACGTGATACTTGAGGTTGTAGCCGAACTTCCAAAATAAACTTGATCTTTAGAGTTTTACACCAATGATGGGTGAACCCCAGAAAGTTCAGACATTCTGTCCAAATGGAGAATTAATATTCTTATGCCAATTTTCTTTACCTCTGAGTTACTGAGTTGAAGTTTTCACAACAAGGGCAATTTCTTGACTATTTAATGCTAGTGATGGGAAATTACACAAAAAGAACAAGTTTTCTCAACAGCCATTCATCCATTCAATAATAATTCACTGTAGTTTCTACTGGGTTGCCTGTGCCTAGATTAAAATATTGAAAATAGGGAAGAGGCTGAGAGATTTGCCAAGTGAGAAATGAAAACCCACTCCTCATAGATTTGCAGCCTTACACACCCACTCCTCTTTTGTCCCCCTGTCTTTCATGGAGGCTACCTTTCAGAGACACTTACTCCTAGCTCATAAGCTATGCCCAAGAAATAAGAAGGGTAGATTTTCCAGCCAGGGCTTACCAAGAAATGAGGAGGAATTTCCTATTCTTATTCTTTGCAATTATAGCAAAAACCAAAACCCCCCAAAAAAAGGGCTTCCCTGGTGGCGCAGTGGTTGAGAATCTCCCTGCCAATGCAGGGGACACGGGTTTGAGCCCTGGTCCGGGAAGATCCCACCTGCCGCGGAGCAGCTAAGCCCATGAGCCACAACTATGAGCCTGTGCTCTAGAGCCCGTGAGCCACAACTACTGAGCCCGCGAGCCACAACTACTGAGCCCGCGTGCTGCAACTACTGAAGCCTGCGCACCTAGAGCCCGTGCCCCGCAGCAAGAGAAGCCGCCGCAATGAGAAGCCCACACACAGCAACAAAGAGCAGCCCCCGCTCGCTGCAACTAGAGAAAGCCTGCGCGCGGCAATGAAGACCCAACCCAGCCAAAAATAAATAAATAAATATTTTAAAAATTCAATGTAAAAAAAAATAACAAAGATGTCACTAAAAGATGTTTTCATGATAATGGAATCAAATCCTAAAAACTCAAAAAGCCAGGCATCAAAATTATAGCTGGTATTCTCCTAGATACTGGGATACACTATTGAGATCTCAGAGCAGTGACAATAACGCCTTACATCGTAGAAGAATCTGATACACTCACACGTGCACTGCTCAGAGGTGACGTCTCTGTGAGGAGGACAGAGCAGGCTTAAATGCCGCACCCCCGTACAGAACTTGAGGTTGTCTTCATGACCACATAGGCAGCAAACTGCAAAGCCAGGGCTGAATCATAATTTCCAACTTCCAAATCCATATTACTACTCTGCCTCTAGGGTGAAATCTCCACTTATGTAGATAGTTTCTTTCTATTTTACTAAATATTTTGAAAGTTAAATTTGAATTGTAAAAGCATAATTTGTGCTGAGGTTAAATCCTGACGTTGCCATATATCGGTGGGCATTCATATATTCTCTTTAAATACCAGTCTCCTCAGCTATAAAAAGGGAGTAACAATACCAGCCTCTTAAGAGTTGTTGCCAGAATTAAATAGAATAATTCATGCAAAGCATAGAGCCCAATAAGTGCTCGATAGAATATGGATTTAATTATTGATAATAAAAACAAAATATACCCATTGTGGAAAATGCATCCAAGTATAAAGCAGGAAATAACAATCATCCATAAATCTACCATTTCAATATAATCACTGTACCATTATAACATATTTTCTGGCTTTCTAAATAAGGCTACATAATGCATTTCCTTGTTATAAAAATTTTCAAACATACAAAAGTCGAAAGATAAATACAATGAATACTTACATATCTTCTGCTTAGATTTGATAATTATAAATACTTTGCCATATTTGCTTTATTCATCTATATATGTGTGTATGTGCATGTTTTCACATATATCTGTGTTTTTTGCAGAAATATTTTAAATTGCATTAATCATTGCATCTCAACCTTAAATATTTCAATATGCATCCCCTATAAATAAGAACATTCTCCCACATAATCACGATACCCATACCGCAACAGAATATTAGTGATTATTCCCTAATGTCATTTAATATTCAGTTCCTATGCAGATTTTCTTAATTGCCCCCAAATGATATTTGCTGTATTTCTTCCAGCAAACCAATTCATGCATTGTGTTTAGTTATGTGTCTTTTATTCCAGAACAATCTTCTCACTAGTTTTCCATCCCTCTAAGCATACTTTTTAATGATGCATACATTCTAGCGCAGACATATACACAGCCATTCTCTTAGCTTTAGACATATAAATTGTTTCTTTTTTTTTCTCTATTACAAATCATGTTAAGATGAACATCTTAGTTCACTAACTTTTTTTTCACCTTTTCTGATTACTTTGGAATATCTGTTTCTCCTAAACTTTGTAAAAATATTTAAGACCCTCCTTATGTACTAGCATGCTGCTTTCTAGAAAGGTTTTAGCCACTGTTATCCCCCAAAGTATTTGAGTATGCCAGGATAACTGGGGTTCTCAATGCCTCCTCACCCTCTGGGTCCTGGTTTAAATGTCACCTCTCTAGGGGACATGTCAAGGTCATTCACACTGGGTTTGCCCCCCTGTCGTGCTTCTGCAGTGCATCTTTCCTAGAATTATTTAGTTATCTGGCTCTTCCCACGGAGGAACAAAAAATCTCTACTTGAAAAGGCCACAATTTGTGAAACTGGAAGCTCTGTGAAACTGATTGATTGCTTTTCTTTTTGTATTGTGCTGATTTTCATAAGATTTCAACATAAAACTTCTGGTTCTTTTAATTTTTGCCAACAGGACACACATTAAGATGAAATATTACCATATGTACATTAAATATTGCCATGATTATAACATGAATGAAAATTTACCCATAAGTGAGTATCCTGACAACCCTTATTTTAAAATAAAATAACCCAAATAACCAATATTAGGTAAGTGGTTAAGTGGGGCAAATCTATATGGTAGTACAGTCTGTAGACATTAAAAATAATATTCATAAAGAGTTATAATAACATGGGGGAAATACTTGTTAAATATGGGTATTGTTACGGGTAAAATAATTGTTAGAAATTCAGAATGCTAGATATAGCACAAAAAGCCTAGTAAGATATAGTTAATGCTGTAGCTATGGGTGATCAAAATTTCTTTTCTTAAGTATTTTCTTTCTTTCTGAACACAGCACAGCAATGAAAGAAGCAGCTTTGGAAAAACATTATTTAAGCATCCATCATTCCTGTTTGCCAAACTATAAAAGAGGAAGGGAGTTTTCACTCATGGTAACTTCTTAACTTTTCAATCTGACTTTTGTAGCATGAATTTAATGTTAACACTCCTTCGATATATAAAGAGTCTAGCAAAATAAGCCAATCGGCCAACCAACAAATAAACATTTTGCAGTTCTCCATCTCCTTCTCAAGATTTTCAGCCATGTCCTATTACAACAGCATTTATAATTATTCCACTTTTTATTTGTAGTCCCTTTGATAAAACTTATCCACACCTCTACTTAATCAGATGAAATGTGCATCAGTAGGCAAGCACGTAACAAATGCCTTCACTGTCTTCATCTCGATCAGTAATTAAAGAACATTTGCTAAGCACTCCTAGAAGCCAGCATTATACTTGGTGTTATATAAAGCAGCTTGCACTTGGCCCCAAGCTCTAGAACCTTACAGCTAATGACCTGTGATCAACAGACTCATCTTTCGTTGAACTACATGACAAACCCCCTGGACCCAAAGCCAAAGGAATTTACAGCTTTCCAAGGCAACTTGGTATTTGCTTTGACGGTTTCACATAGCTTTGTCCTGGAGCCAGACAAAGAGCTGAAGTTTCATCTTCACTCGCCTTTCCAGGGATCAAGCTCTTTGATGGAAGGAGATCACTGGGAATCCATCCCTAGGCCTGGAGGTGTTAGAGGCAGAAACCAGATGCACAAATCCTGCTCACTTTGGGCCTCTGGGAAAATACCTACCCATCATTACCTTGATCTACCAGTCTCAGGTTGCCCGTCCGGCTCCAATGTCAGCACAAATGCTGACTCCTAACACTCTGTGTGCCTGGGAGGTGGGCGAAGAGGAACGAGTGGACGAGAGGTGTGGAGAAGAGCCAGCTAGTGACGCCTGCCCGGAGCTCTGGCCGGCCTTGGTAGGCTCTGGGCTGGTGTTTGAAAGGCTCTACTGCTGCTGCTGCCTGGCACCCAAACGTCTACCATTTTAAAATTAACTTTTAGCATTCCTTTCTTACCCCCAACCCTGCAAGGTAGGATCCTTGCTTTTCTCACAGCTGCAACATCAACACTCCTTTTGACCAAAACTTTTACAAGCAATAGATAGTCCTAGTGCCAATGTATCTTAGCTAGTTTCTGTAGTCAAAGTGAAACAAAGAAAGGAAACTTTATAAAAATTGGTGTTGTGTAATGGAAACAGACACAATAAACAATAGCCAGTGTGCACATTTAATGACCTAAAGTCTTAGCATCCCAAAAGATTTCTTGAGGAGTCATGTGTAGATTTTTGAGAGGAGGTGGCAATTTTCTAATTGGAAGCCCAGGACTGAGGGATTCTCTGAAACGGACATCGTCAAACAGAGCAGTCAGGTTGCCATATGGCAAAATGGGAAGAAATATCTAGCTGTGCATATAAAACGCCTTCTCAGAATGGAGACGTGACTTGTAGGATATACATAAATACGAAGCAACCAGGCACAGCCAGTGTGGCCATGTGTTGGAGCTCCTCCGTCAGGGAACATGTGGTGTGTTAGAAGAACTGAAAGGGGTTCAGAGTCGCTAGAATGGGGAAGGAGGTGGTGGTGAAGGTTACTGTAAAAGACAAGTAAAAACAGGTACGCAGGACAAGTTCCTGAAGGGCCTCGTAGGTTCTGCTGAAGAGTTGAAAGTTATTTAACTGTTTAAGCAGAGCTGTTGAATGACTGGATTCGTGCTTCTGAAAAATTATTCTCATCGAAGCATGGAGAGTGGATTGATGGCAGGCAAAGGTAGAGGCAGAAAGACCAGTTGTAATATCCAAGTGAAGGACGACAGTGGCCATGAAGGTTGAGGAACATATATGGATTTGGGAGCTTTTTAGGAGGAAGAATTTACAGGTCTTGGTGATTGATTACGGATTGGGGTGGAGGAGAAGTATGAAAGAGAAAGAAGAGCTTCGAATGACTGCCTGATTTTGGCTGAGTCATCAGGCATGAAGGATGGCAGCACCAAGCTAATAAGGGAGCCCAGGAGAGGTAAGAGGCATGTTAGGGATGATGATAATAAATTCACGTTTTGGTGGGTTGACTTAAAAATATGTTTGGAAAATCTCAGTCAAGATCTTTACTAGGCAGTTGGATATACAGCTCTGAAGATCTGTGTTTTACTTACAGAGCTGGGAGTGATTCACACATAGATAATAAATGAAGCTGTAGGTGTACTGGGGGTGAGGGGAGGTTGCCTAGTAAGGAGAGACAGAAGGGCACATGCCTGGTTGAATACTCTGTTCATTCTTGGCAGCTTAGTGTAAATTCATTTAACAACCTTTCCCTAAGAGCTGGAGGGAAGCAGTATGTCACATGGGGCTTAAGGATGACGGAGGGGCAATTGCCCAAGTGGGGAAGAGAAATAATCCTCAGAGTGGCCTTCATTACTGAGCACTTTCTACGTACCAGGCCCTGCCCGTGCTGAGAGCTTTATACGCATTGCTCTTTTGAATTTAATTCTTACAAAACCCCTCCATTAGGTAGCTATTATGTGCCCATTTTATAATAACAAGAGCAAAACTTGGAGAGGCTAAGTAACTATATCTGCTGCTGGATAGCCGTTAGCTGTACTGGCTATTAAGAACTTGAAATGTGCGATTGAGGGAGTTTTACGTTAAATTTAATTTAAATTCAATTTTGCTTAATTTTAATTAATTTTAATTTACAAACTAATACTGAATTCAGTTATTAGGAAACGTTTAAGTATGTTTGGAACAAGTTGGGTATGTAAATCAACTTTTCCAACTGCAAAGTTTTATGAACTCTAAATACAGATCGAGTACTTCCAATGGAAAACTAGTATCTAAATTGAGCTGTACTCTTAGCATAAAATACATACTGGATTTCAAAGACTTAGTGTAACAAAAAGAATATAACATACCTCATTAATAATTTTTTATATTGATCATGTGTTGAAAGCATATTTTGGACATACTGGGTTAAATAATATTATTAAAATTAATTTCACCTGTTCTTTTCACTTTTTCTTGTGTTGGCTATTCGAAAACTGTAAATCCTCTAAGTGGCTCGCACAAGATTTCCCCTAAAACTGACATGGGGCATACTCCTGCGAAGCAGTGTCCCAACGACTTGATAGTTTAAGGAGCTGGGCTCCAACAGAGGTGGACACGTACGTGCAGCCCCGCCTCAGTTGGACTGAATCTCCGCCCGGTGCCTACGACAAGCCGGCTTTCCTGTTTGCCTTTTTGAACTGTTTTCTCTGAGCCTTGAAGAGCCAGGGGCTGTGATGTCACTGTATAAACAGAGGGAAGGGTGGGGGCGAAAGTTGCACTGGAGAGGACCAAGCAGAGGAGGAGGATGGGGGTGGGCACGGGAGGTTTTCAAGGGTGGCGGGGTCTGGAGTGCGTGGGAGCAGCGGGAGACTTCAGGGTCAATAAAGAAACCTAATGGGACTGCCAGTCACTAAAGTGGGGCGGGGACGGGGACGTGGCTGCAAGAGAGGGGGTTTGGAAAAATATGGGACGCCTAGAGCTAATTCCCCTGATTAAAAATGCATTAGTTTGGAGGTGTCAGGGACACGCAGCTGTTTTCAAGGAAAGCCTGGCTCCAAAAGGTCCTCCCCGGCCGGGCCGCCTGGCGGCTCCATCTCGGGGTGGATGTCAGCGAGCCCCCAGCCCGCCGACGCTTGTCCTCTCCCTGACAGGGCCCTGGCCAATGTCCTGCTGCTGAGGGTCGTGGTAATTTACATCCTTTCTGTGTACATTAACTTATCTGCAGCCGCGCTGGCTGCGCTCCTTCAGTCAGCCTGTCTCCTGTGCAGCCTGGGAGACTTCCCCCACCGACGGCCGGGGGCTACAGGGGGAGCCGGGCCGCCGAGTTCCTGCGCCCTCCGAGTAACAACAAACGCCTCCGAGGAGAAGCCCCGCCGCCCGGCCCCGACCTGGGACGCGGAGCGCGGCGCGGGGCCTGGCGTGGGAGGCTGCGAGGGGACAGCGCGGGCAGGGCAGGGGCGGGCGGCCCGTGGCTGGAAGTGAAACACTTAGCGGCTAATTCATGACTCATGACTCATGCGCGGGCTCCTCTTCAGTGACAGCCGGGACAGTTACTGGTTATTTGTAGCCCCCCGGCTTTCATTTCGCTGTAATTAAGCAGTCATTTGAGGGTCATTTCATACCAGTTATAGGTTTCCCTGTTTTAATAATGTTTTAAGTTCCAGGGGGGCAACAGGGAGTGGAAAGGGAGGTTGGGAAGGAGGCGTGGAGGGCAAGAGGGTAATCGTCTCTGAGAACGTG
>NW_006773947.1:2857393-2858869 GCF_000442215.2 Lipotes vexillifer | reverse complement strand
TCCCTGACAGGCCCCAGTGTGGAGTTTCCTCAGATGCCGCCTCCTAAGTTCTGTTTCACAGCGCGCAGGCCAGATCCTCCTCCATGACACGAACAGTCTGTCCTGAGAAGAGGTCTGGCCGGGTTTGAGTCAGATGTTGGATTTTCTTCTTTCCCCTCTGGCACCACACTAATCATTCTCTTTAATCACTGTAGCTTTTTAATGAGGCCAAGTAGGTATTTATGGAGCCGTCTACTCTCTAAACACTAATGCTTGATAAGTCATTTATAACTTATCAGTGGGCTTTGCATGGGCCAAACCCAGAAGAAAGGAAGTGAGAGTAAAATAGAGTCTGGAGTTCGCTAGGAAAAATGCAGCATATCTTCAGGTCCTAGATGGTACCAAGCCCTTGTGGGAAATGTTCAATCCGTCAGGCATAAGAATAAGTAACAACAGTCTGTCCCAATTTTGTGAAAATTCCCTGGCTGTCATTCCTGATTTTCTTCATCCCACCACTTTCTCCTTGGGCTGGTTCATGTATCTTTGGATATCATTTGAAGCTTCCATTCTAAGGCCAATTCTACAGAGTTCTTTAGAGAATCCTGGCGCCATTACATTTGGAAGGTGCACAGAGGCAAAATGAAAGGACTGGGAAGAAATAAAGGACAGAAACCAGATTTCCTGTCATTGCAAAAGTAGGTGCCACATGCTCCAGATTTCAGTAGAAGTTAAAGTTAAAGCTGGAATACGTAGGAGCAGCAGCAGGAGTGTAGTTGCCTTCCAAAGAGACTAGGAGAGAAAACCCTTCTTAGGGAGAGTAGGAGAAGGAGTGGTGAGGAAGAAATCAAGACAGTACCCCACAGACTAGAAAAAAAAATGCATCAATCCATCAACATATTAGTATTTAATATGCATTAAGGAGACTTTTAAAAAGTTTTCAGCCATAAAAAAGGACCATACTGATATATGCTACAATATGGACGAACCTTGAAAACGTTATGCTAAGTGATAGAAGCCAGTTACAAAAAACCACACATTGTATGATTCCATTTATATAAAATGTCCAGAATATGAAAACGTCTAGAGACAGGAAGTAGATTAGTGGTTGCCTTGAAGGGGGGTAGAGTGGAAAGAGGGAGAAATAACCACTTAAGGGTATAGAGTTTCTCTTTGGGGTGCTGAAAATGTTCTAGAATTGATTGTAGTGGTGGTTGACCAACTCAATATACTAAAAATCATTGAATTATAAGCTTTAAATGGGTGAATTGTATGGTATGTGAATTGTACCCCAATAAAGCTGTTACCAAAAAAAAAAAAAAAAGTTTTCAAAAAGTTAAATAGAGGGCTTCCCTGGTGGCGCAGTGGTTGGGAGTCCGTCTGCCGTTGCAGGGGACGCGGGTTCGTGCCCCGGTCTGGGAAGATCCCACATGCCATGGAGCGGCTGGGCCCGTGAGCCATGGCCGCTGGGCCTGCGCGTCCGGAGCCTGTGCTCCGCAA
>NW_006773947.1:2809403-2857367 GCF_000442215.2 Lipotes vexillifer | reverse complement strand
AGCCATGGCCGCTGAGCCTGCGCGTCCAGAGCCTGTGCTCCACAACGGGAGAGGCCACAACAGTGAGGGGGCCCCGGACCCAAAAAAAAAAAAAAAAAAAAAAAAAAAGTTAAATAGAAACAGGCCAGAAAAAGTGCTATTAAAAGATTATCTTGCTAAGTACACTGCTGGTTTCTCCATGACAGTGAAACTAGCAGGTAATGTCCATCAGGGTGGGGACTTTGTCATTCTCCACTTGGCCCCTAGTGCCTAGAACAGTGCTCCTTATTGAAGGTACTGGACAAATATTTGCTGAAAGAGAACTTGCAAATAACCAGACTGGCCTAATTCAGATGTGTACCATGCTCTCCCTACCATCTCCTCTCTGCATCTTCTATCTAGCTTTCCAATATACCTATTATTATCATTACTAATACAGCTAGAAATAATAACTAATACACAAAATTTTATTATTTTGTCCCAGGCACTATACATATATCTGTCTCTAATCCTCATAAAACCCAGCAATGTAAACCTACTGAACCCAGGTCTGTCTGGCTCCCAAAGCTTTAGTCTACAATAAACACTGCCTCTGAAAACCAGTAACCACAAAGGCAAGGAGCATTGATGAACATGTATAGATACTCTGCCAAAGTCACCCATACGGGAAACCAATTTGGTTTCTGTTTAAACTGAAAGAAGTGTCAAGAAGCATCATAAACACATCACTTAATTGACGATGGATTTTCTTATTTAAAATTATTATATTAATATATTTAATTTATAATTATATTATATATTATATTATTATATAATATTACCAACATATGTACCTACCATGTATATAGCCCTGAGTGAAGCCCTGGGAAGAGCTATAAAAGCAATGAACATAGGCGCTTATACTCACGCCTGCTATAAAGGCCATTGTCCCACTCAAAAAAAAAAGAGTACTCAACATGTTTGTCTAAGTAGTATACAGAAGATTTAAACACACATAATCTGAAAAGTCCTGTTTTCCCAAGATTTGTTCCTAAAATTGAAATATTTTTGTGGAACGGGAAGGACAAGGTCCAGAGCTCTATGAAGAACTGCTTAAATGCTCCCCAAACATGGGTGGGGAGAAACGCAAGTAAGAATGTATCCCATGTATTTGAAAGCTACTGTGGTGTCCGCATGGGTTTGAGCCTGCTGCCTGGGTGTCCATTAAATGTTTATTATTTCTTGTGTCATTAATCCCAGATTCCACACCCACATCCCAACTAAGACTCAGACTCACTAACTTATCTCACCCATTTTAGTATATTATGATACCAGCTGGAAATGCACAAAACCTTCTAATCAAAGTTTCCCCTGTTTCGCTTTAAGAATTTTGCTCTAAGGTTTATAATACGGAGCCCACATTTTAGCCCAAGTAACCTCTCTGAAACTACTTCCTGAAACTGTCACAAAGATCCATAACAGTGTCAAGAAAAGATCACAAATAATTGCCAGCAAGTTCTCCTTCCAACTGTTGGGGAGTTTTCCTCCCCAATCTAAACTGATGAGAGGTGTTCCTTCTGCTTAAAAATCAAAAACAAAGCAAAAGAAACCTATCTATCTATCTATCTATTTATTTTTCTTAGCTAAGTCTGAAAAGGAAGTACAACACAGCCCATAAATGTGAGGAAAAATCATAGTGCCTCCCCTCTCCTCCATATGGGAGGTTCTAGAAGTGAACGTCCAACCACTTAGGCTGATGAGCTTCAAGAAACCACTCAGGACTTTGGAATGTGCCTAGGTACCATGTCTATGGAATAGCCATCCATCCCTAAGCATATGTGGTTGTCACCCTCTAGTGGATGATCTATGATAACAGTTGGCAGCCTCCTGTGGGGCACAAGAGCAAATGTCATCCAAGACTGACCTATCTCGAAGAGGTAGATGACCGATAAGCCTGCAGCAGGACAATTCAGTCTTGGGTATGTATTTCCCAGGAAAATGGGTGGTCGTGTGCTGTTTATTCAGTCTACAGTTCCTTGCTTCTTTTGAGTCTACTGTTCGTGTCTCCTACTGCTATTGTGGCATTTTCAAGAACAATACATATTCCCTCAAGACAGACTTCTCCTACAATTGAGATAGTTCTAAGCAATAGATTCCAAGAAGTTATTTGCCTCCAGACTGGCCTTGAAAGCTCTCTCGGTCTGCAGGCCTACTGAATGTGCCCAACTATTTAGCTGGTAATGCAGAACCTGCCAATTAAACATCACTCCTGTGTTGAATAATCTGATCTGCCTAGGGAAGCTGTGGACCAATAAATATTGTCTCGATATTTACTGTTGTATAAGGAGCCTAAATGTAGGGGCCTAAATATAACACTAAAAATAAAGTATGGCTTTGAATGCGTTCATATTATGAGATTCAAAATATAATAACATGATTTTCCTGCGTCCATCTTATCAGGTACCTGAAGAATTGCATTTTTTTTGCTGTATGCGGGCCTCTCACTGTTGTGGCCTGTCCTTGCGGAGAAAACAGGCTCCGGACGCGCAGGCTCAGCGGCCATGGCTCACGGGCCCAGCCGCTCGGCGGCACGTGGGATCTTCCCAGACCGGGGCACGAACCCATGTCCCCTGCATCGGCAGGCGGACTCTCAACCGCTGCGCCACCAGGGACGCCCAAGAATTGCATTTTTAAATCTGGATGGGAATTGGATTTCTACATCATAGACAGTCTCTAGGAGGGAAGGATTATGGGTACAGGAAATACTCCACATTCTCAAAATCCTACATTTTTGGTGCTCGCATTTGCTCTGTGAGAATGTTCTGAAAGAAACCATTTCTCCAGAAGACAAATATAATTTCCTGAAGATCTGTTTATTCATCAGCAGAGGAGTTGAATGTTTCAAGTCAAGGATAACCTTGGTTCTAAAACTGAGGTCAAATAATGACAGAGTTGTAGAAATGAAATGCCCCTCTCCTCGTCTTACCCATCTGATAGAAGAAGAAACTGAGGTTTGGCCAAGTTAGGTAGTGTTAGCTAATCACAAAGCTGATACCCAGCAAGAGCCCCCTCTACACCACCTAGACTCCTGCTTTTCCCCTTACATCACTCTCATCTCCCAGGTAGAATTTCCTTAGTGATTGTAAGGAAATCAGTTTCTTAGTCTTGTTCATAGTAGTATATATTGTTTGGTTAGAAATTCATTTTTATGGTGGCAAAATATACATAACATAAAATTTACCATTTTAACCATCTTTAAGTACACAGTTCAGTGGCATTAAGTACATTCACATTTTTGTGCAACCATCACTACCATCCATCTCCAGAACTCCTCTATCTTCCCAAACAGAAACTGTGCACCCATTAAACAATAACTCCCCATTCCTCCTCCTCTCAGCTCCTGATAACCACCATTCTTCTTTCTATCCCTATGTGTTAGGCTACTCTAGGTCTCTCACGTAAGTGGAATTCTACAGTATTTGTCCTTTCCTGACTGGCTTGCTTCACTTAGAATAATGTATTCAAGGTTCATCCATGTTGTAGCATGTGTCAGAATTTCCTTCTTTTTTAAGGTTGAATAATATTCCATTGTAAGAATATAACACATTTTGTTTATCTGTCAGTGAGCATTTGTGGAAAATATATTTCAAATGCACAAGAAAAACAAATACAAATCTTCTTTAAGAAGTGAAGTCAAGAAGTTTCTTCTGCAAGAAACTTGAAACTATATATTTTTAAAGACTACTGGAGATTGCTAGGGTAATTAAAAAATAATTTAATAATTCCGTGTAGACTTGTTTTAAATTAAAGCTATGGGATTTTGTTTTCTTATCTTTACTGTCTCTGCCATCACCTCCCATGCTATCCCAACATCAGCGTAGGCTCACATGTAAGTACTCAATAAATGTGTGTTAAATTTCCAAGTCAAGCACTGGGGAAATCAAACGTGGTCTATGTTACCATGCTTTTTTAAAAAAACATTTCTATTGATCATATGACAGCAGGACACAAAGTTTCCTGGCAGAAATCTAGTAGAAAGAATGTTCTCCTGAGAGAACAATGTGTCCATCAAAATTCTTAATTTCAAGCAACTGAAACTGACTCTAATGGAGCAAGTAGTAAAGGAGTTTATAAAAGAATATTGTAGAACTCAATGAATTGCTGGATGGCTGGAGAACCAGGCTTGAGGCTTCCAAACCATGTCCAAAATGGTATGAGGAGTTTAGTGGCCTAAACCACCAAAGTTTAGGCCAGCACTGAGCAGTGGGTGTCCCATTTGATGGCTGCCAGAACTTAATTGCACTTAACCACCACCACGTCTTCCGTTTCTGCCCAGGATGCAAACCTTGCAGCTCCCGCCATCTCCCAAACCTGGATGTCTGGGCATCCACCTCAAAAGCAAAAAGGATTCCATAGAGCCCGTCCTTCAAACTGTAAGGCATGTCTCAGGTAAGTACAGTGATTGATGGGGTGCAGATCACAGGCACATGCCCAGCTGCAAAAGTGGCTGGGCAACAAACACATGAAAGGATGCTCAACATCACTAATCATTAGAGAAATGCAAATCAAAACTACAATGAGGTATCACCTCACACCAGTCAGAATGGCCATCATCAAAAAATCTACAAACAATAAATGCTGGAGAGGGTGTGGAGAAAAGGGAACCCTCTTGCACTGTTGGTGGGAATGTAAATTGATATGGCCACTATGGAGAACAGTATGGAGGTTCCTTAAAAAACTAAAAATAGAATTACCATATGACCCAGCAATCCCACTACTTGGGCATATACCCTGAGAAAACCATAATTCAAAAAGAGTCATATACCACAATGTTCATTGCAGCTCTGTTTACAATAGCCAGGACATAGAAGCAACCTAAGTGTCCATCGACAGATGAATGAATAAAGAAGATGTGGCATATATACACAATGGAATTTTCCTCAGCCATAAAAAGAAACAAAACTGAGTTATTTGTAGTGAGGTGGATGGACCTAGAGTCTGTCATACAGAGTGAAGTAAGTCAGAAAGAGAAAAACAAATACCATATGCTAACACATATATATGGAATCTTAAAAAAAAAAAAAGGTTCTGAAGAACCTAGGGGCAGGACAGGAATAAAGACTCAGATGTAGAGAATGGACTTGAGGACACGGGGAGGGGGAAGGGTAAGCTGGGACACAATAAGAGAGTGGCATAGACATACATACACTACCAAATGTAAAATAGATAGCGGGTGGGAAGCAGCTGCATAGCACAGGGAGATAAGCTCTGTGCTTTGTGACCACCTAGAGGGGTGGGATAGGGAGGGTGGGAGGGAGGGAGACGCAAAAGGGAGGAGATATGGAGACATATGTATATGTATAGCTGATTCACTCTGTTATAAAGCAGAAACTAACACACCATTGTAAAGCAATTATACTCCAATAAAGATGTTAAAAAAAAAATTTGCTGGGAAGCAAGTTCTGTGTTTTCTACCTGAGGGAGGTGGGACACTTGAGGAAGACAATTCACCACACAGAAAGGGTGTTCAAAAGGAGCTGGGCTGCCTCTACTGAAGATAAGAACACTGTGTGCTCCCTAATATTATATGGCAGAGGAACACATAAAAATTCTAACTAGAATAATTAGAATCAGCAATTCTTTTCAAACACCATTAACACCTGATCTGGAGAAAGCAGAATGAATCGGCAAGTTTTCAGCCAGTTCATTCAGCCCACACTGCCATTATAAACCTACAAAGCATCACTGGAGAACTTCTCCCTCTAGAAATAGCTTCAGGCTTGATAAGGGAAACTAGAGCTTGATTAAGCAATAATTGGTAGCAGCTAAAATGTTTAAGGAAGGAGCTGTACCTTGTACTTAGATGTCTGAATTATTGTTCTTGCATTAATTCCTGTACATTTTCTTTTATATTTTGATAGTAAAATATGAATAATACATTATTTTAAAAGTATATTCAAGTTGGAAAAGCAGAAGATACATCATATGTCGAAACTTCTATTTCTATTATTCACATTTTATTAATTGACCCCTTTTCCCTTAGTGAAATACCACCAGGCAAAACAGATATATGTCTGGAAGGAAGTCATTCCCAAAGGGCTAGTATTGCTGGCTCTAACCTACTGGAGACACAAACACAAAGGCAGTCACACGCATCACGATAGAAGAGAGCTTGGAGCAAGAAGAATCCAGTTTCATCTTACAGCGGACTTTCTCCCAAAATTACCTCAAATGGGTCAGTCCCTAAGTGTCACAAATTGTCATGATTTCCAAAAAAAAAAGAACTTCTATAAAAACCTATACATCTGAATACCTTCAACTAATTCCATTCCTGAAAAAGTCACACAGATCAAGGAATCTACCCACCGAGAGATACGTAACATAACAAGCATTTTGCCCTATGTATTAGTCCTTGGATTCTTCAACTACATATGATCTATGTCTACAAAACTGGTTCATTAAGTATACTAAAGTTGATGGAGGGAAAAAAGTTTAATGTTTCAAATATTCCTGGTGTAATGTTACATAATTAACTAATTTGGTTCATTAAAATGTTATTTAGCAGAATTTTCCTTTCTTTAAATGGCTAAGGGCAGTGGGGGGCAGGTTGGTGGTGGTGTGATGAATTGGGAGATTGGGATTGACATATATATACTAATATAAAATGGATAACTAATAAGAACATGCTATATAAAAAAATAAATTAAATAAAATTCAAAACTTAAAAAAATTTTTTTTAAATGGCTAAGAGCACTATATAAATTTTTACCTTTAAAAAGATCTAGTGTAATCTAATAAATGCACTATTTGAAAAAGAAAATCATGGAGTCCAAAGTAGAAAATACAAATCATAGGCTAGAATAAAATAATGTTTAGCCTGAAATAAATTTTCAAGATCGTCTAAACTAGGGTTGACAAATACATGGGGGTAAGGATAGGCACTTCCCTAGTTTCTGTCCAAGACAGACATAACTAATCAAGCTCAGCAGTTTCCAGCTGAGCCCAGACATACATAGTCTCATTATTCTTCTTCCAGAGCTCTGTAGTCTCTACCATTCACTCAGAGTTGGCATATGTAAAGAAACTATTTGCCATCCCTGGTATTCTGAGTTCTTCAATTTACATATAGGTGGAGGCTGAAAGGCATGAAATAACCAAAGTCTTGACCAATGTCACCCAGCTGACAAATGAAAGACTCAGCATTATAACGCTGGTTGTCCGTTCACGACTCGGATCAGATTCATAGTCAGAATACATAGCCCTCAACTGATTGCAGTCAAGTCCCTGAATTCCCAAGTTTAGTAATTATAATGCTCCTGAAAGAGTTTATATTACCAACTTTATAATTTCTATTGTGAAAGAAGCAAAATAGGGGAAAAAGGAATCTTATGGCTTATGACTGAGTATGTATAAGTTCAATTATTGTTCACAAAAGGGGATTTTTTTCCCTCTTCACTCATAATTTAAAGGATAATGTTAAAGCTTTTACTGCACATGAAATTATGATTAGGCTATGGTGGCAAATTAAATGCAATGCCCTTATGAACAGGGAATAGAATATACAGAGACTGGGGCAAAAGAGCTCTTTTGAATGAAATCCTTTTTGCAACAACAAAAATCACAATATACCACAACACCTGCAGTTTAAACAGCTATTTACCTTCATATAAAAATGATGATGATCAGAAGTGTCTTTTGGATTTAATAATATCTTGCCCTACCCATTAAGACAGCATAGTTATCTAGTATAAGTTTGATACAGTGTATCCTGTAATACACAAAAACAAAACACAGAAATTAGATGCTTAGAAGTAAAAGTCTCCAAAAAGAAGAAAAAAGGAGAAACCACTCGTGTTTGATAATCACTTACCCAAGATCAAAGTCTACATACTGACACATGCTATTTCTAGATTTTTTTTCCTCAAACATAATTTTGTTGTCTTCCTTTTTGGATATTTTTATCAATATAACTTATACACACATTGTTTTAAAAATCAAATTGTGCTAAAAATCTTTTAATAAAAAGAGCAGCAACTTCATTTTCCCTTCCCATACACACACACACACACATACACACACACACACACACACACATATCTCATACTCATTTATTCTAGTATGTATTTCTGTATTTCTAAATAATATACTTATATCTCTTGATTTATCCATTTAGAGATCATATGTTATGATAGACAAAAATTTTAGCTCTCCTATATACCTTTTTTCTTTCCCTTTCTATTCAACCAATTTTTGGTTATGTCCATAATCAGTGTTTTCATTACTATAACTACAGAAATATTGTTTACTATATTGTTGGATCTTCCAGCAAAGTAGTGCTCTACGATTTAATATTCTTTCTTGTAAAACTTTCAAATTTTCTTAAAGTTAACTGTTGCCTCATATTCACACTTATTTAGTTTTCTTTGAAGCTCTGGTCAAATCTTAAAACACATTCCAACAACTTTGTAAAATGACTCTCAATACAATTGTCCACCAAGTCAAACCTAGAAGTTGCTCTGTCAGTTTCATGTTTTTTCTGGAAACATCCCTCCTCCACCTGCTCCAGTTTGCCTGGCTGCTCACTGGATCGCTTGCACAGCTGTTGCCCTGGTGTTTCCCTTTGCATCTCTGCAGTGCTGGATTCCCTCTTTCCAGGATTCTATGTCTTCCTCTTTCTTGGAATACCCCTTTTTTCTGGCTGTAGCACATTCTTCAAGAATTTCCTGAGAAAGGATGCATGAAAGATAACTTTTTCTGAGACTTTACATGCCTGAAAATACCCTCACACTCGGCTGCTAGTTTACTCAACCCTCACACTCAACTGGTAGTTTCACTGGGTATCAAATTTAAGTGAAAATGTTATTTTACTGATAACATTGAAGTCATTGCTTATTGTTGTCTAATTTCAGTGGTGCAGTTGGAAAGTTCATTTCCATTCTTATTCTTGACCTTTCATAAATGCCCCTTGTCTCTATCTTTGGAAATTTTTAGAGTATTATTTTAATCCCCTGTATTCTTAAGTTCCACAGTGATATGCCTCAGTGTGAGTCTTCTTTAATTTCACTGGTTTAGCACTTGGAAGGCTCCTGTCATTCAGTTGTAGAAAAATTTGTCTATCGAGATAATTTGCTCTTCTCTTTATTTTACCTTTCTTTCCATAATGCTTATTAGTAAGATTTTGGGCTGATTCTTTGATTTTCTTCTCTTCTTTCATTTCTTTTTCATCTCTATGTGCTTTGATTCTGCTTTCTGGATGAGTTCCTTCACTTTGTCTCTAGATCTTTTAACAGAATAGTTTTTTTCTGCTATCATGTTTTTAATTTGTAAGAACTCTTGTTCTTTTCATATCATCCTTGTCTGTTTCATGGATACAATGTCTGTGAATACTGATTATATTTTGCTTTCATGAAGCTTTCTTCTCCTCTTGAAATGTCTCTTTTTCCTCCAAGCTCCTTTGCCCTCCTGCTTATTTTGAACTCTGTCTTTTATGTTGCGGGATTCCCTCAAATGCCAGATGTTGCTGGCTGTCCAATTCTTCTTAAGAATGAAGCACTAAACATCTGATTAGGAGCTCTGTGGGAAGCAGCCTCTACTGTAGAGTGATTGGGTGGCACCTGCACCTCTGCTAGACGCTCCCATATGTCTGTATCTTTAGGTCCCTCCTCTGAGTGGTTTCTGGGTACCCAGAGAAGGATCGTCCTATCTCTTACCTGTGGTAAGCCTGGCTGCATTCTGAAGATCGGAGTATGGGTTTTCACTTCACCCCCTAGTTTTCCTTTTTCAGCCCATCGCTACCTGCTCTGTAATAGATGTCCTCAAATTCAGAGACTTTCTGATTCAGTCTTTTCAAAACCTAAGCCTCCTGTCTCCTGTTTAGAGGGTGAGCATGGGGCAGGGAGCATTCATCTGGCTGCATCAATTAGTGGAAAGAATTCTGAGGTCTACAGCTCCTTACGTGGACTTTTAAGAGACCCCTATTGTTAGCACACCTCCCCCAACCTTTGGCAGAAACTGCTCTGCTCCAGCGCCTTTCCTGGGGTGAATCACCTTGTCACTAAGTGTGGCCCTCTGCAGACATTTTTTGTTCCCCCCTCTCTCTTCTTTGTTGGATGGCTGATGATTACAAAGGTCTTGAAGTATCATTAGAAATGGAGCTTGTGTGTGTTTCTTGCTCTCCTCGTTGGATGGTGATATTTGAGCAAAGAAAGAATGAAAGATTTATATTACTTGGCCATCATGAGAGGGAAGGTCTTGAGCACTTCTGGGTGATGTCCCCAGAACTGCTAGGGAGCAAGTTGTTGAGCATCCTGTATTAGTCTGGTAGGGCTGCTGTAACAAAGTACCACAGACTACATGGCTTCAGCAACAGAAGTGTATTGTTTCACAGTTCTGGAGCTTGAAGTCTGAGATCAAGGTGTCAGCTAAGTTGATTCCTTCTGAGGCCGTGAGGGAGAATCTCTTCATGCCTCTCCCCCAGCTTCTGGTGGTTTGCTGGCTGTCTTTGGTGTTCCTTGGCTCATAGATGCATTGCCCCAATCTCTGCCTTCATGGCCACATGGCATTCTCCCTGCGTGTATCTGTGTCCAAATGTGCCCTTCGTATAGGGACACCAGTCACATTGGATTAGGACCCACCCAACTCCAGTATGACCTCATCTTAACTGATTACATTGGCAACAACCCTATTTCTAAATCAGGTTACAAACATGGAAAATTTTGGAGGACACAATTCAACTCATAACACATCTCATATATATATATATCTTATATCTCATGTATCTCTTCTGATCAGGGTGATCCAACATCTCACTTTGTTCAGGACAGTCTCAGTTTACACATGTCACCCTTGCTTCATTACTAATTGTGCCTACTTCCACTCTCAATAGTGTCCAACACTTAGAACAATCAACGATGTGGTCACCCTACCTATGGTCCATTCCACTTGCATGAAATTATGAAAAATAAAGGATTTTACTATCATTCCCAGTAGATTCTGAACACAAATCTAGGGAACAGTATTTTCATGTTGTCCTATATTCATTTTATGGATAAAAATATATGTATATAGATATATATGGTTTTTATAAAATCTTATATAAAAATAGAATATTACATATATGTATGTATATATAACAAACTGTGTATATGGTTTTAAAACACACTGAAAGCTTACTGTGATAGAGTAGCATGGTATACAAGCAGAATTTTGAGTCTTTTAAAAAATAAACATTTCTTTAAGAAAATAGAGAACAAGAAACAAAACAGAGTTTTATGTTGCTAACAGTAAACAAACAAACTTCTAAGAGCTCAAGAAAATTGGAAATTCAGAACTCCCAGGGTTCAAAGAGGCTCTGAATTTGGCCAAATCAACTGCTTCGAACCCATTTTTGTTATGGGATCAGGGACAGCTCAATTTTTTCCATAGCAACCATCTGTGCTGTCATAAACACTACAGGATGGTCTTTAAATGATCCAGCAGTTGCTGGACTACAAGGGAGATAAAATCTTATTAAAAATACGAAAGCTAGAGCTAACATACCAGAATATGGAGATGTATTGACAAGGGGATTTGCATTTATATATAAACAGTCTTTTCTCATTTGGCCTCATAAAGAATAGGCCCTGATGGTGAAAACCAATATAGATTAATGCTGGTCTCCCTTAATTAGTTCTTACACAAATCCCCTACCGATAGAAAATGTTGTAAAGAGAGGGAAGAGCAAGGTCCCCACTGAAGTGTGTTCTGTGCCTTTGTCCAAAAACATCACCCCACTACTAAGGGTATTTCTTGGTTAAGAAATATTTTTCCCTGGAGAAGATAAAAACTGTTGTATTCTTTTCTAATTATAAAATACATTCTTATTTTATAAAAATTAGAAATATATGACCTATAGAAAACAAAAATCACCTATATCTCTCCCACCCTGAGATTTTTTTAAACTGGAGTCATGCTGAACATAGTTTTATATCTTGCTTTTTTTTTTTTTTACAAAGCATTAATACATCATGAGCTCTATCCTATGTCATAAAAAAATGGTTCACAAACATGACATTTAGTGAATGTCTAATAGTCTATCATATGAATGAACCATAATTTATATACCATTTTCATACTGTGGAAGGATGTTTTTAATAAACCTAACTTTTCAATATCATGAGTAATGCAGTGATGAACATCTTATAAATAAATCTTTATCCATATTTCCTATTATTTTATTAAAATACATTACTAGAAATGAAATTATTAGGAAAAAGGTTATGAACATTTTTAAGGTTCTCCCACTTTAAACAGCCTCTTCCAAAGTTTTCTCTATTCTTACTTGTTTACATTCCCAGATGCACTTTATTTAAATTTTTCACATTCTAGAAAACATTCTTTAGAATTTTTATTGGGATAATGTTAAAACCATAAATTCAAATGGGAAGAACTGACATTTTTACAATTTTCAGAAACTTGGTATGTATGTCCATTTATTCAAATCTTTTATACCTCAATGAACTTTTGTAGTTTTTTCATATTGTTCCCACACATTCCTTGTATTTTAAAATTTTTGTTGCTATTATAAATATAACCTTATTGTTTAACTGGAGGTTGCTGGGATACAAAAAGTAGTTACTAATTTTAGAAATATTTATCCTCTAACCAATTTATTTAACTATCTTATTATTTACAACAAGCTTATAGTTGGTGTGTATGTTAACATATAATCATTCCAGCTGAAATTATTATATTTTGACTTTTTCTTTCAAATAATTATACCTTTTTTTTTTTTGCAGTATGTGGGCCTCTCACTGTTGTGGCCTCTCCCGTTGCAGAGCACAGGCTCCGGATGCGCAGGCTCAACGGCCATGGCTCACGGGCCCAGCCGCTCCGCGGCATGTGGGATCTTCCCGGACCGGGACACGAACCCGTGTCCCCTGCCATCAGCAGGCAGACTCTCAACCACTGCGGCACCAGGGAAGCCCAGTTATACCCTTTTTTTGAGTTCTTGTCTCTTCCATTGGCCACAGCTTTCAGAAAAGTTAAGTAGTAAAGGTGATAGATGACATTTTTGATGTGTTCCTAATAAAAATGACAATAACCTCTTATATATTATACTGCTAAATATGATCTTTGTTGTTAAATTTAATACTGGAATAGCGAGCTTGGTGCAAACTGTGACAAACTGGAGAGGGCTCTTTCTGAATAGAGCACACAGGAGATGCTCAGCTTAAGCCTATTATACCCTATGAAAATGTGGACCTACTGCTAATAGATCTGCCATTTTTTCACACTGGAAACCCTAACCCTAACCCCTAAGTTTTTTTATTTGTTTGTTTTTGCATAAGAGAAAATTTCTGATTTTTTATGAAATCTCTCAATTATAAAATGTTTATAACTAAAATCATTTCCCCAAAATATATAGGCCAGAACAAAAACATTTAAAACAATGGTACATATTCAGTCCATTGGCAAACTCAGGTTTCAGACAAATATTCTTAACCATATTAAGGTAGGATCAGTTTAATCCAAATCTTCCAAGAGTTTTGTTTTTTTAGAAGTACATGTTATATTTCATCATACGTCTTTTTTTTTTTTACGTTTGTATTTTACTCATTGAATCCATTGTCTTCCTAATATTAAAAAAGTTGAATGTTGGGGATACAGTGTACAATAGTATAGAGTTGAATTCCATTGGGGATTTTTATATTTATAATCAAATGCAATTCTTTTTAAACTTTCTTTTCTAATGTTTGGTTTTGGTTTTGGCATATGTGAGTTTCATAAAGTGAACTGAAGATTTATAATATTCTGAAGTAGAATAGCATAGAAATTATCTGTTCCTTGAAAGTTTGGAGAAAATTCACCAGAATTATCTGTCATAAAGCCTTTTGAATTATTTCTTTAATACGTTTCTCATTTTTTCCTATGGTTGTTACTCTATTTATTACTGAGTTAATTTTGGCCACATTTACTTTACTTGAAATTATATTCTTCAAATTTAATATCAAAGAATTTTACATAAAATTCTCTTATAATTTTATCACCTCTTCTGTATCTGCTATTATATATTCTATCTTAAATCCAATGCCTTTCTCGTGGTTGTTCTTTGGATCAATTTTTTAGGATTTTTTTTTTTCCCATAGTGCTATTTTTTTTTACAGAACCACCTTCTTCATCTATTCTACTGAGTTTTTTTTTAAATTCGTAATTCCTGATCTCAGCATCATTGTTATGTACCTCCTTGTTTCTTAAGATGTATTTTCTTATATATCCAACTTCTTGGATTTGAAGATTACCTGTACAGCATAAAGTTTAATATAGATCAAACCTGACCTTGTAATATGATTCAAATTTCTTGTCCTTGTTTGACCTGACAAAGACCTAGAAAGCTCCCATGACAATTGTGCTTCTGATCATTTTTCTTCTGCCAAGAGCTTTTGTCTATATAGAGACAGAACTCACTAAAAGATAATAATTACTGTATTTAATTGTGAAATTTTTATTTATTAATAAATGTTCTTTCATTTAATGCTTTTTAGTTTTTAATTAGATATAATAGCACCACCCAGTTATAATAATGGCTAACATTTTGGTCTCTTTGTAGTCTACATTTTATTATAAAATATAAAATATGGTTGATTAATATGTACATATATACATTTTGTTTTATGTTTTAGTCTTGCATATGTACAATGTACAAGGTAAATAAATATAAGTACATTTAAGTGTTATAAATGGTACTTATAAAATTAAGGTTATATTATATGTAATGTTTCATAATGTACTTTTCCCACTTCACATTATATTTTGAACATTTTCTCACACCTTTAAATGTTTTCTAAAATGCATTTTAAAATACATAGTATTCTATCATGGTAATATATCATAAGTTATTTAACCAATGTTCTTTTGGGGTTATTTAGATTTATCTAATTTTTTGTGTTATAAATATTACAACACTAAAAATTCATGTATATAAATATTTGTACAGACCTCTAGTTAGTTCTTTTGGATAAATTTCTAGAAGTGAAATGACTAGACACAAGTATATGAATTTTTCAAGATTTGGATATATATTGCCAAATTGCCCTTCGGAGTTGCTGGGATAAGTTCCCACCAGTAAAATACAAGCTTGTTCATTCACTCTCACCTCACCAACATTGAGTATTAAATTCTGCCAATTAGGTGGCGAAAATGTTTTAATTTACATTTCTTTGATTACAAGTAAAGTTGAAATAAGTAATTTTACATATTTGGGGGGTTATATTTCTTCTTTTGTGAATTGTTTGGCTACATCTTTTGCCAATTTTTCTATTAGGGTGTACATCTTCCTTTTTTCTTATTTGTACTTTATGTATGTTAAGGATATAATAACTGTTAGTCATATATGTTTCAAATATTTATTTTCAGTTTATTATTTGTTTTTTGTCAATGTTAGTTTATTTAATGTATAAATTAAAACTGTCAAAAGTCAAATATTTTCCAGTATTTGGTTCTTTTCCATTTGTGTTTAGGAAAGCCATTCCCACTCCAATATCAGATAAGAAAATCACCTATGTATTTTCTACTTTTTTAAAGATTTTTTAAAAATTTAATCTTATAATCCAGTTTAATATGTGTGATGGGGTGAAAGTAGGTATATAATTTTGGTTTTGTTTTCTCTTTCCTAAGCATTTAACAGTTCTCCCAGATTCATTTTGGCATGCTAATGACACTTTCTTCATACAAATTTGGCTGGGTTTTTAAAAAAATAAATCAAATGCTAAGATTTGTAAATACTAGGATCTGTTTCAAGGCTTTTCAAGACTCACTAGTTTTGACTCACTGTGACACTCTTCAAATTATTAGATCTATATAATGTGCTTTATTATACAGAAATGTGAATCCTTGCTCTTTAGTTTTGAAATTTTCCTTACCTATCAATAACTCAGTAAAGGTGCAAATCAACTTTGTTCTCTGTATCTTGTTTTACTCTACTTGTAAAATAGTGTGCAGGCAACATAAGCTTTATTTGGCAACAAAGCTAATTCTTCTGTACCACTAACTCCTTCCTAGACTCAATTATTTATTAGAAAAATTAACCAACTTTGGGCAGGGGATACTGGAAATGCTCTGTTTTTTCACCTGGTTATTGGTGAATGAACCTGAGTCCATTTATGAGCCAAAACACCAAATACTTGTGCACTTTGCTGCAGGTATTTTATTCTTCAAGATAAAGTTTACCTTTTTTTTTTTTTTTAAAAAAAGGGCACCCCTGAACCCCTGGTGCTCTGGATAAGGCCACCCCTTTCCTCCTTGCTACCTGCTCCATACTAACTCCACCACTGCCACAGGCAGGAGTTGAGAAGGTCCAGGACTGCCTGCTTGTGGCAAGGCCTCCACACCTCTGTGCCTACCCTGCCTACAACTCTCATAGCCTTGCCACCGCGATGTGGCAAGGGACCGATGGGAAACATTTTATTATGCTTTTATCTGTGTTTACATTCACCACAAGAAACCCAAGTCCCCTGCACCATCACTCAACCCCTGTTCTTTAACCCTCCATCTGTCTTTTCTTCTGACCCCATATCCCCCTCCAAACTTCGAAACATTTTCACTGCTCGCCTCTGGAACTGAAAGATAGTTTTCAGCAAAATCCTCAAGTCTTCAGCCTCTTCTCTGAAAGTCCCTTCAGCTTCTCACTCTCACAGAACTGGCTCTCCTGAGGACACAATGCCCCTGCAGCCCTCTCAGGAGGACAGCTTTCCCCTGCAACCTTCTCCCATGGGGCCTGTGGTGGGGGAATGGTTACCCCTGCTCTGAGTTGCCGTTTTCTAACCACCCTTCCTCTGTCTTTCTTACAACTCGCAGCCTAGAATTTCACTTTTTCAGGCTCTAACACCCATCCTCCTCATTGTTGCATTCACCTACCACTCCCAGGTCACTGCTCTTACATCTCAATGTTTTTGCTTTTGCCTCACTGTCACTCTCTCCAACGCTCCTGCCATAATTCTTCATGTTTCAAGATCCACGGGGATGAGCCTTCTGGGATCTTGGCCAGTCTGTTCTTCCATCTTCCTTTATCCAGGGATCTCCTCCTCCTGTCCTCAGCCCCTCACCCCCATGCTAACACCCCAGGCTTTACAATTACCTCAACTGCACCTCCTCCCTCATCTCGATTTCAAGGATGGCTGCCCTCTGACTACCACCTCCAACCTTTCCGGTTCTCTCTCTATTCCTTTGACTTCAACACTTTTTCATCCCTTCCCACTGAGACCCACACAATACCATCAGAGTCATGGCTCTTCATCTCTCTCATTTTTTTCTTTCCAGCTTTATTGAGTAATAACTGACATATAACATTGTGTAATTTTAAGTTGTACAATTTGTTGATTTGATACATTTATATACTGCAAGATGATTACCACCTTAGCATTAGCTAACACCTCCATCTCATCATCTCCCTCATCTTCCTCCTTCCTTACCTAACTTAAGCTCTATGATCAGTAATAATTAATTAATTAATAATTAATTATAACCACTCTTTTACATATAGCTAGACTCTCTTGTCCTTCTCTCACTTTGTGGTATTAACCTCCCTACTGAACTAGAATGTTTACCAAAGAAGAAAGGAGATATAGATTCAATATCAATTAGGTTGAGTTAAAAACCCTGTAGACCTGAATTTGAGCTGGAAGTACTGGTATAAACTCATGATATAATTAATCTTTGAAACACCCACATGCATACATTTCCCATCTCTATCAACTGGAAAGGCTTACGAATGATGGCCAACACAATAGCAGTAAGCACCCCTAATGTCCAGACTGTAGTCTCTAAAAATAATTAATACTAAAAGTAACCAAGGCTTCTTGGAAAAATATCCGTTTTTGGATCTGGGACAGGAAATGTGCAAGATAAGCCTGAAACATCTTTTTGTACAAGAAAGTAAAAAGCCATCAGTGATTTTTATCATGTCTAAAGAGCTCAAGAGCCAATGTCAATAGGTTACCACTGGCCAAAGATAGAACGATTTGAGCATCAATAAGGATAATAACTTCAATGGACTAAAATACATCAAACATGTTTAAAATCCATGTATTCATCATGATACAAAACAAAACAGAACAGATCTTGCTGGTCAACTTTAATAAATGTTAAGAACCAACTTGTTTTGAAAACTAATAAATAAAGGGAAAGAATGAAGTATTTATTCTGCCTTTCCTGTAAGAATGCACCTCAAGTTATTGTACCTCAGTATACATACAAATATCTCTATTTAGAAGTAGCCCAAT
Organism: Lipotes vexillifer; assembly: GCF_000442215.2. Classification (NCBI taxonomy): domain Eukaryota; kingdom Metazoa; phylum Chordata; class Mammalia; order Artiodactyla; family Lipotidae; genus Lipotes; species Lipotes vexillifer. Next base: position 2,839,152 of record NW_006773947.1, on the reverse strand, counting down.
CTAATAAATGAAGAAAACTGATAAAATTAGAATATTACCATTTGCAAGCCCTAATGAATCAATAGACATAGGAAATAATGATCAGTGACTTGTAATACCACAAAAAGAAAAACAATCAGATATTACGTAGTCTTCCTTCGGAAAAACCCAACTTGAATTTCATCACATCTCTAGATCCAATTACCAATTTATAGGAAATACAGAGGAATAAAGGAATATGATAACTCCATGGGGAGCCAATCAGCAAAACCCAAATTATGGGAAACTCTACAGGATAAATGATCCAAATTCTTCAACAAAAATTTGCAAGGTAAAAAAGAACTAGAGGATGACCCTATAGATTAAAATAAACTTAAGAGACAAACAATTGTGATATATGGATTTTATTTGGATCCCAATTCAAACAAATGACCCAGAAAAGACTTTAAAGATAAAGAAATATGTACATTCACTGAATCTCGAAGATATTAAGAAATTATTGTAAAATACTTTAAGGTATAAAACTTACATGGTTGTATTTTTTTCAAGTTACTATCTTTTAGAGATACATACTTAAATATTTACAGGTGAAATGGTATGAAGTCTCGGATTTACTTCACAATAATCTGGGTGGGGGAGGAAAGAGAAGTGGGAGATGGATGGAATAAAACTGGTCGTAAGTTGAAAATTATTGAAGCTGAGTGATGGGTGCAAGGAGCTTCAATATCCTAGTCTCTCTACTTTTGATGTGTTTGAAATTTTCTATCATAAAATGTCTTAAATAGTTATAATGGAAGAAAAGATTCTCTTTACAATAGGAACAAAAATATAAAACACCTAGAAAAATGGATAGTAAGCATATGAAAATAAAACTTTAAAACATTACTGAAAGACACAGTAGAAGACTTTAACAAATGAAAAAGCATACCATTGGGTGGTAAGCCTCATTACATATAGGTGATTTTCCTAACCCTTCTCCAAAATGTAGTCTAAGAATAAAAGACAATCCAAATAAAATACAGACGTGTTCTTTTTAAGCCAGATAAGCTTCATAGAACAACAAATAAGTATACAAGACACCCCAAAAACTCAGGGGAGGAGGGATAATGCTGAGAGGATAAGCCCTCGTAGATATTAAATATTGTGATACTGGTGCAAGAACAGACAGATCAGTGGAAGAAAAAAAATTTTTTTAATAAATTAAAACTACAAGGTAATATTGCATAGAATATGGGTGGCATGTTAAATCTGTAAAGAAAAGGTGGATTATTCAATAATGGCATTGCATTACTGGATAATCATCTGAAAAAAAATATTAAACTTGGACATATACCACTAAAATTCTAAGCATGATACAAAACTCAAAAACCATGAAAGAATTTATAAATTAGCCTGTATAAATAGCAAACACAACAAAGCAAAACCAAAATCTTTAAAAAAAAAAAAAGCCAAAGTTAAAATATCACACCTCACCTCACAATTTCCTTAAAATTTAAAGAGCTCTTACAATAAAAAAGAAAAGAATAACAGTGCAATAGGAACACAGGATAGGATATGGACACAAATGGTCAGGCTGCAGAAAAATTAATGCAAATGACACTTAAACATGTGAAAAGATGCTCAAGCTCACCAGGGTGAGTTCACAGCACACAGAGTTTTCACGGGTGTGAGGACACAGGTGCTTACATTTTCTGAGTGTGAGTGAAAATCATTAAACCTTTTTTAAGGGAAGTTTGGAAGTATTTCCAAATTTTAAAATGAGTATACACTTTGACCCAGAAATGTTGGTGTAGAATGTATACTGTAGCTATACGCAATATTGAAATGACATATGCACAAGTTTATTTACTACAATGTTACTTGTCATAGCAAAAGACTGAAAACACCCTGAATGCTCCTCAGCAGGACTGGTTAATAAAGTGTGGTAGACCCAGACAATGGAATACGACACCAGCTACAAAGAATGAGGCAGGCCTTTCTGGACCGTATGCAAGGATCGTCTCATATACTTAATATACTAAACATACTGTCATGGGAAAAAAAGTCAAGTGTAGAATACTGCACATAGTGTGCAGCCATTTGGTAAAAAGGAGGAAAAGAAAAGTTTACAAGAAACTGGTAAATGTGATTGCCTCTTGGATTTTGTAGCTTGAGCATAAGTTAAATCTTCATAAATAAATGAAATTAAACTGCCTTCAGATGGTTTTGTGAAGATTCATTTTTGTGAGATAATTTATAGGAAAGTCTGTAAACTTTAAAGTCTATGCAAATACAATTTCGAGAAGCAGCTTGTTACTGGGTATTGGAACATAAGGTCCTGGATTCAAGAACAAATTCTACTTTCTGTACAGTTATGTGTAAGTTACCCAATGTCTTAGAGTCTTGGTAACCATGTCTTGGTTTCTTTACTATTTCTCTGAAATGGTAATAAAAATCCCTTCCATTCTCACAGGCATTGCTGTGAGGACTGTTGAAGACAGTATATTGAAAGTGTTTCTTCGTAAACGATAGTCTTCAAAACTGTAAGGTGTCATGTTTATCGAGTTAAAAGTCTCTGAGTGACACAGTAATACAAAGATGGGCTAGATCTGACAGACTAGATGTGCACTGTCCAGTATGGTAGCCACTTGCCACATGTGGCTATTAGCTCTTGAAATGTTGAAAGTCCGAACTGAAATGTACTGTAAGTATAATAGACACTGGATTTTGAATACCTAATTTAAAAAATGTACAGTATTTCATTGATCATAAGTTGAAATAATATTTTTGATATAGTGAATTAAATAAAACATATCTGAAATTAATTGTACTTGATTTTTTAAATATGCCTAGCAGAAAGTTTAAAGTTACATATGCAGCTTGCATTATATCCTATAGGACAGCACTGGACAAACTTCAGGAGTGACTAGGACTTGGAAGGACAGAGAAGACGAGTGAAGAATTTCAGGCATTACCAGTAACATATGCAAACACACAGGAAGATCCCGTGCAACACTCAAGTTCATGCTACAGTGAAGAGACCGCCTGCCTTGTTGGGAGGGATCCATGTGAGAAGAGGCAGCACTGGATAGGCAGTGTGAGTCTAAATAATGGCAAACTTTGAGGATCGACCTGAAGTTTGCACCTCACTGGGAGTGTTTATAAAGCAGGTTTGAGTGTAAAGCAAACTGAGGCAGAGCGTGATGCCTGCCAAGAACTGTCTGGCTACAGTCAACTTGTTATTATCCAGTTGCAGAATATATGTTCACTGTGTTTGCTCTATTCCAAGATTGTCCAGATTTGAGATGTTCCACTATTGATGCAGAGGAAATAAATGGAGAAGAGAAAGGGGGGAAAGGGAGCTCATATTTATTGAAAGCCTAGAGCACTATGCTAGGCATAAGACATACACCACCCACCTTGTTCTTATACAATCCTATGAGAACCTGATTATCATCTCCATTTTTCATAAGGTAGGATCATTCAGAAATAAGTTGCCAAAGGTCATTCCAACTAGTCCATGCAGGACCAGCAGTGGAAGCCAGTTCAGTTGACCAATTCTTATTATACAATGCTACCTATTAAGAAGAAAAGAAACTGCAAACCATGCTTTTGAATCTGTTTTTTCACTTCTGAGCAAACACAGTAAAAAACTGAAGGGGAGAAAGATCCATGTATTCAACGAAATACTGGTAGATTTGAATAATGAACATTCTACTTGTTGCTCCATGACTATAAATAAGTAAGACTTATATGTACTCATGCATTAATATATCTGGGATGGAAGGGCAAATTTCAAACAGTGGCTTTTAACTAGATTGAAGGATTTGTTGTGTTTTTTAAACTGGCCACACATTTAGTGAGAAACTTAGAGTGGTATGACATCACAGCAGTTCAGATTTTGAATCTCTGTGGGAGAAATGGGGGAGGATGAGAGAACCAGAGAAGATGACATCAAGACACGGTGGGAGGGCAGGAAGTGGTTTCTCTCTTGTTCTTCCTCAGGAGCCTGTAAGAAAGTGGGTGGTTTAATATGTAAGAAAGAAATGAGATACAGATGAAGACCAGAGCCTGAAGTAGTAGAGGTGGCATGAGGAGTTCTACCCACCTGTTATTTCTTTCCCCTTTTTGGAGGGGGGAATATTTACATGTTCATGAATTTTTAATCTAGAAGATATACATGCAAAACAAAGACCATACACTTATAGAACAACATCGTCTCTTCAAGGAAGGGACGTGTCTGGTCAAGCTGTCAAAAACCACCAGAAGTCTCTCAGCATGTGCCCCTTTGCTGTTCTGGAAGCTGTGTCAGTTCTTTGAAGCGAACTGTATTTTTCTGGGCACCACACCAAAGAGTGATGTAAACCTCAGAGCCTGACAAGTTGGATCCCAGTTCTAGCTTTTTCTCAGAAAACTTTGTCTGTTAGAACAACTTTTAGAAGAGGCAGAGGAAGAGACTTTTATTGACTGGGATAGTAATCAACAGCATTAGGATGTTAGAGAAAAACCAAACTGAGGACATGTCTGCAACTCTTTGATGATAATAATTTTCCTCAATATTTTTTATGATTCTGTATAATAAATACCTAGAAAGAGTTTCTGCAGGACTCTGCAGAAGTGCAAAGAGTTCCGGGCAAAACAGATTTCATGGGAAACCACTGCTGTTTTCAACCGCATCTGTACGTGAAAATGGTGATTTTTATAGTGCCTGCTCTGCTCCAGGCACTAATGTTAGGGGAGTTATACAAAAGAATAAAACAAGTCGCTGCTCACACGGAACATGTAATGTTGTAAAATACATAGAATCAAATAACATTACAAGATAATATAAAATAAGAGCACATGAATAGTGTAAATAAGTAGATTACTATAGTATGTAAACTTGTGTGTCGTTTGGAGCAAAAAGACAAGGGAAACGTAAGCCATTATCTCATTCCATGTAAAATTCTACCTTGAACCTGTGGAAGCTGGGGAGGGAGGGTCAGTTCTTGCTGCTTCTTCTGATACCATTGATTTTGGGAGCAAGATATATCATAGAAAATAGACTTCTATAGCTCTTCCAGAAAAATTCTCTTAATAATGTGGAATATAGATGTCTCAGAATACAGTAAACTCAGAGGATAGGCCCCTCATTGTGAGAAATAAAAATATTAAAACTAATGAATGAATGAATAATTGTTTCTTTTTATTAAATTTATAAGAAGAGGAAAAATAAATTAAACAAACGAAAACTTTGAGGATTAAAGACAGAAAGATAGCCCAATCAGAGTATCTCATTTTTTGTTCCTAAAGAATAATAATTCAGATTACAAAAAGCACTATCACTTGGTAGGTTAAATAAAGTGCAAAGAAAACATTTCTGAGTTGAGCAAATGAACAGGTGGGAAACACTGGGAAGTCTTGTATCATTCTTGTAAATCTGGCTTAGAACTTTCTATCAGGAAAAAAAAATGTGATTTCAGTTCCTAAATGCTGTGAATAAAGTTAGGCAGTTTTGGAACTTTGACTTATGTATTGATTTGGTTTATACAGTCATATAAACTATCCCTTATGCTAAGAAATCAAGGCAGTAGAAATTATCAGCATTTTGGTTATAATTCAACATATAAGAACATATAAAGCCTGTTCCAAACAAGCCATTGGAAGAAAAATGGGAAAACCAAGAGTAATCATTGATGACCCCCAGGGCTAGAGTCAATTCCTAAAACTTTGGCCCTGCTACACAGTGGGAGGGGGTTGAATGTGTGATAGGACCTGACAGCCCTGGTCCTCTAATTTCCACCATCTCAGTGGCTCCTGTGTCCACCAACTTACTCAAGCCAAAACTGTAGAACCATTCCTCCTAGTCCCTTTTCCTTGTCCCCCACATCCAGTGCAACACTAAATCCCATTATTAGGCAGAACTGTATGAAATTGTCAATGTGATCTCTTTGACTTAACAAAAATGACAATTTCACATGATTCAATGTATATTTCTATCTGCAAAATATTTCTCAAATCCTCTCATTTTTCTTCTTCTCTGCTTCCTGGTGGAAGCAACCTCATCCTTCACCTAGACAATTTCTATGCCATCCTAACCAATCTCCTTACTTCTACTTTTATTTCTTCTCCCTAGTTTAAAGCTGATCAATGGTTCCCTATTGCTCTTAAAATACATTGCAAATTTCTAGCCTAGATGAGAAAGCCCTGCATCATCAGACTCTTGCCTACAACTCTGGTTTCCCCCCAGGACACTCCCCATACCACTCTGTGCTCCAGCTTCACTGAACTCTTGTCACTCTCCTGTATCTTCCTTCCGGCCATGCTTTCTGCCTGGAATGATCTTGTCCTCACTCCAACTGACCAGTCCCACACATCCTTCATCTTTCCATTTCAGTTTACTTCCTCAAACCTGCCTTTCCTTATTTCCCAATCTAATTTAATTTTCCCCATTATTCTCTTTCACAATACTGTTTATTTCCTTTCTGGAAACAATTTGTAATTACACATTTATTTTGTTGTTGTATATTTGCTTACCACCTCTCTTTCTCCTAGACTGGAAGATACCTGAAGACAGAAATCATTTCTTTTTATTTGTTTCTTTTCATTAATACTGGATACAGAGTAAAGTTTCAATAAATATTTGTTGAATGATTATTTATGAATAAACAAGTAAATCAATATTCTAGGTTAAATTGTTGATGAAAAAAATAGGTTAGAAAATGGTGTGGATATTATCATTACAACCAGTTTTTTAGACCAATCTTTAAAGAAAGAAAAGCTTAGAAGGAAACAAAACAATGTTAACAGTAGTTGCTTAGGTGATGGGACTAGGCGTAATTTGAATTTTTTCTTTTTGCTCTTCTGGATATTCAAATTTTCCTCAATGAGAATATAAAACTTGAAAATTATATATTTTTAAATGTTGATAAAAATCTTTACTTCCTATATCATTATCCTCCTTACTTAACAAAATAAAATAAATTTTTGATCTCCAAATATTTATTACAAAAGGTTTCCATCTAAATTTTTCAAGGATATATAGTCAATTTACCTCTTTCTGGCATATACAATTTGAAGAGTACATAAGGAGTTTCTAAATAAATCCTTGCTCTATATGAATAGGTGAGAAGATACTCACTAATTCCTGGTTCCAGAGGGTGGAGAAAAGTAACTCAATTACATAAAAATCTACATGCCATTGTTTATTATCAACATGGAATATTAATGCATTTTCCATATAAGTTAGTATTACTTGGCATTTCCTAGCAAATCATGCCTACACAGGGCTCTGAAACTTCAGAGAACCTTCAGAACTCAATGTAATCATCAGTAAAGATTACTTCCTATTTTCTGAAAAAATTACTCATCCACACCAAATATTGCAGAATCTTTCTCTCCACTCTGACTTCTCCATTTTTAAAATATCAGATGTGTTCACTCAGATGTAAAGGAAATAGAGTGCAAGATTCTTTCACTTTCAAACATCTTTCGAATCCATCTACTTCTTGTCACTTCTCTCCATCCCCAGTGCCAATCCTCTAACCGAGACCACTATTGTCTCCAACATGGACACAACTACAATCCCCTAAATGGTCCCTCCATCTGTCTTTTTTAAAGACCTTTATTAGGATACAGTTCATACAAAAGAGTGCAGAGGAGACCTCCAAGATGGTGGAGGAGTAAGATGTGGAGATCACCTTCCTCCCCACAAATATATCAGAAATACATTTACATGTGGAACAACTCTTACAGAACACCTACTGAACGCTGGCAGAAGACCTCAGACTTCCCAAAAGGCAAGAAACTGCCCACTACCTGGCCGTGTGGCTGACAGGGTCTTGGTGCTCCGGTCGGGTGTCAGGCCTGTGCCTCTGAGGTGGGAGAGCCGAGTTCAGTACATTGGTCCACCAGAGACCTCCCAGCTCCACGTAATATCAAATGGCGAAAGCTCTCCCAGAGATCACCATCTCAATGCAAAGACCCATCTCCACTCAATGACCAGCAAGCTACAGTGCTGGACACTCTATGCCAAACAATTAGCAAGACAGGAACACAGCCCCACCCATTAGCAGAGAGGCTGTCTAAAATCATAATAAGGTCACAGCCAACCCAAAACACACCACCGGACACAGTCCTGCCCACCAGAAAGACAAAATCCAGCTTCACCCACCAGAAGACAGACACCAGTCCCCTCCACCAGGAAGCCTACACAACCCGCTGAACCAACCTTAGCCACTGCGGGCAGACACCAAAACAACAGGAACTACGAACATGCAGCCTACAAAAAGGAGACCCCAAACACAGTAAGTTAAGCAAAATGAGAAGACAGAGAAACACACAGCAGATGAAGGAGCAAGGTAAAAACCCACCAGACCAAACAAATGAAGAGGAAATAGGCAGTCTACCTGAAAAAGAATTCAGAGTAATGTTAGTAAAGATGATCCAAAATCTTGCAAATAGAATTGAGAAAATAAAAGAAATGTTTAACAAAGACCTAGAAGAAGTAAACAGCAAACAAACAAGGATGAACAACACAATAAATGAAATTAAAAATTCTCAGGAAGGAATCATTAGCAGAATAACTGAGGCAGAAGAACAGATAACTGAGATGGAAGATAAAACAGTGGAAATAACTACCACAGAGCAGAATAAAGAAAAAAGAATGAAAAGAATTGAGGACAGTCTTACAGACCTCTGGGACAACATTAATGCACCAACATTCAAATTATAGGAGTCCCAAAGGAAGAAGAGATAAAAAAGGGACTTAGAAAATATTTGAAGGGATTATAGTTGAAAACTTCTGTAATATGGGAAAGGAAATAGTCAATCAAGTCCAGGAAGCAAAGAGAGTCCCATACAGGATAAACCCAAGGAGAAACATGTCAAGACACATATTAATCAAACTATCCAAAATTAAGTTCAAACAAAGAAAAAAATTATTATCAGCAAGGGAAAAACAACAAATAACATACAAGGGAATCCCCAAAAGGTTAACAGCTGATCTTTCAGCAGAAACTCTGCAAGCCAGAAGGGAGTGGCAGGACATATTTAAAGTGATGAAAGGGGAAAACCTACAACCAAGATTACTCTACCCATCAAGGGGCTTATTCAGATTCGATGGAGAAATTAAAACCTTTACAGACAAGCAAAAGCTAAGAGAATTCAGCACCACCAAATGAGCTTTAGAATAAATTTTAAAGAACTTCTCCAGGCAGGAAACAGAAGAGGAGGGAAAGACATACAATAACAAACCCAAAACAATTAAGAAAATGGTAATAGGAACATACATACTGATAACTACCTTAAATGTAAATGGATTAAATGCTCCAACCAAAAACATAGACTGGCTGAATGGATGCAAAAAGACCCAGATATATGCTGTCTACAAGAGACTCACTTCAGATGTAGGGACACATACAGACTGAAAGTGAGGGGATAGAAAAAGATATTCCATGCAAATGGAAATCAAAAGAAAGCTGGAGTAGCAATTCTCACATCAGATAAAATAGACTTTAAAAGAAAGACTATTACAAGAGACAAAGAAGGACACTACATAATGATCAAGGGATCAATCCAAAAAGAAGATATAATAATTGTAAATATTTATGCACCCAACATAGGAGTACCTCAATACACAAGTCAGATGCTAACAGCCATAAAAGGGGAAATTGACAGTAACACAGTCATAGTAGGGGACCTTAAAACCCCACTTTCACCAATGAAGAGATCATCCAAAATGAAAATAAATAAGGAAACACAAGCTTTAAATGACACATTAAACAATATGGACTTAATTGATATTTACAGGACATTCCATCCAAAAATAACAGAATACACTTTCTTCTTGAGTGCTCCTGGAACATTCTCCAGGATAGATGATAGCTTGGGTCACAAATGAAGCCTTGATAAATTTAAGAAAATTGAAATCGTATCAAGTATCTTTGCCAACCACAACGCTATGAGACTAGATATCAATTACAGGAAATTACCTTTAAAAACTACAAACACATGGAGGCTAAACAATACACTACTAAATAACCAAGATATCACTGAAGAAACAAAACAGGAAATCAAAAAATACCTAGCAACAAATCACAATGAAAACATGACAACCCAAAACCTATGGGATGCAGCAAAAGTAGTTCTAAGAGGGAAGTTTATAGCAATACAATCCTACCTACAGAAACAAGAAACATCACAAATAAACAACCTAACCTAACACCTAAAGCAATTAGAGAAAGAAGAAGAAAAAAACCCCAAAGTTAGCAGAAGGAAAGAAATCATAAAGATCAGATCAGAAATAAATGAAATAGAAATGAAGGAAACAATAGCAAAGATCAATACAACTAAAAGCTGGTCCTTTGAGAAGATAAACAAAATTGATAAACCATTAGCCAGACTCATCAAGAAAAAAGGGAGAAGACGCAAATCAATAGAATTAGAAATGAAAAAGGAGAATTAACAACTGACACTGCAGAAATACAAAGGATCATGAGAGATTGCTACAAGCAACTATATGCCAATAAAATAGACAACCTGGAAGAAATGGACAACTTCTTAGAAAAGCACAACTTTCCAAGACTGAACCAGGAAGAAATAGAAGATATAAACAGACCAATCACAAGCACTGAAATTGAGACTGTGATTAAAACTCTTCCAACAAACAAAAGCCAAGGACCAGATGGCTTCATGGGCTATTTCTATCAAACATTTAGAGAAGAGCTAACACCTATCCTTCTCAAACTCTTCCAAAATATAACAGAGGGAGGAACACTCCCAAACTCATTCTACAAGGCCACCATCACCCTGATACCAAAACCAGACAAAGATGCCACAAAAAAAGAAAACTACAGGCCAATATCACTGATGAACATAGATGCAAAAATCCTCAACAAAATACTAACAAACAGAATCCAACAGCACATTAAAAGGATCACACACCATGATCAACTGGGGTTTATCCCAGGAATGCAAGGATTCTTCAATATACGCAAATCAATCAATGTGATAAACCATATTAACAAATTCTAGGAGAAAGACCATATGATCATCTCAATAGATGCAGAAAAAGCTTTCAACAAAATTCAACACCCATTTATGATAAAAATCCTCCAGAAAATAGATATAGAGGGAACTTACCTCAACATAATAAAGGCCGTATATGACAAACCCACAGCCAACATCATTCTCAATGGTGAAAAATTGAAAGCATTTCCTCTAAGATCAGGAACAAGACAAGGATGTCCACTCTCACCATTATTCAACATAGTTTTGGAAGTCCTAGCTACGGCAATCAGAGAAGGAAAAGAAATAAAAGGAATCCAAACTGGAAAAGAAGAATTAAAACTGTCACTGTTTGCAGATGACATGATACTATACATAGAGAATCCTAAAGATGCCACCAGAAAACTACTACGGCTAATCAATGAATTTGGTAAAGTAGCAGGATACAAAATTGTTGCACAGAAATCTCTTGCATTCCTATACACTAATGATGAAAAATCTGAAAGAGAAATTAAGCAAACACTCCCATTCACCATTGTAACAAAATAAAATACCTAGGAATAAACCTACGTAAGGAGGTAAAAGACCTCTGTGCAGAAAGCTGTAAGACACTGATGAAAGAAATTGAAGGTGATACAAAAGATGGAGAGATATACAATGTTCTTGGACTGGAAGAATCAACATTGTGAAAGTGACTATACTACCCAAAGCAATCTACAGATTCAATGCAATCCCTATCAAACTACCAATGGCATTATTCACAGAACTTGAACAAAAAATTTCACAATTTGTATGAAACACAAAAGACCCCGAATATCCAAAGCAGTCTTGAGAAAGAAAAACGGAGCTGGAGGAATCAGACTCACCGACTTCAGACTATACTACAAAGCTACAGTAATCAAGGCATTATGGTACTGGCACAGAAACAGAAATATAGATCAATGGAACAGGATAGAAAGTCCAGAGATAAACCCACACACATATGGTCACCTTATTTTTGATAAAGGAGGCAAGAATATACAATGGAGAAACAACAGCCTCTTTAATAAGTGGTTCTGGGAAAACTGGACAGCTACATGTAAAAGAATGAAATTAGTACACTCCCTGAACACCATACAAAAACATAAACTCAAAATGGATTAAAGACCTAAATGTAAGGCCAGACACTATAAAACTCTTAGAGGAAAACATAGGCAGAACACTCTATGACATAAATCACAGCAATATCCTTTTTGACCCACCTCCTAGAGTAAAGGAAATAAAAACAAAAATAAACAAATGGGACCTAATGAAACTTAAAAGCTTTTGCAAAGCAAAGGAAAACATAAACAAGATGAAAAGACAACCCTCAGAATGGGAGAAAATATTTGCAAGTGAAGCAAATGATAAAGGATTAATCTCCAAAATTTACAAGTAACTCATGCAGCTCAACATCAAAAAACCAAACAACCCAATCCAAAAATGGGCAGAAGACCTAAATAGACATTTCTCCAAAGAAGATATACAGATTGCCAACAAACACATGAAAGGATGCTCAACATCACTAATCATTAAAGAAATACAAATCAAAACTACAATGAGGTATCACCTCACACCAGTCAGAATGGCCATCATCAAAAAATCTACAAACAATAAATGCTGGAGAGGATGTGGAGAAAAGGGAGCTCTCTTGCACTGTTGGTGGGAATGTAAATTGATCCAGCCACTATGGAGAACAGTATGGAGGGTCCTTAAAAGACTAAAAAGAGAACTACCATACGACCCAGCAATCTCACTACTGGGTATATACCCTGAGAAAACCATAATTCAAGAAGAGTCATGTACCACAATGTTCACTGCAGCTCTATTTACAATAGCCAGGACATGGAAGCAACCTAAGTGTCCATCAACAGATGAATGGATAAAGAAGATGTGCCACATGTATACAATGGAATATTACTCAGCCATAAAAAGAAACGAAATCGAGTTATTTGTAGTGAGGTCTATGGACCTAGAGTCTGAAGTCTTACTAGACTCTTACTTTACAGAGTGAAGTAAGTCAAAAAGAGAAAAACAAATATCATATGCTAACACATGTATATGGAATCTAAAAATACATATATATGGTTATGAAGAACCTATGGGCAGGACAGGAATAAAGATGCAGACGTAGAGAATGGACTTGAGGACAAAGGAAGGGGGAAGGGTAAGCTGGGACGAAGTGAGAGAGTGGCATGGACTTATATATACTACCAAATGTAAAATAGCTAGCTAGTGGGAAGTAGCCGCATAGCAAAGGGACATCAGCTCAGTGCTTTGTGACCACCTAGAGGGGTGGGATAGGGATGGTGGGAGGCAGATGCAAGAGGGAGGAGATATGGGGATATATGTATATGTATAGCTGATTCACCTTGTTATAAAGCAGAAACTAACACAACATTGTAAAGCAATTATAATCCAATAAAGATGTTAAAAAATAAATAAATAATAGAGTGCAGCTACTTAATTGTACATATCAATGAGTTTTGACAAATTTACAACTCAGTGCAAGAACCACCACTATAAAGATATAGAACATTTTTATTATCCCCAAATTTCCCTTATGCCCCATCTTAGTAAATCCATTGTATGGAAATACCACAACCTTGTTTTATTTACTTCTTGCTGGACACTAGAGTTGTTTCTAGTTTTTGGCTTTTATGAATAAATATGCTATTAATATTCATGTATTAGTCTTTATTTAGACATGTGTTTTAATTTCTCTGTATCAGTCTTTATTTAGACATGTGTTTTAATTTCTCTTGGGTAACTATCTAGGAGGATTGCTGAATTGTATGCTACACATATATTTAACTTTATAAGAAACTGCCAAAGTTTTTTCCAAAGTGGGTGTACCATTTTGCATTCCCATCAACAATGTATAAGAATTCCGGTTGCCAGCATCCTTGCCAGTGCTAGGTATCATCAATCTTTCTAATTTTAGCTTTTCTGAAGGGTGTATATTGATATCTTATTGTAGTTTAAATTTGCATTTTCCTGATAGTCAATGATGTTGAACATCATTTTATGTGATTATTAGCTATTTGTATATCATTTTTTGGTTGTGTCTCTTTAAATATATTGCTCATTTTAAAAATTGGGTTGTTTGTATACTTATTATTGAATTGTAAGTTTTTTATGTAGTCTGGATAGAATTCCTTTGGCAGCTAAATATATATAGTGAATATTTTCTCACAGTTTTTAGTATAAACTTTTATATTCTTTACAGTGTTTTCCAGAAAGCAGAAGTTTTTAACTTTGATGATGTTCTGTTTATCAAATTTTTCTTTAATGGTTCATGTTTTTTGTGTCCTAAGAAAACTTTGGCCACCCCAAGGATGTAAAGATTTTCATCTATTTTTTTCCAGAAGTTTTATAGTTTTTGTATTTCCATAAAAATTTTAGAATGGGGTTAGAAATTTTTGCTCCACCCAAAAAGTCCTGCTAGAATTTAACTGGGATTGTGTTAATTAGATCACATTGCAGAGAAGAGATATCCTAAAACTATTGAATCTTCCTATCCATGAACATAGTCTATCTCTTAACTTATTTAGATCTTCTTTAATTTCTCCCAGCAGTGTTTTATGTTTTTTGTTATAAAGACTCTGTACTTATTTTGTTAAATTTATTCCTAAGTATTTCATACTTTTTGATGCTCTTGCAAATGATATTTTTATTTACAATTATTCATTGCTGGTGTATAAACGTACAACTGATTTTTGTGTATTGACTTTGTATTCTGGAAACTTGATAAATTCATTTATTGGTTCTAGTAGCTTTTTGTAGACTCTGTAAGATTTTTTCCAAACATAATCATATTATTTGCAAATAAAAACAGAATTCTTTCTTCCCAATTTACATGCCTTTTGTTTGTTGTTTTTTTCTGCCTTTTTGCAGTGACTAGAACCTCTAGCATAATGTTGAGTATAAGTAGTGAGAGTGGGCATCCTTGCCCAATACTACTAAGAGATCATTTCGTTTTTCAGAATTTATCATGATGTTAAGTGTAGGTTCTTCACAGATATTCTGCCAGTATCAGGTTGAGAGTGTTCCCTTCTATTCCTAGTTTGCTGAGAGCTTTTAACCCAAATGGGCATGGCATCATTTTATACATTATTGGATTCTATATTGACAATATATTGTAAGGATTTTTGCATTCATGTCTATGTAGTATACTGGTCTTTAGTTTTCCCTTTTTTGTAATATCTTTACCTGGTTTTGGTAGAAGAGTAAATCTGGTCTCAAAAATAATTTGTAAAATGTTCCCATCTCTTCTCTTTTCTGAATTAGTTTGTATATAATTGGTATTCTTTCTTCCTTAAATTTGAGTATAATACACCAGTAAAGACATCTGGATTGAGGTTGTGTGTGTGTGTGTGAAAGTCCTCAATTATTAATTCAGTTTCCTTAATACATGTAGGGTTCTTCCAATTTTCTCCTTCTTCTTGAGTCAGTTTTGATAAACTGTCTTTCAAAGATTTTTTCCTTTTCATCTAAGTTTTCCAATTTATTGACATATTTTTCAAAATATTTCCTTATTCTTTTAATATCTATAAGATCTCTAGAGATGTCCTTTTTTCTCATAGTCAGTGTACTTAGCATTTTAATTTTATTGGTTTTTCAAAATACCAGCTTTGGGTTTCATTCTTTTTTCTCTATTGTTTTTCTATTTTTTAATTCTATTGCTTTCTATTTCCTTTCTTCTACTAACTTCAGGTTTAATTTGCTTTTGTTCTTCTAATTTCTTACAATAGAAGCATATGCTTTGGTATGATCTTTTTTGTAATTTATAACATTAATTTTATAACATTATATCTTATGTTTTCCCTTATATTCTGGAGCATATTTATAATAATTATTTTAATGTCTTTTTCTGCTTATTCTATTTTCTCTGTTATTTCTATGTCTGTTTCTATTTACTTTTTTATTCCTGGCTATGGGTTACATTTTTCACTGCTTTGTATGTCTAGTAATTGCTTAATGATTGCTGGACATTCTGAATTGTATATGTTGAATACTGAATTTTGCATTGTTTTTAGGATTGCTTGACTTTTTCTGGTAGAGGGTTATTTGTAAAGTGGTTTAATCTTTTGAGGCTTATTTTTAATTTCTTTTACAGTAGATGTAAAGTACTTTATCTGGATGTAATTTAGCCCCATTTCCAAGGTATCACTATTCTGGGGTCTCCGTTAAATGCCTCAAATATTTAATAAGGTCTCTCCTCTTGGCTGAAGGGAATTAGAACAATTCATAGCTCTGTTTGAGGTGTGGAAATTACTTGTATCACAGCTTTCCAGTAATAACTCTTTCCTTGAGATTTACTCTTGCTTGGCCTCATGGGTTTTACCCTATGCGTGTGTGTATTGATATTCAGTCAAAGCCTCAAGGGAACTTCCGTGCATATTTCTGGAACCCTTCTGAATAATTCTCTCCTCTTGGGTACTCTGCCCCCAAAATTCTAAATGCTTCAGCTTCCTGGAATTTTGAAAGATTGCTGAGTTCTATTTGGGTTCATACTTCCTACACCGAAGACTGGAAATAACCTCCAGACAGAATGCTTTAATAACAGGCCTTATATCATCTGTTTTCCTTTTCTCAGTGATTGCAATCCTGTGCTGCCTGTTGTGTAATATCTGAAAATAGTTGTTTCCTATATTTTGTCCAGTTTTCTCATTGTTTACAGGGGAAGGATAAGTCTAAACCCTATTTATTCCTCAAGGCTGAAAACATAAGTCTCTTCCCTCCACTTCTGACATTTGTCATCCATCCTTTACACTGTAGCCAGAGTGATTCTCTCAACACAGATCTGATCATATTAGCCTCAAATTGCAATGATGGTTGCTGACTCTACATGGTTTCATCCCTACTTACCCCTACAGCACAATTTTTCACCATTCCCCAAATTCCACTTTATGCTCCAGCATTATTAAATTACTTCCAGTGCTCTTCAAACACACTGTGCTCTCTCTCACATCCGGACCATTACAAATGTTCTTCTCTTGATTTGGGATATTTGCCCTGTACCTCACATATTCACATCCCTGACTAATATCTAGTTGTCTTTTATAACTAATTTATATGTCCCTTTTTCAGAGAAATATCCCACAAAACTTAGAGTTGGTTTTATACCTGCCTGACACTCATAATACTGGATTTGACTTAACAATAGCCCTCGTCATTTCATTATAATTATTTGTTTAATATCTGTCTTCTCCATTAGACTGTTAAATCCAAATGAAAGTTCAACATTTCTCTCACTAAATCTGCTAAAGCTCCAGTGCCTTGCACAGCAGCTGGCAGAGTAGATCTCAACAAATAATTTGATGAATAACTTAATGAAAACATAAGGTAATTAACCAAAGAACTGATAGAGGGAGAGAGAGAGATAAAGGGAGGAAGGAAACAAACAAATAAGCAAACCCTAATGTTTAAGAAACCAGAAGGACCTTAAGGACAGCACTTTTACATTTCGTTGACACCATGGGTCAAATTTTCCAGATGTCATTTAATTCCTCACTTTTGTTTTGCCTTTGTCCACAGAGGCACTAAAAATAAAAATGGTACATTTTATACCTTTCTCTCTGAGAACCAAGAAGACTCAGAGCAAATGCTTTTCCGTAATGGAGTTTTCAGAAGCAATCATGATGAACAAAGTTTCACAATAATGAGTGCAGTATCTGATGGTTCTATTAGTCTGTCTTGGGTAATTCCATGGAAGAGGGAGATCCATTATGCCTCGACCTGTTCTTTGTCACCACTGTTGTTTTAGTGTCAAGGTAAACGAGTGTCCACAGACCTGATATGATATTCATCATCTTAATTAAGTCATGTGAACAAACAAAATTAGGTTGTGGCAATCAAAGATCTGGGAAAGAATGTTTAGAAGAATTGAGAGATTTCATGTTTCATACAAAGCAATGATGCAGAGGTTGTAACATTTTAATTCAAAAGTTGTGGATCCATTGCCTACAATGTAGAAGTGGCCAGCTCATTTGTCATCATTCAATCCTTATCATTTGTCACTTTATCAAAAAGTAAAATGAAATAACATAAAATGTTTCCTTGTAAAGTGACATGCTTTAGTGTCATGTTTAGAATGCTCATAAAAGAGAGGCATTTCCAAACTAAAGCTAAGATTCCCTTATGAAACTTTCTTTGGGTGATAAGGAAGTCATTAATTCACCAAAGATTCAGTGGCATCATAAAATACTAGATATAGCTAAAAGTATTCTTACAGACCATTTGGTAAAATCTCCTATTTTAGAATCAGAAAGTGGTTTTTCAACAGCATCCACTGGTTCCTTGAATATCATTTCTCCCTCTGCTGTTTGACCTCATTTGACCTCTGGGCCATTCATGCTTTTCTTCTTTCTCTTCCATCAACCCCTCTGTGTCTCATTCACTCTCATTGGTAGCCCAAACTCTCCCAGCAGGCATTTCATCACAGCTCTAACTAGCAAACTAGGTCAACTAATATTCCTGACCTGCCCTATCCACCATTCCCACCCCACAACTTTGGGCCAGGCTCATGTCCTTAAAGTCCTTTTGGACATTTCTCTGGCAATCATCTCCTCTCCAGCTCACTTCTTCACGATGACCCTTTCACTGATTCACAGCAGCAAGTCACCCAGTACACTCCAGAGCCATGCTCTCCGACTTCAGGGGGCTCCCAGTGCTGATCGTTGGTTCTTAAACTCATCTCAAACTGATGCTCCATTACACTCCACACTCACAGCATCCTCAAATCATGGGATTTTGTAAGTACCTAGAATCCTAGAGTACAGAAACTCCAAAGCCTTTATTTGACAAATAAGGAAAAGGAAGAAAGTCCAACATAGGAAGTCACACAGTTAACAGTAGTCACACAGTTAATGATAAAGGTCTGACTGTAATCCAGAAAGGGGAAAACCAAACTCTATTCCACTTTAATTCACCTGTGCCCTGACCCTTCAAGTCATGGGTTTTCATTTCAACAACTACTGCATCAACAAAAAAGAATCGAGGCGCCTTCAAGATGGCAGAGTAATAAGACGTGGAGATCAAATTCCTCCCCACAAATACATCAAAACGACATCTGCATGTGGAACAACTCCTACAGAACAGCTACTGAACACTGGCAGAAGACCTCAGACTTCCCAAAAGGCAATAAATTCCCCACATACCTGGGTAGGGCAAAAGAAAAAAGGAAAAACAGAGACAAACGAATAGGGATGGGACCTGCACCTCTGGGAGGGAGCTGTGAAGGAGGAAAAGTTTCCACACACTAGGAAGCCCCTTCACTGGTGGAGACGGCAGGTGGGGTGGGGGGGGAAGCTTTGGAGCCACGGAGAGGAGCACAGCAACAGGGGTGCAGAGCACAAAGCAGAGAGATTCCCGCACAGAGGATCAGTGCCAACCAGCACTCACCAGCCTGAGAGGCTTGTCTACTCACCTGCCGGGACGGGTGTGGGCTGGGAGCTGAGGCTCGGGCTTCAGAGGTCAGACCCCAGGGAGAGGACTGGGGTTGGATGCCTGAACACAGCCTGAAGGGGGCTAGTGCACCACAGCTAGCCGGGAGGGAGTCTAGGAAAAACTCTGGACCTGCGTAAGAGGCAAGAGACTGTTGTTGCGGTATGTGGAAGGAGAGGGGATTCAGAGCACTGCTTAAACCAGCTCCAGAGATGGGCACAAGCCGCCGCTATCAGCTCGGACCACAGAGACAAGCATGAAACACTAAGGCTGCTACTGCAGCCACCAAGAAGCCTGTGTGCAAGCACAGGTCACTATCCACACCTCCCCTCCTGGGAGCCTGTGCAGCCCACCACTGCCAGGGTCCTGTGATCCAGGGATAAGTTCCCCAGGAGAACACACAGTGTGCCTCAGGCTGCTGCAACACCGTGCTGGCCTCTGCTGCCGCAGGCTCGCCCCACATTCCATACCCCTCCCTCCCGCTAGCCTGAGTGAGCCAGAGCCCCCTAATCACCCGCTCCTTTAACCCTGTCCTGTCTGGGCAGGGAACAGACGTCCTCAGGTGACCTACACGCAGAGGCGGGGCCAAATCCAAAGCTGAACCCCAGGAGCTGTGCAAACAAAGAAGAGAAAGGGAAATCTCTACCAGCAGCCTCAGAAGCAGAGGATTAAATCTCCACAATCAACTCAATGTACCCTGCATCTGTGGAATACCTGAATAGACAATGAATCATCCCAAAATTGAGGCGGTGGACTATGAGAAAAACTGTAGACTTCAGTTTGCTTTCTGCATCTAATTTGTTTCTGGTTTTATATTTATCTTGGTTTAGTATTTAGAGCTTCTTATCATTGGTAGATTTGTTTACTGATTCAGTTGCTTGCTTCCTTTATATATATATATTTTTTTAAATTTTTCCTTTTTCTCTTTTTGTGTGTATATGTATGCAACTTTGTGTGATTTTTGTCTGTATAGCTTTGCTTTTGCCATTTGTGCTAGGGTTCTGACTGTCCACTCTTTGGTTTTTTTAGTATAGTTTTTAGCTCTTGTTATAATTGGTGGATTTGGTTTTTGGTTTGGTTGCTCTCTTCTTTCTTTCTCTATTTCTGTTTTTTTTTTTTTTTTTACTTTTTTATTTTAATTATTTTATTTTATTTTATTCTTTCTTTCTTTTTTCTCCCTTTTCTTCTGAGCCATGTGGCTGACAGAGTCTTGGTATTCTGGCTGGTTTTCAGGCCTGAGCCCTTGAGGTGGGAAAGCCGAGTTCAGGACATTGATCCACCAGAGACCTCCCGGCTCCAAGTAATATCAAATGGCGAAAGCTCTCCCAGAGATCTCCATCTCAAAGCTAAGACACAGCTCCACTCAACGACCAGAAAGCTACAGTGTTGGACACCCTATGCCAAACAACTAGCAAGACAGGATCACAACACCACCCATCAGCAGAGAGGCTGCCTAAAATCATAGTAAGTTCACAGTCACCCCCAAACACATCACTGGATGTGGTTCTGCCCACCAGAAAGACAATCCAGCCTCATCACAAGAACAAAGGCACTAGTCCCCTCCACCAGGAAGCCTACACAACCACTGAAACAACCTTAGCCACTGGGGGCAGACACCACAAACAATGGGAACTATGAACCTGCAGCCTGTGAAAAGGAGACCCCAAACAGAGTAAATTAAGCAAAATGAGAAGACAGAGAAATCCACAGCAGATGAAGGAGCACAGTAAAAACCCACCAGACCAAACAAATGAAGAGGAAATAGGCAGTCTACCTGAAAAAGAATTCAGAGTAATAATAGTAAAGATGATCCAAAATCTTGGAAACAGAATGGAGAAAACACACAAAACATCTGACAAGGACCTAGAAGAACTAAAGGGCAAACAAACAGTAATGAACAACACAATAAATGAAATTTAAAATTCTCTAGAAGGAATCAATAGCAGAATCACTGAGGTAGAAGAATGGATAAGTGACTGGAAAATAAAATAGTGGAAATAACTACCACAAAGCAGAATAAAGAAAAAAGAATGAAAAGAATTGAGGACAGTCTCAGAGACCTCTGGGACAACATTAAATGCACCAACATTCAAATTATAGGGGTCCCAGAAGAAGAAGAGACCAAAAAAGGGACTGAGAAAATATTTGCAGAGATTATAGTTGAAAACTTCCCTAATATGAATAAGGAAATAATCAATCAAGTCCAGGAAGCACAGAGAGCCCCATACAGGATAAAACCAAGGAGAAACACACCAAGACACATATTAATCAAACTATCAAAAATTAAATACAAAGAAAAAATATTAAAAGCAGCAAGGTAAAAGCAACAATTAACATACAAGGGAATCCCCATAAGGTCAAGAGCTGATCTTTCAGCAGAAACTCTGCAAGCCAGAAGGCAGTGGCAGGACATATTTAAAGTGATGAAAGGGAAAAACCTACAGTGAAGATTACTCTACCCAGTAAGGATCTCATTCAGATTCGATGGAGAAATTAAAACCTTTACAGACAAGCAAAACCTAAGAGAATTCAGCACCACCAAACCAGCCTTCAATAAATTCTAAAGAAACTTCTCCAGGCAGGAAACACAAGAGAAGTAAAAGACTTACAATAGCAAACCCAAAACAATTAAGAAAATGGTAATAGGAACATACATATTGATAACTACCTTAAATGTAAATCAGTTAAATGCTCCAACCAAAAGACATAGATGGGCTGAATGGATACAAAAACAAGACCCATATATATGCTGTCTACAAGAGACTCACTTCAGACCTAGGGAGACATACAGACTGAAAGTGAGGGGATGGAAAAAGATATTCCATGCAAATGGAAATCAAAAGAAAGCTGGAGAAGCAATTCTCATATCAGACAAAATAGATTTTAAAATAAAGACTATTACAAAAGACAAAGAAGGACACTACCTTATGATCAAGGGATCAATCCAAGAAGAAGATAAAACAATTGTAAACATTTATGCACAACACAGGAGCTCCTCAATACATAAGGCAAATGCTAACAGCCATAAAAGGGGAAATCGACAGTAACACAATCATAGTAGAGGACCTTAAAACCCCACTTTCACCAATGGACAGATCATCCAAAATGAAAATAAATAAGGAAACACAAGTTTAAATGATACATTAAAGAAGATAGATTTAATTGATATTTATAGGACATTCCATCCAAAAACAACAGAATACATGTTCTTCTCAAGTGCTCATGGACCATTTTCCAGGATAGATCATATCTTGGGTCACAAATGAAGCCTTGGTAAATTTAAGAAAATTGAAATCGTACCAAGTATCTTTGCCAACCACAACGCTGTGAGGCTAGATATCAATTACAGGAAAAAATCTGTAAAAACTACAAACACATGGAGGCTAAACAATACACTACTAAATAACCAAAAGATCACTGAAGAAATCAAAGAGGAAATTAAAAAATACCTAGAAACAAATCACAATGAAAACATGACAACCCAAAACCTATGGGATGCAGCAAAAGTGGTTCTAAGAGGGAAGTTTATAGCAATACAATCCTACCTACAGAAACAAGAAACATGTCAAATAAACAACCTAACCTTACACCTAAAGCGATTAGAGAAAGAACAAAAAAACCCCAAAGTTAGCAGAAGGAAAGAAATCATAAAGATCAGATCAGAAATAAATGAAAAAGAAATGAAGGAAACAATAGGATCAATAAACCTAAAAGCTGGTTCTTTGAGAAGATAAACAAAACTGATAAACCATTCACCAGACTCATCAAGAAAAAAGGGAGAGGACTCAAATCAATAGAATTAGAAATGAAAAAGAAGTAACAATTAACATTGTAGAAATACAAGGATCATGAGAGATTACTACAAGCAACTATATGCCAATAAAATAGACAACCTGGAAGAAAGGGACAACTTCTTAGAAAAGCACAACCTTCCAAGACTGAACCAGGAAGAAATAGAAGATATAAACAGACCAATCACAAGCACTGAAATTGAGACTGTGATTAAAACTCTTCCAACAAACAAAAGCCCAGGACCAGATGGCTTCACAGGCGAATTCTATCAAACATTTAGAGAAGAGATAACACCTATCCTTCTCAAACTCTTCCAAAAAATTGCAGAGGAAGGAACACTCCCAAACTCATTCTACGAGGCCACCATCACCCTGATACCAAAACCAAAGATGTCACAAAAAAGAAAACTACAGGCCAATATCACTGATGAACATAGATGCAAAAATCCTCAACAAAATACTAACAAACAGAATCCAACAGCACATTAAAAGGATCATACACGATGATCAAGTGGGGTTTATCCCAGATATGCAAGGATTCTTCAACATATGCAAATCAGTCAATGGGATACACCATATTAACAAATTGAAGGAGAAAAACCATATATCATCTCAATAGATGCAGAAAAAGCTTTTGACAAAATTCAACACCCATTTATGATAAAAATCCTCCAGAAAGTAGGCATAGAGGGAACTTACCTAAACATAATAAAGGCCAGATATGACAAACCCACAGTCAACATTGTTCTCAATGGTGAAAAGCTGAAACCCTTTCCACTAAGATCTGGAACAAGACAAGGTTGCCCACTCGCACCACTATTATTCAACATAGTTTCGGAAGTTTTAGCCACAGCAATCAGAGAAAAAAAAGATATAAAAGGAATCCAAATCGGAAAAGAAGAAGTAAAACAGTTACTGTTTGCAGATTACATGATACCATACACAGAGAATCCTAAAGATGCCACCAGAAAACTACTACAGCTAATCAATGAATTTGGTAAAGTAGCAGGATACAAAATTAATGCACAGAAATCTCTTGCATCCCTATACACTAATGATGAAAAATCTGAAAGAGAAATTAAGGAAACACTCCCATTTACCATTGCCACAAAAAGAATAAAATACCTAGGAATAAACATACCTAAGAGGACAAAAGACCCATACGCAGAAAACTGTAAGACACTGATGAAAGAAATTAAAGATGATACAAAGAGATGGAGAGATACACCATGTTCTTGGATTGGAAAAATCAACATTGTGAAAATGACTATACTAGCCAAAGCAATCTACAGATTCAATGCAATCCCTATGAAACTACCAATGGCATTTTTTACAGAACTTGAACAAAAAATTTCACAATTTGTATGAAATACAAAAGACCCCGAATAGCCAAAGCAATCTTGAGAAAGAAAAACAGAGCCAGAGGAATCAGGCTCCATTACTTCAGACTATACTACAATGCTACAGTAATCAAGACAATATGGTACTGGCACAGAAACAGAAATATAGATCAATGGAACAGGATAGAAAGCCCAGAGATAAACCTATGCACATATGGTCACCTTATCTTTGATAAAGGAGGCAGGAATATACAATGGAGGAAAGACAGCCTCTTCAGTAAGTGATGCTGGGAAAACTGGACAGCTACATGTAAAAGAATGACATTAGAACACTCCCAAACACCATACACAAAAATAAACTCAAAATGGATTAAAGACCTAAATGTAAGGCCAGACACTATAAAACTCTTAGAGGAAAACATAGGCAGAACACTCTATGACATAAATCACAGCAAGGTCCTTTTTGACCCACCTCCTAGAGAAATGGAAATAAAAACAAAAATAAACAAATGGGACCTAATGAAACTTAAAAGCTTTTGCACAGCAAAGGAAACCATAAACAAGACGAAAAGACAACCCTCAGAATGGGAGAAAATATTTGCAAATGAAGCAACTGACAAAGGATTAATCTCCAAAATTTACAAGCAGCTCATGCAGCTCAATATCAAAAAAACAAACAACCCAATCCAAAAATGGGCAGAAGACCTAAATAGACATTTCTCCAAAGAAGATATACAGATTGCCAACAAACACATGAAAGGATGCTCAACATCACTAATCATTAGAGAAATGCAAACCAAAACTACAATGAGGTATCACCTCACACCAGTCAGAATGGCCATCATGAAAAAATCTACAAACAATAAATGCTGGAGAGGGTTTGGAGAAAAGGGAACCCTCTTGTACTGTTGGTGGGAATGTAAATTGATACAGCCACTATGGAGAACAGTATGGAGGTTCCTTAAAATCTAAAACTAGAACTACCATATGACCCGGTAATCCCACTACTGGGCATATACCCTGAGAAAACCATAATTCAAGAAGAGTCATGTACCACAATGTTCACTGCAGCTCTATTTACAATAGCCAGGACAGGGAAGCAACCTAAGTGTCCATCAACAGATGAATGAAGAAAGATGATGTGGCATATACATATAATGGAATATTACTCAGCCATAAAAAGAAACAACATTGAGTTATTTGTAGTGAGGTGGATGGACCTAGAGACTGTCATACAGATTGAAGTAAGTCAAAAGTGAAAAACAAATACCATATGCTAACACATATATATGGAATCTATTAAAAAAAAAAGTGGTTCTGAAGAACCTAGGGGCAGGGCAGGACAGGAATAAAGATGCAGACGTAGAGAATGGACTTGAGGACTAGGCGGAAGGGAAGGGTAAGCTGGGACGAAGTGAGAGAGTGGTATGGACATATATACACTACCAAATGTAAAATAGATAGTGGGTGGGAAGCAGCTGCATAGCACAGGGAGATCAGCTCGGTGCTTTGTGACCACCTAGAGGGGTGGGATAGGGAGGGTGGGAGGGAGACGCAACAGGGAGGGGATATGGGGACATATGTATATGTATAGCTGATTCACTTTGTTATACAGCAGAAACTAACACAACATTGTAAAGCAATTATACTCCAATAAAGATGTTAAAAAAAAAGCACACAATAAAGAATCATCCAGTAAAAACTCCCTTAACTTTCCCAAGCTCTACCCCCAACATGGTGGAGTGAAAAGAATATGGGCCTGGTGCCAGAAAGAGCAGGATCCAATCTCATTTACTGTCATTTACTGTCCATGTGACAGTGGGGAAGTTACTAACCCCATTTGGCCAAAATGTCTTCACCTGTTAAACAGCAACAACAGACTGGAAATCTACCCTGTAAGGTTTCTGTGATGGTTAGGGTTCATGTGTGTAAAACAACAAGTATAATGTATGACAAGGAATTGGTCAATGATAGTTATCTTCACTTTCTCTCTCTTTTAGCACGCTCTTCTCTCTGCTTCCAAAGTTGTGCTTATTTTCACCCACACACTCCTCCTTCCAACATTCTTCCCTCAAAAGATGTGGTTTTCATCCTTTTCAAAATGAATCCCTCTTCCTTAGATTATGAGTCTGTTTTCTTCCCCTTGCTCTGGGCTCTGAGCCATTAGCTGTCTGTTCTCTCCAGCATCTTATACTCCTCCTTCTCTGGGGACTCCCTTCCAGCTGGCTTCTCACCTGCACAGGACTCCCTGGCCTTGAAAACATCCTCAGGGGAGAGGTGGCAGGAGAGTGGTTACAACTGGGGATCAGGGAGAAAGTAAGCGACAGTTCTGAGCATGATGTATATTTGACTCTTCAAGGGAATTTTGATATGCTTTCTTCCATCCACATTGGAGATATTTCACCTTATTGAATAGAAAATTTCTAGCTTCCTTATTCCAGTTACCACCAATTTCTGGGGGAAAAAGGTAGGAATGGGTAATACACCTTCATATGCCATCTTATGATTACTCATTCACTCTTCAACACTTAGATGGCTTGTTAAAGCAAAGTTTTCTGGGTCTCAATCCCAAATTTCTGATTAAGTTTGGATTAGGGCTGAGAATTTTATTTCTGACCACTTCCCAGGTGATGTTGACGTCCTTGTGCAGGAACACTCAAGAACCACTGCTGCAGAGTCTTGCTACTTGAGGTGTGGCCTGTGAACCAGCCACAGCTCACCAGGGAGTTGTCACAGATGCGGGATCTAGTCCCCACCCACACCTACTGACCCAGAATCTGCATTTTAACAAGACCCATGTGACTCATATGCACATTAAAGTTTGAGAAGCACTGCCCAGATCAATGGTCCTTGTATAAATGTTAAAACCTCTGGGAAGTATTTTTTAAATACTAATTCCTGGACCCCACCGCTGAGATTCTGACTTAGTTGGACTGGGGTAGGGCCCCAGACATCAGTATTTTTAAATCCCTGGGAATCTCATTAAAGTGCAGATTTGGATTGAGTAGGTCTGAGGTTGGGCACTTCTAGAAAGCTCTGAGGTGATGCTGTTGTTATGGTCTGGGGATCACATGTTAAGTAGCAATCCATTCCAGAAAGGGCCATTAATGCTCTCCTCATCCCCAGATTTCAACCATCCTTTTTCAACCATCATCCATCTTCATCTCTCCGCAGCTGTTATTCATTCTTCCTGCTTTAAAACACTAGTTCTCAGCTTTGACTACAAATCGCTGTCACCTGAAGAGGTTTTAAAACTACTGGTTTTTGGTCCTACCCCCAGAGATTCTGAAGTAATTAGTATGGGGTGCAGCCTGAGAACTGGAAGATCCACATCTCCCTAGATGATCCTAATGGGAGCAAAGTTTAAGAAGCACTAGTTTAAAACCATTGCTTGCCATACTCCTGAGATACAGCACTACTCTATATTCTCTCCTACTTCTCAATCACTTCTTCGTATTCATCACTGGCTACTTTTTCTATCACTTTGGTAGTTTCATCCATAATTACTACAAACATGTATCTGTATCTGTATCTGAAAACTTGACAAGTTCCCCAAACGTGCCTCTCTTGACTTCCACATTTGGATTAAAAATCTTTTCATTCTCATAGGCACCTAGGCTCAAATCTGGACACATAGAAAAGTCTAAACACTTAGAGTTTGATTCCTCTTTCTGCTGCTCTGCCCTCTCCAGCCAAGAGCAGGCTGTTTCTTCTCATCTCCTTCAGTGTCTCTGCTGCATGGCTTCTCAATTCCATTTCTACTCACAGCTGCTTCCAGGTTTCATAGTTTTTCATAGCTACTGTAATAGCCTCCAAAATGTCTCTGCTTCTCACCTTTCTCCCTGACTCAGTTTACACACCTTGACCATGGAGTCAATGCCTCACCCCACTTCCATGGCATATAGTAACATCTCACTGAAGTAACATTCTCAGGGTCCCACCATGGGAATACTCCAAAGAATTTTTTCCAAAATAATATCCCCACACACACATGTCCAGCCCACCTTACCTCGTACATTTCTTTTCTTCATAGCACTTATCATCTTCCAACGTTATATTTGTTTGTTATGTTCAGTATCTGTCTCCCACCATTAGAGTATAAGCTACATGAAGACAGAGATTTTTGTGTCTTTTGTTCTTTGATTTGTCTCAAGAACCTAGAAGAGTACCTGGCAAGCAATCACTATTGGTTGGAGGAATTAATACATTTCAACCATAGTTAGCAATATAGATATCAGCTAATTATTCATAAACTAGGTAAGTCCTGCTACCAAAGTTAGGAGCTCCCTGGCAGGATTTGGTCAAGGCCTTCTCCCTGGGGAGAACTCTGGGCTCCAGGAGGTGGGAGGGCACAAAAAAGGTGAGAAGAAGAGGTCAGAGAGGAGGGGAGAAGAGAGGAGTTAGAGAACAGTCACCACAGAAGACTGTCACTGTATTGACTTTTGCAGGCCTTCATTTGGTTTGTTCTAAGTGTGTTTATAAGATGTGGAAATCCCTGGTCTGGTCACTGTTCAGCCCTGACACAAACTGCAGAGACTTACAGGAGACCAGGGCTAACCTTGTTACTGGCTGAGGAGGGCTCAACAGGCAAAAGTGACTTCTTTAGGGCCCCCCCCGGCACCAAAGACGCACCGCACGCAATCTTTCTTCTCTGAGATTAAGCTGGCCTAGAGCCATGGTAAACACCCAATCTCCCTTACAGGGAGGAAAGATTAAATATCTGATTAAAATTTTTGGCTGCTAATTTATTGAACTTGGATGGATGAACTGTTTGGAAGTCACATGACTTTCCCTGTGTGTCTGCTGCTGTTGTTCCCCAGAAAGAGGTCAGGGCTCCGCGTGGGCGTATGGGGGCTGCTAGGCCACGGGGCCATCTTTGAAAACTCGGGGGCCAGTTCTTTCCCAGTTCGTTCAGGAATGTCCACATGGACCGTGGCAGTTTCTGTTTCAACCTCTTTCTCTGTTCTGGCGCTTTGTGGATTTGGTTCGTCTCAGCCCTCCCCCGCCTATTGTTCTGAGCCGGCCAGCAAAATGATGTCATGGGCAGCTTAAAAGTATACGGGAAGTCTTCAAAGCCGAATGACTTCAATATACTTTATTCCGTGGACTCTGGCTGCTGGCTTTCTATGGAAACCACACCCCGCAGACCTGGGGGAGGCAGCCATAGGATTAAAGCCTCTCTCCTCTCCACCCACCGGCCCATTCTCC
>NW_006773947.1:2769725-2809341 GCF_000442215.2 Lipotes vexillifer | reverse complement strand
CCCGCCCCTCCCACCCAACCCCTCACCTCCATCCCAGGGCCTTGGACAGAAGCCATCACCAGAGGAGCGAAGGGAAGCCAGAGGGATAGGAGGTCAAAGGGAGTTTCCTCAGAAAAACGGGGACACATGACTCTCAGGAGAACCAGAGGTCACCTTTACCGACCTTTGGGTGATAGAGTCAGTCAGGTTAGCAGCGCTGCCAGTCATGGCAATGTCCCCAGAGAGGGCAAAGTGACAGCAACCACAAGGAACTAGCCTCAACTTGTAAATGGCAGTGAGAGTGCTGCATTGAGAGTGCTGCCCTGTGATTTGGAGTAGAGTGACCAGGAGGCAGTGTTTAACAGGATAATAACAAAAATGTATACAGGGCTTTACAGTTTCTGCAGCAGGCCTTCATATATATTTCTGTATGAGTCCATCACAGAAACCTTGCGAGGTATGAGCCCCATTTTACCAATGGGGATCAAAAACAAAAAGCAGAGAACTTTTTTACTTACTCAAGGTCACCAGCTAACAAGGGTGGAACTGGGACTCAAATCCAAATCCCATGTACTTCCAAGTCCTCCACTCTGTGTTCGAACTGGGGTCCTAGTTTCCTTTCCTCATTCCTAGTCTTCATAGAAATTGCCCCAAATTAGTCTTTGTCCAGCTATCTAGTTTGTAGTACTGCTCTGTCTTACAGAACTACTAGAACTTTCCTTTGCCCCCATAAATGACACAGAGTTTGTGCCTGGCCCTGGTGCCTTTGCCTGTCTGCGTATGCTCAACCCTCCAAGACTTTGGAGGTAACTAATTTCACATGTCCGCAGACTGGCCCTTGCAATGGGGCTAGGCATTGCCTCGTCATTATTACATAAATTGGGGACACTGTAGCTCTGTGATCCTGGTATTGAGGTAAAAAAGTTTACCCAGAACCAGGAACATGACTTTCTAAAGGCATTTTCCATTTTCCAAACACATAAGGTATGAAGTCTTAATTGAGGTTCATAGACAGAATTTAGGGGGTCTGTTGAAACAGGATGAGGAAAAATCGCATCTTTGTTTTCATTCCCTTTCATTGAAATTTAACATTTCCCCCAATTATGAATGTAGGCAACATACTACATTAGTATTACAGTATCTGTAACTTTGTCACCAGTAGAAATCACAAATTTTTCAAATCACATTTCAGTTGTAGCAGATATCTCAAAATACCATTTATGTTCATCACTACTTGGAATTATGGTAAATATTAGGCCTGCTGCTAAGTTTTGTTACTTATTGCATTATTGATGAAGCAACTATATTTTAATATCACAAGTTTAATTTTTAGACAGTTTGATCATGCAGGTTCCTATCTGCAGAGAAGGAACCTAGCCTCCTTTCAGGATTCTTATCTCCATCTGGCCCTAATTATTTCTTGAAGTCCCTAGGATATTTCAGACTATATTTCCATGTAACTGGCTTCCTTTGTAATCCTAAGTATAATATTTTATTCATTTAAAAACATTATTCTGATAAAGAGTCCCTAGGCTTCACCAGGCTGCCAAAGGGGTCCATGCACCAATGAAAGTTAAGAGCCCAGCTGCCATGTTGCTGGAGTTGAAGAGTTGAGGGGATAAAGGCTTGGTCACCTGAACTGGGTCTTCCCACCACCTGCTGGAACTTCACTCTGGGCAGGCAGAGCACAAAGGTCAACAAGCCAAGGCCATGTCTGGTGAGGCACTGAGGAGACCTGGGAAGCTGGGCTCATGGACACCTTGCGGGGCTGCTGTCTAGGCTGATTCACACCTTTACACTTTCCTCAGGAACTGCACGGCCCATCAGCATGTGCACTAGTGTCCCTTCTCACTAGCCTCACACCAACACTCCCCAGGGCTGCTGTGTGGCTCCATAGCCACACTACTCACCTCCAAGGCTTTGCCTCTGGCTGTCTCGTTAACTTGAGAGAGAGCAGGGTCAGGATGAGCCGCTCTGTGGATAGTCATCAAGCCTGATTTCACAGCACATTTAAGTGACAACTGTACACCAGTCTACACAGCAGCCAACTTGAGCACCTCTCCGTGGACCTCAACTGGGAAACAGTCAAGCCAGGTTTGGAGGAATCTGTGTTGTCGGCACTAGGGGGTATGCACAGCTATTAGGGATTTTTGCACAACCTACCTGGCTAAGGTGGTGTGATTCTACAAGGCACTAATACCTATTCACTATACACCAGCCATGCTATTCTATATTCTCATAGCTCAAGCACTAGAGTAACTCTAGGCCTCCCTGGTCGATGCAGACATAGTAACATTAATGTCCACCTCCCATGGCTTCACGGCCCCCACGTGCATAGAAGGAACCAACCCTTTTACAAGATCCTTTTCTCTATCCAGACATAACTATTTCTCTTGCGGGATGTTTCAGACACTCTTGCGCATCAGTGTAGGCTGCATCTTGACTACCACCCCTGCAGCCTGAAACAGGGATCCAGGCCTCTCTTCACTGCTGACTTTGCTGCCCCATGCCACCATGCATACTCTTGCTGATCTCTGCCTCCCCTGACTGAGGATCGACTCTTGGGCACGCATCTCAATCCTCTGGGCACTTGGCTACTCAGCAGCTGGCTGAAAAGAGCAGCACCCCCGCCCGCAAGCTCCCTTTGCTAGAGGGCACCATGGAGGGCAGCCTGGGCTCAGAGATGCTGGAAGGCTGGCTCATGGAGCAGCACCTTCCAGAATGTGCATAGCCCTCCAGAGCAGTGGGGTAGGGACAGGTTCAAGAAAAAACAAGCTGGCCATGCTTAGAACTGCACCTTCTTTCCAACTTCAGCTTAATGTGCCTTCGCTGAATCAGATTCATCATGCCTGACACCCCTTTCCTTCTGCTGAATCCTCTCTTAGAAGGATTCAAAGATATTCCCTTGAATCTGACCTCGGCTGTCCTGCCCTGCCCTCTCTATTTTGTTCTCCAGACAAACCTGAGAACATCAAGGCCCCTTTTAAGGACCTGTTTCAACTTCTATTACTGGGAACCTCCTCAGACCCCAAAACAATCCAAGACACAGTTGACTGGAGGGTAGAGGGGAAAAGATTACCCTAACTCCACACCCCAGATCCACCTATGTTCATTAGAATTGGTCTCCTTCTGTAGATACTCTTGAGGAAACTAAGTTGTGTAAGCCAGTGAGAGGTATCTTGCTCTAGCATTCTGGGCTTTCAGTACAATCTTGGCATTATGATGAAGTGGAAAAAACTTGGACTTTGGGGTTAGAGTGTGCTCAGCTCCAGCAGCAGTTTTTTAAAATAATTTTATTGATTGATTGATTGATTGATTTTTGGCTGCATTGGGTCTTCATTGCTGCACGCGGGCTTTCTCTAGTTGTGGTGAGTGGGGGCTACTCTTCATTGCGGCGCGTGGGCTCCTCATTGTGGTGGCTTCTCTTGTTGCGGAGCATGGGCTCTAGGCGCGCGGGCTTCAGTAGTTGTGGCTCTCAGACTCTAGAGCGCAGGCTCAGTAGTTGTGGTGCACGGGCTTAGTTGCTCCGTGGCACGATGGGATCTTCCCAGACCAGGGCTCGAACCTGTGTCCCCTGCATTGGCAGGCGGATTCTTAACCACTGCACCACCAGGGAAGCCCTCCAGCAGCAGTTTTGACAGTTACTAACTGTGAGACTTGGGTAAGATCTCTCTGAGCCCACTTGCTTATATGGATGTGGGAAGTAGTCATACTTGCTTTGAGGGTTGTTTTGAGGATTAAATGGAATACCTAATATACAGCACCTAGTACAATGCCTTGCACATAGTTGGCGACTGATACATCTTAATTCTTATTTTGAATATTACTTTTTAAAATTATGCTTAGGTGTACCAGTTGGATGTGAGATACATTGAGGGGAGGTTTCTGGAATTGCACAACAAGCTTATTAATTAGAAAAATATTTCTTTGCTATTCACTAAGTCCTAAAAAAGGAAATACAAGCAGTAGGAAATTGTTTATAGTATAAAATAACAAAAGATATATTACTGACTAATCTTCAGAGTACAATTAAAGTTATACCATTTGATAATAGTATATAAGAAAAAGCCAGGGAAGCAAATTTACATTATTCATGTAACTGTATTTGCCAAGAAATATGCCAACTTTTTTGCTGTATTCTCTAATGGTCACATTATAATTGAGGACACTGAGGCTCTCTAGATTAGATCCCTAGAAAATAATAAATGTCATTCTTTCTTCTTCTTTCACCTTCCTCTGTGTGTCTAAAACTCAGGCTTCATTATCCACTTTCTACATAAATCCAATTCCATGCCCCACGGTTCCATGCCTCACTGTCTCTATTCCAGACGTAAAGTAACCTGGCTTACTTGGAGAGATGAGTGTGGGCTGCTCTTCCTTGGGTGCCCACCTGAGACCAGCAGAATTCCCAAGCCTGTGCACCAAGAGAGCAGCACTGCTGC
The DNA here is from genome assembly GCF_000442215.2 of Lipotes vexillifer. Classification (NCBI taxonomy): domain Eukaryota; kingdom Metazoa; phylum Chordata; class Mammalia; order Artiodactyla; family Lipotidae; genus Lipotes; species Lipotes vexillifer. The sequence goes on along the minus strand of NW_006773947.1, from coordinate 2,804,920 downwards.
TATACACTGAAGGTATCTAGAGATCTGCTTTACTTGTCACTGTGGCTTCCTTTCTAGTAACCTCCAAGACAGCTTTCATTGTGACCTGTTTGATTGGAATCCCCTGGAAATTTTGAGCAGTGTTCTACTTAAATCTAGCAAAACCTCACTTCTAACAGAACTGGGGAGAAAGAGTGGGCAGGAAGACCGATGGAAGGGGGGAATCTCCCTTCTGTGGCTCCACATGATTTGATTCTGTGACCTTCAAAGTCTGAAAAAGAAAATTGGGTTGATTCATAAACAACCAGGGACTAAAATACTTCTGGTTTCCTTTTATTGTAGTTCTGGGAACCAACCGATTATGTTCAGAACTCTGGGTTATTGGTAGGGTTTAGTTTGGTTTTGTTTTTTTAAAGCTGATTCAGGAAACTTAATGAGTTTTCTGGGCTGTTCATTTTAGCACTTTTGTCTAGTTTTTGTCACCCAATCATAAAGGAATAGAAAAGGTTCATCCCAAAGGAAGGAAGCCAATCAGTGACCAAGGCTGCCAGGTAAAACACCAAAACAAATACAAAGGGCTGAATTCTGACACATCACTACTGGGTCCATTTCCAGAACAGAACCTGAAAGGTGAGAGGCAGAAGGGAGTCTGGAGACACTGCTCTGCTGCAGGGCTTAGTATTTAATCTCAAGTGGCTGAAGTATGTCTGTGCTTGATTCAACTGAAAGGATGTTGAGGTATTAAACAAGGCCTGTGTAACCCTTAAATAAATAGAGAAGGGAGCCAAGAGTTGGTGTAGTCATAATACCTTACACTTCTATAGCATTCCTAGTGTTCAAAGCAACTTCATAAACACTCTATATTTTGATTGATTCCTCATCACGATCTAAATAGGATTAGCCCCATTTCTCACTATTTTGTGGCTGAAAGGCTGCTGAAAAGGTAGTCTAAAAACAATTAGGGAAACACTTTGGACCACCCTTCCCACAAAAAAGAAACTTTCCCACTAGTGCTACAGGTTCAGAGAAATGCTCTCTATTATCATCCTTCTAAAACACGGAAGTTTTGGAGAATAATTGCTCTACATTTTTTTACTCTAACGCTTTATATAAGTCAAAACTTGACGGATACTCCACAAGATCTATTAAAAAATACTTTCTTCTCCTTTCTTTTGTTCTATTAAATTTGGGAACCTAGCATAAAGCTAACAGGTAAGATAATGGGAATAGCATAGCCCCACATGTTTATAATTTATCTCATCTACCAGCAAACTGAAAACTAAATTTCGTCTTCTGGGATAACAAGTGCTTGCCACCTAGAAGCCTGTTAACTATTTGTACGGTTTAGGAAAAAACAAAACGTTGTTTTATTCTGTAATGTGTATACAGTTGCAACATATTTTTAAATTTTTTTGGAAATTGATGTGGTATAAATCTTAAATAGTGATAACAGAGGGCAACAAAGGTCTCTAAGAATAGTATTATTTTATATAAATAGATAGAGGTTTGAAGTGATAGACAGAAAAATAGAAACAAAAATGAGTTGTTGTTTTTTTTTTTACCAACTCACGGCAATGTTGTGGTTTTCTTTTCTCATCTACAAGAGGTGGTAAGGTGGAATCACGCTCTCTTGGGAGGCAAAGGACCAGGAATCTAGCCTTCCTGTGTTTGCAACTTTAGGTGACACATATGACCTCTGGATAGTGCTCATCAAATGAGGAATAAAAACACATTGTCTATTTGAAAGCAAGGAATTAGATCAATTTGCATATAGTCCTTTTATTTCTTAAGATCTACAGCCCTTTCATCAAAGCATTTAACTCTAAAACAATTGTGTAGATTAATTCAAACCCAAACCACAAAAATGTGCCTAAAATTTTTCTAACAGTCCAACCTGATTTTGCAGTGATGTTTGGGAGAGAAGTGAAGTAAGTCACAGTCTTTCCGTCTGGCTGTCATAAACTGTTGCTCATCCTAAAAAAGTAACGCAAGCACCCACTGTGGGTGAGGCACAGAAGATGAAAGCTTGCTGCCTTGTGACTAACAGAAAAAGAAGACTGGTCATTGATCTTAGAGAAACTTTCACTTCTAAGTGCAGATTTTTAAAACTCCTTTGCTTTTATGTTTCCTAAGTTACCATAAGCTGAACCCATGAAAACACTTTTATATATACCCTCTTCACATGTTGGATTAAAGTGCTATGCTATCTTAGATTCCTAACTAGCCTCCTAGCTCCCTGAGACAAGCATCTGTTCCTTCCTCGTCCTTCTATCCTCCATGATACTCAACTCAGTGCCTCGCCTGCAGCAGAGACATAAAAACGGTTCAACTGAATTGACCTGATCTTCATTATTCAGCTGACTCTTTAGCTTTTGCTCAATATTTCTTAGTTCTAGTTGGGAGCCAAAGCATTGAGAAGATTTTACTAACAACTAAAAATAATACTAAAAGTATCTTCTAGTCCAGAAGAGATTATGTCTATCTCAAATTAAGAACAGATGAGAAATATTAAAATGTCCATTAGAGCACTGTAAAATGTTCCAATTCTTTGTTTCCGTCATGAATCAGGGATCCCATTTGGAGTTCATCCGCAACTTCAAATTTGCATAAGAAAGGCTACCACTGCAAAGCATCAGAGTCATTTTGCAAATTCAAAATATCCAGATAAGTTGTTCATTCGTATTTGTATTTGTAAATATTTTTTCCAAAATCACTTTTAATAACATAGGCTCATTCTTAATAAAGTTTTGACTTGGGAATTTTTGACATTTCTGAAATAGAAGATGTAGGAAAATATGAAAGGTGTAATTTTCCCTGAAAATAAGTAAAGTGATGCCCACAGAAGATACACAGCTTGTTCAATATTTCCAGGTTGCCTGTGAGGAGGCTTAACTCAGTATATTGACTGTAGGGTTCTAGTGGCTGGTTTTTCATCTAATACGTTTTCAATAAAGGGATGCCGATCAATCCGCCATAACATCTCCCTAAACTTTGATAGTGTCTCCAGTACTATTTTGATGCCTCAGAGGAAAGCAGATTTGCTTTTTACAGAATCACTCTCAGTGGAGTGCTGTGAGAAAGCTACAAGCTCTACATATAAAACACGAGAGCTCCCTCTACAGCAGTTACCAGCAAAAGTGCCCTCCAGCTGGTTGCCCTATGCTGGGACCCAGATAGAAGCCCACAAACAAAATAAAAACAAAATGAAGCTCTCTTGGCTTCTTTTCATGAGTACAAAATAGGGTGGGAATGAGAAGGTAGAACTACTCCATTTGCCAAGCAGAGAAGAGTGATGAAAGAAAAGGGACTGTGTACGAGAATGTAATGTGTATAAGCAGATTATTGCTCGTATTTGGTATGAAGTTTTCCTGTAATAACAATGACCAACTTAGTTTATTTCTAGCTATTCATATCCTTGGGTTTTGCTTTGTCTTGTTTTGCTTTTTGTTTTGTTTTGTTTTAAGGTGGGATAGGAATGGTAGAAGGGATGTCATGAAGAGGAGGGAGAAATTATAACACAATACAGAGGCAAGCCGGGCTTCCCAGCACCACTGCAGAGGCACATCCCACCACATTCCTCTGGGCATGATCGACTGGCCAGATGAAGAGCTTCAAGGTCATCAAAGGAAGGAGAAATGAGGAGTTGCCTGAATTTGTGTTGATTGGTGCATTGCGCAGAGCAAGGATGAAACGTAAAACTCAAAGGGAAAGGGCAAAGCAGATGAGGAATTATATTCCTGAAGAAACCGTGCAGCTTGAGAACTGTGAAATGTCATTGGCAGGTAGCCCATTCCCTTTAAGAAAATGTGAAGTATGTGCATTGCAGACAGAGGGGACCCACTATAAACATGGCTCAATAACTCTTTCAAATGAGAGAGAGGGTTCGTATTTACCTTTCAGAGACGCTGGGTCACCCTGCCTTATACTGAGAGAAGGAAATGTCTCTAACACCTTAAAATGTTGAGTGCATACCGCATACCACAAAGCTCGAATATGGCTGATAATGGGCACAGTGGTCACTGAAAGGTAACCAGCTCAGCAGAAGAATTCATGTGGGTACTATGTTCTGGTGACTTGAATTTATGCCCCTTTCCCAGACATCAGACTGTATTCCTCTATTTAAAAAGTGAATATGTTAATATAATCAGACTTTCTTTAAACTTCAGGTCCAAAATGAAAAGTGGGTGAGAACTTTCTGTCCACCCCCACACCTGCTCCCCACCTACACAGAGACAACCTGAAGTGGTAACGGTGCTTAAAGACTTCAGTCAGATTCTCCTAGAAAAGTAAGAGTTGGGCATGGACAGAGATGGGATTCTGGAATATGTTTGACAGTGTAATCTTCTATAGTACTCTTTATTGGGAGAGACAGAGGAAGGAGGGAAAGAGAAAATTAAAAGGTTAAAAAGTGAAGAGATGACTGTTGAATAGCTGAATAAAATCTTGTACAGCCATAGAGTTGGACGCTTTTCAGCAATATAAACAGGAATAAAATACTGATACACGCTACAACACGGATGGATTTTTATAACACTATGTCAAGTGAGAGAAGCCAATGCAAAAAAAATACAAAAAAACAAAAAAACCCCATATTGTATGATTCCATTTACATGAAATATCCTGCCAAGGTAAAATTATAGAGACAGAAGGTAAAATATTATTTGCCTGTGACTAAGGCTGGGAGTGGGGATTATCTGAAAATGGGAATGTGGGACCTTATTGGAGTGATGGGAATGTTCTGAGACTGAATGATGGTGATGGTTGCCCAGCTTCGTAAATTTACTAAAAATCATGAGTTGTATACTTTATGTGGGTGAATTTTATAGTATGTAAATTATAGCTTAATAAAGTTTTTTGTTTTTTTAAGTAAATGAACAATTTGGTAGAAGCAGTCACTAATTTGATTTTTTAAGATTTTAAGAAAAGAAAGAAGATTTTAAAAAATGAAAATATATGACTACCCCTTAAACTTCCTTGGATAGGTCTACACCTAATCCAACTAATAATAACACTTTTTTTCTTAACTAAAGTACTTCACATGGTCCACCCCATACTGCAGTCATTTGTGTACGTATCTCTCGACCCCCAGACTGTGAGATCTTAGAAGAGAGGACCCCTTTTATATTTATTTTCTACCATCCTCAGTGTAATGCACATTAGCTTTCACAGAGTAGACACATAATGAATATTTTCTGATTTGAAAACAGGATCTTCAGGAAAGAAGAAAGAGCTTAAATGGGGCAAGAGAAAAGGTGAAGCATTCAAAGGAGTTAGATAGTATGCAGATAGACTTATTTTCTCTAGAAAACCAACTTCCAAATAAAGGTCTCTTCAAGAGAAAACAACTTTAAAGAGAACCCAGGTCCTTGAGGGAACAACAAGAAGTCTAGGTAAAAATGAAATACCAGAAACAAAAATTTATCTGTAAATACACCACAATATAATCCCTCCATTTATGCACATATTTTTCCTGAGTACCACCACCACTTAACACACACTCACACACGTCAGAAACCACACACAGGAGTAGAAGGCAATGGTGAGTGGAAGGATACACCTTCAATTAATCAGTATTTATCAATGTATAAAATACAGTCCTCTGTGCATGACACTTCACTGCAATGACAACTCAGCTGGAACATGCTCTTCTGTGTCATAAAGGATACCTCTGGAACCAAAGCCACCAACTAGAATGGTCAACTAAACATTGGTCCATATGTTTGGTCTGACCTCTTGGACAAAGCTTCGTTAACACCTTAAGATTCAGGAGTTACTCCAAGGGGCAGAGTCCATGCAGCTACCCAAGTCAGCAGCAGTGCTTAGAACAAAGACTTACATATAGAAATAACCAAATAAACATCTGTCATATTTAAATTTGAAAAGGAAAGGGAGGGAGGGAGGGAGGGAGGGAAGGAGGAAGGAAGGAAGCGGGATAACAACCTATGAAAACAGAAAACTAAGTAAAGGGGTAGAAAAATAGCATCAATTCAATTTTACAGTTAATTTGTGTGGGAAGCTGGGGAAGCTAAAGATGACAATTACTGTCACATTTTTAAAAGAATTATTATGAAGAAACATTAAATAATTATTCTAATTCTCCAAAGAGCAGAGGAACAAAGAAAATGCACTTAAATTGCAAGAAAAAGAAACTTCAATTAGCCACAAAGTAAGCTTGTCAATGAGGGTAACTCACAGGTTCCTAACAGAGTTCATACATCATTCATCCCTACAGACAGCTAAGAAGGCAATTATTATTTTTCTCAGTTGGAGTAAATATAGACCTGCCCAAGGCAAGAAGTTGAACCAGGAACCACTTCTGCTCCCTTCCTGATCTCTGATTTTGTTCAATTTTCTCTTGCTTATCTTCTAAATGTGCTTGTAATAACCTGCCCTCTTGCTAGCACCTTCTTGTAAATGAGATGCCTATCTGGGTTTATCCCAGCTAAATAAACTGAATTCAATAAAACCCATCCTGGGTTATCCGCCAGGAGAGTTATTACTCCACTAACATGCTACTGTTGCTACCGTTACCTAATACTTTAACTTCTCCTTTAGGCTTGAGTTATGCTACGTTGTTGTATATCTAAGATAAGAGGCTGTCTGGAGTCTGTTCAATGTTATCGCATAACACGCAGTGACTTTTTTATTGAAGGCACTGTGAGTACCTCTGCACTGATGCAGGTTTTATTGAAACTAATTCAGAGACTCTGTGTGTGTGTGTGTGTGTGTGTGTGTGTGTGTGTGTGTGTGTACATGCATATGTGTACACATTCATATATACATATGTATTTAAGAATATATATGTATATTTTAAAGATAACTGCTGAAATGAAAAAAGAAAAGTCATAATGTTACTCTTCACAGTTAGTTAGCTAATAATCTACATTAATCTGTCAGACCAGTACATCCTGTGTTTAATCTAGTTTAAACCTTAAAGTGGCTACCCTATTCTCTTAAGTACACACCAGCCCAGTGGGAGCTTGCTGTCTCTCCATGCTGACAAACTCAGCCTCTGCCCAATTTCTGTCACTTCAGATCCCTGAAGATGTAGCAATTTCCAACCATGAGGTCCCCAGACGGCTAGGCCTTCACGGAGTTAGAAATTGGGGTGTTCTGATAGAGTGTCCATGTTTCAAAAATTCTAATGGAAATTTTACATCTCCTACAAAGACTACAATAGGCAAACGGTCTGCCTTCTTTGGTTTTGAGTTTTACCAAGTCTTTAAATAATCCTGATTGTCTCATACTTATCAGAAGCTCTGGTTAGCATCATACATGATTTTGATGAATCAATTATTGAGGGAAATTAATTATTCCTTAAACTGTAGTTTGATATGAGAAAATATTTGAAAACGTGGACTCAAAAAAGAAAAATTATATAAGTTCCCTGATGACAAAAAGGTTTGGTATCCCTACCATGGAAACAGCATTGGGGAACACAAGAGTACTGACCTGGGAATCATCATTTATTAAATGAAGGCATACCCAGACACCTTATGAAATAAAAGTCCAACCTAAAAAAAAAAGGTAAAAATACATGCCATACTCCTTCCACTTCCTGCCCTGTGATTCAGGGCCCAAATTCAACATGAATTTGAAACATTCTACAACAATTTCATTACATACACCTAGATTTCTGAGGCAGCCAGAGAAATATTCTACATCTTTTTCTGTTGCCCATATTCTTACATGCATTCAGAGAACACAACTTCCAGGGGGAAAATGTGCAATAAGTAGGTAGATTAGTGTTGGCATTTTTGTGCTTCCAACCAGGGGCAAAGATAGGAAAACTTTCTCTAGCTTTTTGCTGTGTGGAAACTATGGGTTTTCACGTACTCCATCACTTCTGAGTATTGAGGAAACAAGAGTAGGAAAAGGTACCGCCTTATTAAAGCAACGTTGCATAGGAGAATGCCAGCTGGAAACTGGTAATTGGACAGTAGCCCACTGAAAAGCTGCCCTCTGGGCTGCAGATCAAATAAAGGAACGTGACTATCACATGATACAAAGGGGTCGAAAACAGGAAAATCCACACATTTTACGTGGTACAGCCATAGAACGCAAAATTATTCAGTCATAAGAAGGAATGAAATACTGACACACACTACAAAATGGACGAATATTGGAAACATTATGCTAAGTGAAAGAAACCAGAAGCAAAAACCACATACTGTATTATTCCACTTATACAAAATATTTAGAAAAGGTCAATCTATAGGCAGAAATTAGAATCATGGCTTCCTACGACTAGGAATGGATGGGAATGGGAAGTGACTGCAAACGGGCACAAGAGATATTTCTGGGATGATGCAAATGTTCTATCACTGGATTGTGGTAATGGCTGCAGAACTCTGTAGATTCACTGAAAATCGTTGAGTTGTACATTTAAAATGAGTGAATTTTACAGTATGTAAGTTATGACTCAATAAAGCTGTTAAAATATTTTAAAGTTTCTGGACTCATATGACATGTTCACTGCTGCATCCTCAGCACTCAGCACAGTTCCTGGCACATAGTAGGTGTTTAGTGCATGTTTACTAAATAAGTGTATGAACAAGTGAATGAAGTAATAATCAAAGAGTTAGGATAAAAACCAGTTTTATGACTTACATAAAGACTTGTGCATACATGTTGAAAAGATTCATTATATTCCAAGCAAAAACAACTTATGAAGCCCAAACCTAGATATTCCAATTTTTTAAAATATTATATTAAAGAAGAAATGCTATGCAAATTCAGAGAAAAGAAAAAAAGTTTACAAAGGGTGGCTTAATATTTTTTCTATGCAATAGTAAACATCAGAAGAGAGTGGAGGCACATATAAAAAATTTTGAAGGGAAAAGAGAAAACTCCAAGCATTTTCTTCCCCAGTTAACTTGTCTTTCATATGGGAAAGACATTTTCAAATGTGCAAGGCTTTCATATATATATAAACTATATACCCATCTTGAAAATGTTATTTAATATTATATCAGATGGTATAAGCTAAATGAAGCTATAGTTACTAACAACCCCAAAACCTCAGTGACTGAAAATAGCACAGGTTATTCTTTGATCACACTTAGTACCTGTGGTGCAGGGGAGGGAGTTGGGATCATCTGCTGATTGCTGTTACTCAGAGGTCCAGGCTGATGGAGAAGTTTCATCTTGAACTTCTCCAGAGGGAAAGTATTATATCAGATGGTATAAGCTAAATGAAGCTATAGTTACTAACAACCCCAAAACCTCAGTGACTGAAAATAGCACAGGTTATTCTTTGATCACACTTAGTACCTGTGGTGCAGGGGAGGGAGTTGGGATCATCTGCTGATTGCTGTTACTCAGAGGTCCAGGCTGATGGAGAATTTTCATCTTGAACTTCTCCAGAGGGAAAGAGAGCTCTGGACAATTCCCACTGGCAAGTCCACTCACAACTCACTGGCTAGAACTAGTCACATGGCCTCACCCAACTCAAAGGGGGTTAAGAAATGCAACTCCAGCACTAGCTTGCCCCCAAGGCAGGGCAGAGGGTGGAGTGAGGAATGCTCCAGTGGCTGCAGGTTTCCTGCAATCACCTGGGTTCGTGCAAGCCCAGTTTATTCCACGTCACAATGTGGCACTGGACCTAGGGGCTGCAACCAGGTGAAAGCTCCACCATGGGCCACAGATGCTACTCCATCCTAGGGCAGTGTCTGGTGGGGCAGCAGCCGTAGTTGGTGTTTACTCAAGCAGCACATCAGAAGCAGCCCAGAACTCTGATGGTGGGTGGTTCGACACAGCTCACACCCCAATACATGCCAAGAGTCCATGTGGGCCCACCTGCCCTGTGGTGTGGCTGCACAACAGAGCAGGGGGCAGTGGAGCCTGTGAGGAGTGATCAGCTATGAGGGACAGAGGGAGCTTGGACCCAAGGCTGTGTCTGAACAGAGTGAGGGAAACATTATAAATAAATTAAAACGGTACCCTAAAAATATGTGCAGGTAACACATAGAAAGGCAAAAAAAGAGAACAGAGGATCAAGAAACAAGGAAACAAACAGAAAACAGGTAACAAATGGCAGACTTAAGTCTTAACATACCAATAATTACCTTAAATGTAAATGGTCTAAATACACCAATTAAAAGGTAAGGAGTGAATATAACTAAACATGCAGTTACCAGAGGACCCAGCAACTACACTCATGGGCATTTATTCCAGAAAAGTGAAAACTTGTGTTCATACAAAAACCTGTACACAAATGTTCATAGTAGCTTTATTTATAATAGCCAAAAACTAAAAACAACTCAGAAGAACTTCAATGGGGTTGAATAGTCCAACAAACTGTAGTACATCCATACTATGGAATACTACTCAGCAAATAAAAGAAACAAACTATTGACACACATGACAACTTGGATGAATCTCAAGGGAATTATACTGAGTGAAAAAAGTCAATCCCCAAAGATTACATACTGTATAATTCCATTTATATAACATTCTTAAATTGAAAAAAACTATAGAAATGGCAAAAAATACACGAGTTTTATGAGATAAACAGAAATTTAAACACTGAGTGATAAAAAAAATTAAGAAATTAATTTTTCAGTTGCGATAATGTCTCTATGGTTATTTTTAAAAGTTCTGATGTTTAGGGATACATACTGAAATATTTATGAATGAAATATATCTGGGATTTGCTTCAAAACAATTTAGGGAGTGGATGGGAGAGGGAAAAGTATAGGATTCACCATGGATTCACAGTTGTTGGGACTAGAAATGGGTATGTGTGGGTTCACTATATTGTCTGTCTACTTTTGTAAGTGTTCAAAGTCTCCATTATTATTATTATTAAATAGTAAAAGCACTTGGAAAAAGGTTTTTAAAAACTAATGTAGATATTGCATTATTTTAAATAAATGTACAACATATAAATTTAATACATCCTATCCTATCTAAAACCTAAGATAATATTAACAAAGGCCAAGAATAGTGAGGTGGGAAGGAGAAAGTTAAATTGCACTAAAGGATTTGTTTTAAATAGAGATAACTCAAGAGATACCTCTTAATTCTGACTCTATCAGAACATACTTTTACAAATAATAAACCAAAAAAATTGGTAAACCTTACTACTCTAAAACTAAAACCGCAAGAAAGCACCACAGTAAGAAGTTTTCATAGATCTGAACCAAAGCTTTAAGAAACAGATAACTCTTGTGTTAGTTAAACTTATCCAAAATATACACAAAGAAGGTGCATGAGTTATCCATTGCCGCTTAAGACATTGCCTCAAAACTTAGTGATTGCAAATAACAAAATTTATTATCTCACAGTTTCTGTTGGTCAGAAATCTAGGAGTGGCTTACCTGGATGGTTCTGGCTCAGGATTTCTCACCAGGCTACAATCAAGATGTTGGCAAAGGCTGCAGTCACCTTGAGGTTCAACTGGAGGTGGCTCTACTGCCAAGCTCATTCACATGGCTTTTGGTGGACCCCAGAAGATCTACTTCCAAGCTCACTCATGGTGGCTTCTCCACGGGGCTGCCGCATGACATAGCAGCTGGCTTCCCCCAATATAAGCAACCTGAGAGAGAGTGTACAAGATGGAAGATACAGTATTTTAAGACCCTAATTTTGGAAGTGACATTCCATGGCTACTGCCATGTCTGACTCAATAGAAATGAGTCAATAAATTCAACCCACATTCAAGAAATGGCGATCGCACAGGAGCAAGAATATTAGAAAGTAGGGCCATTTTAGAGGGTGCCTATCATAGAAGGCAACACTTTAAATTCAATTTATGAAATCAGTGATACCAAAACCTGAAAAGAACAACAAAGGAAGATTACTGACTAATCTCACTTATGAATATCAATGCAAAACTCCAAAATATTAGTAGACAGAATCCGAAGCTTATTAGAAGAATAATAGACCATGGCCAACTGAGGAGTATTCCAGATATTCAAGTAAGATTTCATATTAGAAAGTATATCAATAAAAACCACCATACTAATACAATAAAGAAACAATTGGATTATTTTATACATACTGAAAAGGAATCTCATATAATTCAACACCTGTTGTTGTTTCATATAACAACAACATGTTGTTGATGGAAAGAAACTGCTTAACAAAATAGAAATACAAGGTTTAGTAATTAGTGTAGACTAAATTGCTATAACAAATGTATCCAAATGATAATGGCTATATTACAATAAAATCTTACTTATAATTTATGTAAATAACAGCATGTGATGGATATTCTTGATCTGCTTCTCCACACCGTGACTAATACAGAGGAAAAAGTAAGTTATGAGCAGTTATTAGTTATTGTGAGAACTAATACACAAATTCAGTAAAGTTGCAGTTTACAAAATTAATAAACAAAAATCTGTTATGCTTTTATACTCTAATAACAAACTGTCAGAAAGAGAAATTAAGAAAAAGCTTCTCTTTTACAATTCCATCAAAATGAATAAAATACCTAGGAATAAATTTAGCCAAGGATGTAAAAGGCCTGTACACTAAAAACTATGAGACATTAATGAAAAAATTGAAGACACTCATAAGTGGAAAGATATTGCACACTCACGGATTGGAAGAATTAATATTGATAAAATGCCCATACTACTCAAAGCAATCTAAAGATTCAATGCAATTCCTATCAAAACTCCAAAGGCATTTTTCACAGAAATGGAACAAACAATCCTAAACTTTGTGTGGAATGACAAAAGACCCCAAAAAGCCAAACAACCTTGAGAAATAACAAAGCTGGAGGCATCATGCGCCCTGGTTTCAAACTATATTACAAAACTATAGTAATCAAAACAGTGTGGTATTGGCATAAAAACAGACAAATAGATCAATGGAACAGGATAGACAGCCCAGAAATAAACCCACACATACATGGCCAATTAATTTATGGCAAAGAAGCCAAGAATATGCAATGGGGAAAGGACAGTCTCTTCAATAAATACTGTTGGGAAAACTGGACAGCCATATGCAAAAGAATGAAACTGGACCACTATCTTACACCATACACAAAAATTAACTCAAAATGGATTAAAGACCTGAATGTAAGACCTGAAAACATAAAACTCCTAGAAGAAAACATTGTTGGAAAGTTCCTTGACATTGGCCTTGGCAATGATTTTTTGGATCCGACACCAAAAGCAAGGGCAATAAATAAATAAATAAACAAACAAGTGGGAAAAAATAAACAAGCTTTTGCACAGCAAAGGAAATCATCACCAAAATGAAAATTCAACCTACTGAATGGGAGAAAATATTCCAATCATATATCTGATAAGGTATTAATATCCAAAATATATAAAGAATTCATACAACTCAATAGCAAAAAAATAAATGTATAAAACAATTTGATTTAAAAATGGACAGAAGGGGCTTCCCTGGTGGCGCAGTGGTTGGGAGTCCACCTGCCGATGCAGGGGACGTGGGTTCGTGCCCCAGCCGTGGAGCGGCTGGGCCTGTGGGCCATGGCCGCTGGGCCTGCACGTCCGAAGCCTCTCCGCAACGGGAGAGGCTGCAGCAGTGAGAGGCCCGCGTACCGCGAAAAAAAAAAAAAAATGGACAGAAGATCTGTACAGACATTTTTCCACAGAAGACATACAGACAGCCAACAGGTACATGAAAAGATGCTCAACAACACTAATCATCAGGGAAACGTAAATCAAGACCACAAGGAGATATCACTTCACACCTGTTAGAATGGCTATAATCAACAAGACAAGAAATAACAAATATTAGAGCGGATGTGGAGAAAAGGGAACCCTTGTGTACTACTGGTGGGAATATAAACTGGTGCAGCCATCATGGAGGTTCCTCAAAAAATTAAAAATAGAACTTGCATATGATCCAACAATTCCACTTCTGGATATTTATCCAGTGAAAATGAAAACACTAGCTCAAAGAAATATATGACCCCCATGTTCACTGCATCATTATTTATAATAGCCAAAATATGGAAATGACCTAAGTGTAAATGAACTGATGAATGGATAAAGAAAATGTGGTATATACATACACAGTGGAATATTATTCAGCCATAAAAATGAAGGAAATCTTGCCATTTGTGACAACAATGGATGGACCTTGAGGGCATCATGCTAAGTGAAGTAAGTCAGACTGAGAAAAATAAATACTGCATCATCTCACTTATACATAGAACCTAAACAAACAAACAAAACAAAACTCACAGATACAGAGAACCAAGCAGAGGAGAAGAGTGATGAAAGAAAAGGGACTGTGTAAGAGAATGTAACGTGTATAAGCAGATTATTGCTCGTATTTGGTATGAAGTTTTCCTGTAATAACAATGACCAATTTAGTTTATTTCTAGCTATTCATATCCTTGGATTTTGCTTTGTCTTGTTTTGCTTTTTGTCTTGTTTTAAAGTGGGAAAGGAAGTGTAGAAGGGATGTCACGAAGAGGAGGGAGAAATTATAACACAATACAGAGGCAAGCCTGTACATCTCACGTACAGGGATATTCATTCAGTATTTTCTGTTACAGAAAAATGTTGGACATAAACAAAATGTCCACTAATAGGCCTCTGGTTAATTATGATAATCCATATACTCAAATACTCTTCAGCCATCAAAAAGAATGAGGTAGCTTCAATGTTTTGCTATAAATTGGTCACCCAGACAAATTTTAACTTTAAAAAACTACAGAATATGTTATGCTAACATTAGTGTTAATTTACAGACCAGTTTCCAAAGCCAAGTAGGAATAATTTTTAAATTATATGTTTCTTTCTTTTTTCCTTGAATCATCAAAAGTTGATTACAACTACATTTCTGATACTAAATGTTATAACTCATCCTTTAGGCATGCTAATAGAATATCAAGCGTAAGCCAGCAGAATTTGTGTGGGTAGCTCCCCCTTTTCTTTCCACCTTTCCCTAGCAAGTATTCTGGGAAATGAGGCACTTTTTTTTCCTGAACTAAGTGTGCTTCACTGTGACATCATTCCTTTTTCCTTCACCCAATATTCCCAACTTGACCCATAACCCAAACTACATTCTTTTCCCATTGGAACTTAAATTTTTCCCCCAAAATGGTATTTTAACCACAAAAAAGAGCCTTCAAACTAAAGGCTAATTTTCATAAATTCCTTAAATGTTATTGCAAAATCACTTGGCAAATGTCTGAGAATGGTTGTAGATCATTATCCTACCTGCCTTAGTTTTGAGAGATGCTGTATAGTGTGAATAACTGGAAAGACAGACTTCCTGCAGTAGGCACGTCTGTTTTCAAAACCTATTTTCCAGAATGATTGTTGACTCCTTGGTATCTGTTCTTTTTCTTTGCTTATTAGATATCCTGCATTAGAATATGACTCAGCAAAGTAATGCAGCTGCACTCTGTCTTTCACCCCTGATCTGGTTCATCCTCAAATCTTCAACTACCAGGAAATGTGATTGTTAAAATGGAAGTCCTGGAACTCAGATAAAGAATGAATAACACTCTTTCCACAGGTATAGGCTTTACACTGGAGCTACCCATGCATTTTGTTATTTGGCTTTATTTTTCATATCATTCACATTAGACATCATTCTTTGTAACTGTCAAGCAAGTGATACTTGTTGTCTATCACCAGGAGTAGAAGTTCAAACACTTCTGCCCACTGCATCTTGGTATCAGAGTTGCCAAGGAAAACCCAACGCAGTCAAGAACTGGATGGAACACCTCATTACTCACATAGAGAAGACGCAGAGCAAGGTCAGCTTCGGTAATGGGTGCTTGTCCCCATAGCCAGAGGGCCCCTCCAGGCAGCCGCCATAGAGTGATTAGCCTACAGGCATTCCTCCTGTGCCTCAGAATGAAGGACCCCATCCCCTCCCCACAGGGACAGATATCGTAGTGGTACCATTTGACACATGCTTAAACAGAATAAAAGTCCAAAACATTGAACGATATTCCCACACAAGGAACCAAGCCCAGCACAGGCTGTGAGGATTCCTCATCTCTTGGTAAAGAAGTGTTCCAGGCCTGAGGCCCATTTTTATGTGGCCAAGTAGGGGTCAAAAGACTGCATGCATGAGGCTGCCTTTCCCAACAGTGACCCTGTAACTGGTGATGGTTTCCTCCTTCTCTGGGAATGACCCCATACACAGATCATGTCTATTTATAAGACTCTGCTCCTTTAGCCATAGGTATGGGTTGGTAGCTGACCTAATCTGGATTAATTAGTCCTTACCCCCAAATTCTTGTCACAGAAGTTAAAAGAGAGGCAGCCTCTCTCTGGAGTGGGAAACATAGAATGTGAAACCCAGGAACTTTTGGTTGCCATGGTTCCCACTATGTGGAGAAAGCTTATTTGCAATACGCAAAAATTAAGGCTCCAGTGTAGAGATAAGCAAAAACAGACATGTGAGAAAGAGAGGCTTGGTAGCCTTGAGTCTTGGTTCCAGTGGACACTACACCTCACTGCATCATTGTCTTTCCCATAGTCATGTGAGATATTCCAATAACCAATTCCAATAAAGTTGTTGGCATAAAGATTTCTGTAATATTTTATTATCTATTTACTGGTTATTGGATCTATAGTGATGTCATTTTTTTCATTTCTGATACCAGCTATTTTGCCTTCTCTGTTTTATCTGATCATTCTTTCTCTGGCTTTATCAACTTTATTAGTCTTTCAAATAGAGAAATTTATACTGTTTAGAAGTTCTTTAGTTTATGTTTGTTTTCTCTTTTACTAACTTATTTTCTTATATTTGTTATTTTATTCTCTTTACATTATTTGGTTTTAATTTATGGTTCTTTTACTAACTTTTAGAAATAGATTCCTAGGCACTGGTTTTCAGCTTTTCTTATTTTCTAATGTATTCATTTCGAATGTTCCCCCTAAGTGAACTTACCTGCAACTCTCAATATTTGATGTCACGTTTTCATTACCATTTAGTTCAAAAGTGCTTTACTGCCTCAGAAGCCTACTTCTGTGGCATTTTCCTTCACCTTTTCGCTTTTCTGACAATTTTTTCTTAATCACTGGAATCTATAATGTGAAAGAGTTTTGCTAGGACTTAATAAGGACACAAAAAGATTCCTATCCTCGGGCTTCCCTGGTGGCGCAGTGGTTGAGAGTCTGCCTGCCGATGCAGGGGACACGGGTTAGTGCCCCGGTCCGGGAAGATCCCACATGCCGCGGAGCGGCTGGGCCCGTGAGCCATGGCCGCTGAGCCTGCGCGTCCGGAGCCTGCGCTCCGCAACGGGAGAGGCCACAACAGTGAGAGGCCCGCGTACCGCCAAAAAAAAAAAAAAAAAAAAAGATTCCTATCCTCAAGAATCTTGTTGAAAAGTTAAAATGTATAAACATGAACATAAAATAACGAATACACTTGAAATATGGTAAATGACGCATGACTAGTACAGACAATTAAAAAAAAACAACCTGACTGCACTATTTGGAGAGAATTTCATGTAGAATATGGATTTTAGCTGAACCTGTATTTATGGGAGGGATATAGATAGAGGGAGGGGAATGATAAGAGAGACTAGGGTGAGCAAAGACTCAATGGATAGAAAGTTCAAAGAGATGTTTGGAGAAACAATGAGTAAATCAGCATGAGTAAATCATACAGAAGAATTTGTGTGATGAAATAAGAGAATTAAAGTTGAAAAAATTAGGCCCATCTCATCCTGTTGAGAAATGAGAGTTAAGTGCTCATGCTCTATTTACACTGGAGACGAACTAAAAGGGTGTCTGTGTGTATGGAGAATTGTCAATGAAAAGGCCTCAAGCTTCCTTAAAAAAAGAAAGAAAAAGAAAAAAGTACGCCCATCTTATATATCATTTTGAATATTAAGTTAATGAATTCAATATTATCTTATAGAGAATAGAGAATTATTAAAAAAAAATTTAGATTGGCAAACAAAGAATAAGTATTGTAGGAATATTTATCAGTAGCCTTGAGCTGGGTAAAATGAAAGGAAAATAAGTTAAAAGCAAGAAACCATGAATGTGTACTAGGTCTCTACTAAGGTGATAGTAGTGGACATGAGAAAATCTGTGGGAGAGCCTGCCTGGGGATATCTCGCTGACCTTCACTGTCACTTTAGTGGAGAAGAACAGAAGTATTTCTCTTATTACACTTAAAACAAAAACTATGCATTTGATTTCAGGCTGAGATGAGAATTAGAAGTAACAATACAGGTAGACTTTGGCATATGTTTTAGTGATTTTTCTTTTTTTGGAGAAAGCCCTTGCTGGTATTTTGGGTGTTTTTTTTTGTTATTTCAGACACGTATGTGGGTAACTGTTGCAATTTTCACTTTGTCAATTACATTGGCCAAGAGATAGTGTGTTGCATTTCACCTGATGCCTTCCATATTTGTATAGATCCCAAACCCCAAGGTTCAGCAATAAGCCAAAAATATGCCATATCTGCATTTAAAGGTCATTCCCCTTGAAATGCATCACACTAAATGGAATTTGACTTCTTGCCAAAAACATTGTGGGCGTCTGTCACAACATTTATCTTCCTTCCATCAACAGCAGAAGTGGCAGAAGCATCATAGTACTTCATGTTCAACCTTGGATGACATCAGAAATTCTCCAGCCTGTTTCTATGGATTTTCACCATATGCCTGGAAACTCAGGGCCACTGTTCCCACATTCCCCATCTCTTCATCATCACAGATCAAGATTCACTTTCTTCAGAAACTTTGCCTGGTTAATCCTGCCCGCTAGCAAAATCATTGACTTAACTCTCACTTGAATAAAATTTTGTACTTGCAAATGTCTATTTCTTTTGACCTGGTTAGTTTCTGTGTTCTCTTTATAAACTCTTTATGAGCTGTGAGTGTTCAAAAAATGTCTCATAACTGATCAACTCCTATTCTTTGACAACATATGAATTTCATAGGACTGTATATGAATTTATCTTGTTCTTCATAACTTTATTCTCTTGTATCACCTTCAACGGGCTAATGTAATCAGAACACCTCCTGGAATTCTGAAAACACTGGAAAGCACTAACAATGCTGAGGAAAGTATTACTTTTTAAACATTTATCTTCTCTGTTGTTATGCTATAGTCCCCAAAGCTTCCTGAAAAAGGCATAATTTTCTTATTGCTGATGGCGTCAATCATGAAAATGCTGGTGTTTATGCCAAGAGAACTTGTTAAAAGGAAGGAACACATCTTCCCCACTCCTTGTTTCTTTGAGGAAGGATTTTCTCCAAGTGCTTCTGGTTTCTTGGCACATCCCTTACTTTTCATTATGGATATAGAGTGAGTTACACAATTTGATGGGTCTGGGAGAGGAATTAGACATATACAACTCAGCATTGTTTTATCATTCTTTTCCTCTTGGGAGTCAGCAATGCTCCTCTATGCCAGATGCTTTAGAGGGCAGACACCATAGAGGACAGCCTACAGAGGAGCAGCAGTGCCTGAGGCTGGGTAGGTCAGTCTCATTCCAAGTATTAAGTATTAGCATTAAGCTGCCCATTGTTGCTGCATACCTAAGCTTCTAACATCTAGAGTCTTGGTTTCCATCAGAAACTCTTGGTTTATAATCTTGTTCTTTGTCATAAGATTAGTCAGGAAAGGAGTGTGTATATTGGGTCCCCCTACAACCTCAAAGCGCTATCAGACATTTGGCTGGTACTGGCAGAAGTTAGTAAGATCCCAAGGCAATGCTGCTCTCTTTGATTGTGGGCATGGCAGACATCTATTTCCTCCCTGAAAGCCTATGCTAGAGTTAGTATTCACAATGGCCACTGTGATCCCCTACACTTCTGTCTCTGATAAACTTCCAAGTTCCTCTCATTCAACTGCCATGTGGCCTAAAGCCACAAACCAATCTCAAGGAACACATGGCATCACACAATGATCAATCAATGCCTCCCTTCATCAGGGCAGAGCCATTTCCCAGCCTGCCTGATTCTATAATCCCTTTTTGAATAACAACCCAGCAGACATTGTGATCCTACCATGATACTTATCTCCTACTTTCACTAAGAACATTCTAAGTTATGCCCGTTAAATTAGATTTTTGTAGCCTCTTTCTTTTAAGGAGGTCCCAGCAAGTGGGATTATCACAGTGGAGGGCTTTCTATGCCTCAAAGGAAAGGAGTCTTCTAGTCTAGTCTATAAATGGATGTTTTGGAGCTTCTCTGCATACTGACAATGTTTCTACCAATCTAGAGATCAGAAACCTAAAGACTCTCTTCTAATAAACCAGAGACTAATTTAAATCCAATAAGAGTATATGACCAGAGTCAGTCTCAGCATGGACCACTACAACCTCAGAGCCTTACTTCCAAGTGACCTAGAGAGCCTTAAAAACAAGTGGGAATAGCACAGGGAGATCAGCTCGGTGCTTTGTGACAACCTAGAGGGGTGGGATAGGGAGGGTGGGAGGGAGATGCAAGAGGGAGGGGATATGGGGACATATGTATATGTATAGCTGATTCACTTTGTTATACAGCAGAAACTACCACAACATTGTAAAGCAATTATACTCCAATAAAGATGTTAAATTAAAAAACAAACAAACAAGTGGGAAAAGTAGACACAAGTGAAAGCCTCCTTTCACTAGTTCTTTCCTTCCATCTCCCATCCATATCCACCTAGTGTCCAGACCTTTCTTTCTTCTTCTATGCCCAGATCTGGCTGATGTATATGAAAATAAAATCTCCCAACTTTCACTCACTAAGACCAACTGAGCTTATTATATGATCTCAGCTCTTGTTCCAAGAAAACCAAGATCAATCTCAAAAAGCAGTCTTCTGAACTTGGCAGACACTTGTGTGGGAAAGTCTTTAAACAAAAACAAATTTGTTGACATACTGGGACAAGAAACTCAGAGAACAGACAAAATGTTCCATGAGCCAACTCTGCCTTCAGCTTCAGCATTCATACTTTTCTCAGCCAACAGTCCTTGTTCCACTCTATAGATGAAGCCAACTCATCAGCTTATCATGATTAGGCCAAATGCCTTTACCAAAGGACCAAAAGAACACCAAGACCATCATAAAGAGAATCCCCAACTGCAGAAATCTCCAGCTGTGGTACGTAAAGGAAACAACTAATCAACAAAAGGAATGAAGAAAGGTATTGACAACAAATAATACATTGAGATGGTTTTTGTACTTCCACTCTCTGTCAACCAATTAATTTCCTCTGGCCACACTTCCCTTCTCTCCAAGGGTACATAGAGAGGGGTCCCTCTGCCTTTGTTACAGTGAGTGACAACATGACAAAACTTAGAGTTCTGCTTCAAAATAGAAATACAAATAAAGATTAGGGTTCCCCAAGGAAGGAAATTGCTTTTCCTTTCCCAAGCAACAGTGAAGGAGACAGGGAAAAGAGAGTTCTGGGGAATATCAAAATAGCAACAGTTCCTTAGGCAAAGGAAAACTGTATTGTTTAGGGATAGCCCCATACTGGGAAAAGAGATACTGTTAAGAAAACTGATCTTATAAAGGACCAAGGCAGCCAGAAACCAGAGTGAATCCCTTTATACCCAGCGGAAAACACTGGAGGCTCTTGGAAACCCAGTGGATTGACTTATTATTCAAAAGATAATGGAGACCTCTAGGATTTGTGCCTGTGTGCCTCTTTTACCTCTTGGTTTCTTGGAGAACAGGGCCTTAAAAATGGCACACAGGAGCCAGAACAGAAGATGCAAGAATGTCAAGTAAATCACAAGCACAGTGCTGCATATTTTTTGTGCTGTGGATTTTCTTGGGTTGTTTTTCTCAAGAGTTAATGAGTGGAACCCAAGAGAGAAGCTACTAAGATGCTCAGACTTGGTTGCTTACCCACACTACTTTCTGAGCAAGACAATTCTTTTCTCCCTCAGAAGCCCCTGTCTCCATTGATAGAAATCTATAATAAGGATTAATATCAAGTTCAGTGGCACTCTATCCAAGCAGAAAACTTTATTTTCCAGGGGCTCAAGTGCTTCCTAAACACCAATCCTGAGATTCACAATTCTGATCAGTATGTAGCTAACAAGATAGATTTATCTTCTAAATATCAACATCTGTGTTCAAATCAAGAATAGATCCAACCAATAGTGGAAGGATTAGAACATGCAATTTAATGTCCCATCAATATAACCCAGGGCCATTATGTCAGTGCTACAAAAAATGATGTGAACTGATTAGGTGACCACCATTAATGCAAGACATGATGTGATGTCATGCATTGTTGTTGTTGTCCTAATGATTCATGCCATTCCTCTGAGCCTGGACCCAAAGCTATTGTCCACTCATGCCCATAAAATTAGGAGGACCCAAAAGACTGATATTATTTTCCCAGGTTCTCAAGTAATAGTAATCCTCTTTGTTTCCTGTGAATAAACTAGTCTCTCCAAAGAGAAACTCATCTACAATAATTAGTTCCCTTATATCTTTTCACAAAGTACAGGACTAAATGTATCCTGTGGAGCTTGCAGCCCCAAACTAACATTTTCATTACAATGGCATGCTTCAGTTCATTGACAACAATAAATTACTAATTGTGGAATAATTTCTCTGGTATTTTACAGAATTCAAACATAATAGCTAATAATAATGTATCGATATTGATTCATATTGTAACAAATGTACCACATTAATGCAACACGTTAAAAAAGAGAGAGAGAGAGAGAGAATTGATGGGGAGGAGAGGGTCTATATAGGAACCCTCTATACTTTGTGCCCAATTTTTCTATAAACCTAAAACTACTCTAAAAATTAAAGTCTGTTTTAAAAAATAGGCAATAATCTGAACAGATGACTCACCAAAGAAGATATACAGATAGCAAGTAAACATATCAACAGATGTTCAACATCATTTGTCATTGGAGAGTTGCAAATTAAAACAATAATACCACACCATATATCTATTAAAATAGCTAAAATCCAGAAAACTGACAATACCAATTCTGGAGAAGATGTAGAGCAACAGGAACACTCATTCATTGCTAGTGGAAATGTGAAATGGCATAGCCAGTTAGGAAGACAATTTGGCTATTGATTACAAAGGTAGGTATAGTCTTATCATACAGCAATCGCAGTCCTAGGTATTCACTCAACTTATTTTAAAACTTTTGTCCACACAAAATCCTGCATGTGAATGTTTATAGTAACTTTATTCATAGTTGTCCAAACTGGAAGCCACCAAGATATCCTTCAATAGGTGAATGAGTTAGTAAGCTGGTACATCCATACAATGTAATATTATTAATTGATTAAAAAAATGAGTTATCAAGCTGCAAAAGACACGGATGAACCTTAAATGCACATTCCTAAGTGAAAGAAGCCAGTCTGAAAAAGGCTATATGTTTTATTAATTCAATTATATGACATTCTGAAAAAGGAAAAACTATGAAGACAGTAAAAAGATCCCTTGTTGCTGCTGGGTCACAACCTCAAGAGCTTCCTGGGTGAAATCTGAAACTGGCTCCCATAGAAAAAGGGCGAGAAATCGCAGATCGCTCCAAATTGGCAGGTGGCAGGTCTAATAAGCAAAGAAACTTTACAAAAAGAAAAAAACCAATTATATTCTTTCAGAAAGTTAACATAAATGAAACAAGGCCAAGTTTATCAAAATTCCTTAACTGTAATCTACTCCACAGAATCCCAATGCTGGAAAGAACCTTGAAAGGACACCTAGTTCCTTTTCAAGCCTTCAGAAAAGAAAAGACCAAAAGAACTGGGAATAAAGAAAAAGGAAATTTAAAAAACCTGGATTCTAGTCCTGTCTCAGCCACTAATCCATTTGACCTGGAACACATCACATCATCTTCCTCAAATTCAGTGTTTTTATACATGAGATGCATACATCAAACCAGATTATATATAAGGTTCCATCCAAAGTGAACATCCATGATTATATGAAATCCAACTACTTTTAAGGCTGACTAGAGAGAAACAGTCTACCTCCTGCTTTAAAGAGCTATTTGCCAGGACTTTGTAACTTCCAACTAGTGCAATACTAATTGTCATAGCTGACATCTGGGGTAATTTTAATCTACACCAAAGTCAAGCTTCTACATAATTATTAAAAAGTGAGAATAATTTTTCCTACTTGAGACAAACTAGGAGAGGGACAAAATGAGAAGACAGAAAATGTGTGTCACCATTTGCTCTTGTTGAATGCAGCATGACTAGAGAGCAAGTGAATAGTACACCTGACCAGGGAGCAGCTCAAATCTCTCTCCTGGTCATTCCTCTTTTGCATGAATTTCATGGCAAAATTATATACAATAGAATAATCATTAATTATCCATATAGTAAGTTGAGGTTTTCTGGATCATGATTAGAAACTTATCAGAAGAACATGTCTTACAACTTTTCTGCTTCTAGATTTAATTCTTTATACTAGAACTAAAATACTCAGAGTTGAAATAACTCTAAAAATGAACATAAGTAATTTAAAAGAAAATGTTTAAAGGATATTGCCAATACAGCAGCATAAAATATAAAACCTACAGGTAAATACTGTGTGGCTTAAGATTAATATCATAGCTTTGCATTTTAACTCTTTGGACTAGCAATTTTTTTATGAGATATTTCCAAAATGTAAATTAGTCAGATAGTATGTGGTGAATGTATTTATATTCTATAAGAGAAAGAGTATTCATGGATATGGAAAAATCTCTTCCCTTTCCAAAGGATAATTTATGTATTTAAAGAAAAACTTCAGGTAATGGACGAAGTTTCAAAGTTAAAACGTAAATGTGGAGAACTTCCAATTTAAAATGGCACATAGCACTTAATTAAGCCCTTCCCAGTTTGTCATAAAAATAATTTTGAAGACAATCCTAGTTTAAGGAAAACATCCTGGGCTTCCCTGGTGGCCCAGTGGTTGAGAGTCCGCCTGCTGATGCAGGGGATACGGGTTCGTGCCCCGGTCTGGGAAGATCCCACATGCCGCGGAGTGCCTAGGCCCGTGAGCCATGGCCGCTGAGCCTGCGCGTCTGGAACCTGTGCTCCGCAACGGGAGAGGCCACAACAGTGAGAGGCCCGCGTACCGCAAAAAAAAAAAAAAGAAAAGAAATCACCTAAATGTTCATCAAGAAACAAATGTTTAAATAAGCTATGTAATACCAATGAATGGATTAATTTCTGGACTTTATAAATATTGAAATCTGAATATTTTGACCTAAGAAAAATGCTTGTTGCATAACAAAACTTTCAAAATGTCAGACTAGTATCTGTAGTATGTTCCCTTTTTAATAATAATAATAATAATTATTATTATTATAAAATATGTATATATTTTGATAAAGCAAAGAAAAAGTCTAAATAAATACTTGCCAAAAATTATAGTATACTTTCCCTTCACTTTTTACTTATTCATTTATTTTTAACAGCTTTATGAGATATAACTTCCATACCATAAAATCTACCCATTTAAAGTATATCATCCAATGGCTTTCAGTATATTTATGAAGTTGAGCAAAAATCACCTCAATCTAATTTTAGAACATTTCGTCACCCCCTCAGAAAACCTCATACCCATTCGCAGTCACTCCCTGTTCCTAACTGACCTAGGCAACCACTAATACACTTTCTGTCTCTATGGATCTGTCTATTCTGTATGTTTCATATAAATGGAATTATACAATATGTGGGTTTTTTGTGTCTGGTTTTTTTCACTTTGAATAATGTTTTCAATGTTCATCCATGTTGTAACATGTATCAGTACTTTATCCCTTTTTATGGCTGAATAATCTTCCTTTGTACGGATATACCACATTTTGTTTATCCATTTGTCAGTTAATGTACATTTGAGTTCTTTCCACTTTTTGGTCATTATGAATAATGCTGTTATGAACATTTGAGTTCATTTGTGTGTAGATTTCAATTCTTTTGGGCAGATAACCAGGAATAGAATTGCTGGGTCATATGGCTACTCTATGTTTAACTTTTGAGGAACCATCAAATTATTAACCACAGCAGCTACTATGGAAATTTTACAGCAAATGTATTGAGGATTCCAATTCTTCTACATTCTTTTCAACACAGTTATTGTTTGTCTTTTTTATTACAACCATCCTAGTGGATCTAAAATGGTATCTCATACTTTTATTTCCATTTCTCTGGAGACTAATGATGTTGAATATCTTTTCATGTGCTTATTGACCATTAGTATATCTCTAGAGAAATGTATATCAAAATCATTTGCCCATTTTTAATTAGGTTGTCTTTTATGGATAATTTGTAATAGTTTTTTATGTATCCTGGTTACAAGTCCCTTTATATATATATGATCTGCAGATGTTTTCTCCAGTTCTCTGCATTCTTTTCACTTTTTTGATGGTGTCCTTTGCAGCACAAATATTTTTAAATTCTAAGGAAGTCCAACTAAGCTTTATTTTTCTTTTCCCACTTGTGCTTTTAGTGTCATAACTAAGAAATCACTGCCTAATCCAAAGTCATAAAGACTTACTAATATGTTTTCTTTTAAAAGTGTTGTGGTTTTTACCTCATACATTTAGGTATTTAATTCATTTTAAGTTAACTGTCATTTGTGGTGTAGTGTAGGGGTCCAACATTGGGGGTCCAACATTCTCCTTTCACGTGTGGATATTCAGTTGTTCTAGTACCACTTGTTGAAAAGACTGTTCTTTTCCCATTGAATGGACTTGGTACCCTTGTCAAAAATCAATTGATCGCAAATGTAAAGCTTTATTCCTGGACTCTCAGTTCTGTTCCATAAGCTATATTTCTATCTTCATGCCAGTACTATACTGTCTTGATTTCTGTAGCCTTACAATAAGTTTTGAAATCAGGAAGAGTGAGTTCTATTTTGTTATTCATTTTTAAGATTGTTTTGCCTATTCAAGTTCCCTTGCATTTCCATATGAATTTTAAGATCAGCTTGTCAATTTCTGCCAAAAAAAAAAAGGCAGCTGAAATTTTGACAAGGATTGCATTTAAACTATGAATTGAAATGTTTCACTTAGAAGTGAGTTGTAACAAGCTGACCATATGAAGATATTATTTGATATTTCAACAGGAAAGTGTACCACACGTACTGATCTAAGCCAAGATAGATAAATCTCAGAAACCTCAGCTTCAACCCTGACAATTGCCCAAGCTCTTAACTCAAGGCACTCCTGCTCTTTGGACTTGAACTTCATTTAATTTCACTGATTTGACCTACTCTCAACAGATGACTTGCCTCACCACTTTGGCTCTTCATTTTCTATTTCAGGCAGTGTTATTTCTGCATCTCCAAGCCTAGCTTAAGTAGGAATTCAACTGATACTGATTTAAAGAGTGATGAGGATGGGAAAGAAATCTCAGTGAAGGAAGATATACTGGCCGTCTGCTCCAGGGCTCACCTCACCAAAGTAGCAGTTTTCCTTTCAATTTTTAGTATATTTTTCTGTTTAGGAAAATACTGATACCCAGTGACTTCTCATTTGCAGGATCATTCAAACAATCTTCAGTGTGCAAACAAGCCAGGGTGGCCCCTGCATCCGGCAGAATTATACTTTATTTCTAATAATCCCTGAGCAGTGCATGAGCTCAGATAGAAAAATGCCTTCTTGGTGCCATTAAGAGCTTTTTAGGAAACAACCTAAGTGTCTGTCAATGGATGAGTGGATAAGGGAGATGTGATATGTATATAAATACAATGGAACATTATTCAGTCATTAAAATAAGAAGGAAATCCTGACATTTGTGACAACATGGATGGAACTTGAGGGCATAATGCTAAGTGAAATAAGCCAGACAGAGAAAACTAAACACTTCATGGTATCACTTATATGTGGACTCTTTTTTTTTTTAAAGTCAAACTCATAGAAACAGAGTATAGAAAAGTTGTTGCCAGGAGTTGGGAGGAGGGAAAAATAGGGGGGTAAAGAGCAAAAACTTTCAGCTATAAGATAAATAAAGTCTGAGGATCTAATGTATAACATGGTGACTACTGTTGATAACACTGTATCGTATAATTGAAATCTGCTAAGAAAGTAGAACGTAAATGTTCTCACCAAAATGTGTATGTGTTTGTGTGTGTGTGTGTGTGTGTGTGTGTGTGTGTGTGTGGTGATGGGTGTGTTAACTAGATGGGAGGAACCCTTTCACAATGTGTACATATATGAAATCATCACAAAGTACACTTTAAATATCTTACAATTTTATACGTCAATATAAAAAGCTGGCAAAAAAAGAGGTTTGTATTAGTATGGAAGGAATGAATGGGGTGAGGGAAGAACACTCTCGCCCTGGAGTGTTTCCTTAAAGAGCATCCATTGCTCCAAAAGCAGGGGATACTTTATGGCTGTACAAGACTATTTTTAACCGGGCTGTCTTCTAAATGAGAGAAAACCCAGATGCCGGACAGCCTTCTGACACCAGAAGGCCCGTGTCACCATCACTGTGTAGACTGGTGCGGCAAAGCCCTGGAAGATGGCCTGGGAGGTGTTAGGTACCGGCCAGAGAGGGGAGCTTCCTAGTATACATCCTGGCTCCTGAGAGGACCTAACCCGTGTGAACCCCAGTCGCAGACCTCCTCAGAACCCTCCTGGGAAAGGCAGGAATACCACCAACCCAAGCACAAAGATCACGTGAGTACAACTGCAGCCCTGCTGGGAAGGTGATGGAGACACCTTCATTCCTTTAGAAAAATGAGCCTTTCCTCTAATCTTGTCTATAACCCCAAATTGTGATCGCTGGGTCCTTGATTCGTACAAGTAAGGGAAGTGGTTTTGGAGAACAAACTGCCTTGGCCCTGAGAATCATTTCTTACTTGTGCAGTCGAGGACGGCTTATTATAGGTCTGTTTAGTGTCACAGTCAAGGGAGGGAAGGCATAAAACGCTGATCCAAGAAGCCATCTTGCTCTGAGGAGTGATGAAATACATTTTTGTGTGCTGAGGCACTCTTATGGGTTAGATTTCTTTGCAGAACGAGCCCAAGTAGGCAGGTACAGGAATAGAACGGTTCACTGAGAGATTATTAGTGAAACCAGAGGCTTATCTGGCTCTGTGTCTCGAGGGAGATGCACAAAGAGGGAGAATTAATCCACTCCAAGAAGAAGAAAGCAATGGCGCCTTATCCCTAATTTGATATATCACTCATATGGTGGGTGGGAAAGTTCTTTCAAGTCCTTTGGGCCTGGGCAGTAAATTATCCTCAAGTTTCTGTTTTGTAGTGGTCAGTGAGCTGTGAGTCATACTGTGACTCACAGCGTCATCATCAATGTATATTTTGGGGTGCTCACTGGGTTCTTGGGTTCACACTGATAAGGAAAGCCAGTCTTTGTTGTGACTGATTCTTTTTCCGTGCTACGTGTTTTCTGTGTTTTCTTAGCTGCCACTGCCATCCTGATGTTGTCATAGCACTCAGAATGACAGAAATGTAAAACACTTTCTGAAACTAGGCAGACAAGAACATTATGCATTTGGGGAATTTTAAAATGCACACCCACATGTCGGGCTCACCAACTGTATTTTTAAAATCATTTTTATTTTTATCTTGATTTAGCAAAAGGAAGTACACTGATGCTTTCTTTATGGAAAGTACACTAATTCTGCTGCTCAGTAGCTATATGACCTGGGACATGTCTCTTAAGCTCCAAAGGCCTCAGGTTCCTGGTTTACTGTCTACTCTAATTCTACAGTAACACATCAATGGTTTTCAAATGAAGCCTAAAAAGTACCAGAACACACATCTCTCTTTCAAAGGGCCTTCTCAGGTCATGGCTTCCCCAACCCAGGTTATGACCACTGATGGTCTCTCTATGAGCAAATGACTGAGTTTGGTTTATAGGATATTCACACAATGTGTTGGCAATTAGCAAGAAATCCCAGCTGGAAACATACAGCCCCACTCAAATACGATCATCCATTCAACAAACACTTATCCAACACCTACTACTGACATTCTTCTAACAAATTTCTTTTTTTCTTATATTTAGGAAAATTGGTTACTATTGCCCATAAAAAAAATCCCTGCCTGGCACACCTACCATTACTTCCCCAATATTGATTCCCCCATTATCCTTCCTACTTAAATCCAGATTTTTGAAGGGTCAGCCAGGTGCTCAGCTCCAGGCAAGCTATTCATATTCCAACCTCCCATTTAGCTAAGTGTGTCCACATGACACAGATCTGGCTAATAAGCTGTAATCAGAAGTCTGCTAATATAATGTATTAGATAATATTGTGTGTTTCCTCATATTCTTTCAGTGTCACCTGTCCCCCAGACCCTCAGCCACTTGCTCCATTTCAGCTGTTGCTGTGGTGACAAACTCCACACTGTGTGAAGTTCTCCTGCCTGAATCCCACATCCAGAGTCACTGGCTCTGGCTCCTCCTCCACTCTCAAACTCAGAGGAAGGGCCACATTTCAGGACATGGACATTGGTTTCCCTAATAGCTGTTGAAAAGGTCAGTTAACACAACCCAGAAATGTGAAAGAGTTAACTCTTCAAGGAGAGAGCTTAAATCAACGAGAGACAGGAAATGGGAGAAAACCAGAAGATAAATTCCTTTTCCATTCCTTCATCTACTGGACTATTCTAAGGCATGGTTTTTCTTTTTTTTTTTTTTAAAGATTTATTATTTATTTTTTTATTTTTTATTTTTGGCTGCATCAGGTCTTAGTTGAGGCACAGTTTTTCTATATTGCTTGTCTGGCGACATCTCACACGGCCAAGAGGGTAGACTTGCTCAAACAACAGTTCTGTCTCTTAGTGCTTTGTGCAGAGACATAGTGACAGGCCTTCATCTTACGTGAAAGAAAATGGAGGACAGCTAGGGCACCAGATTCATAGAAACACCAAAAAAACTATACCTTAATTCCATACAAATTTAACAGGTATAATCTTTGATACTCAGGGTATTCCTTTATTTCTCAATATTAATTTCAGAATTAGCTCAAAGTCCCACATACCAGACTGGTAAGAAGTCCATTATCCCATTTCAGGGCTTCCTTGTCTCTCCTGAACTACCCCAGAACCATGTCCTGGAAAGGAAGTCTGCAGAACTTTCCCTCCAAAATGAGGGAAATGAGAGAACCCTGGTGTCCACCTGCTAATGCTGCTACACAACACCAGGTCTCCTCTCCTGTCTGGCCTTGCTCATCTTACCTATAAAAGATTTTCGCAAGCTCCTGACCCTCAGCTGTTCAGAGTTCACCACACTCCTCTAAAAGAGATCACTCAAAGGCAATTTCACTATCCTACAACCTGGTAGCCCTTCACTGGCTTTTCCAGGCTCTCCATTCCCCTCCAAAGCCCCAGTTCTCCCAGAGGCACTATGCAGAGCTGGCTCAGTCCATTCTATGGTGGAATCCATGACCACTGGCCCGCTGTTCAGTCCCAGAGACCCATCTAGGAGTTGGGTCACTTTGCTTTTCAATCCCCAAACACAAAACGTTCTTTCCTTTCTCAAAGAACAAAGGAAGATGGGCTGAACCCTTCAAATCTTGCAGGGCTATCTACAGATTGATGTGTTCAGGGTAGGCTGCACATGCCTAGAGCACCCTAATCACAAAGGCTTAATCCCTAGGTGGAGAAAATACCTTCTGATCCTCAAAGTGTGAATTACTACCTCTTATGGCTATCAAAGGAACGCTCAGGTATCCCTCTTGCCAAAAGCTATGAAAATAAAACGCAAGTATAGTGTTTAGTAAGTTCTCTCCTACCCACACAGTAGCCAGGAAGAAAATTTCATGGAAACAAACACTCTGTTCTATAGGGGATCTATAGTAGATCCCCTATTGGTTGTCTGCACAGTCTCTCAAAATCTGGGGGAAAAAAGTGGCCTCTACCATCCATAGGGTCAAACAATAGTCTTCTAGTCATAATGTTGTGCCATGGGACCTTGTACCCTTGGTTACAGGTATTGAATCAGAGGGTGGATAGCTGATTCAAGCTTGGGCAATCCAAGTCACATCCTTGGGAACTGGAACTGAGACACAGAGAGAGATAAAATGTAAATTCAGCCATTTTCAAAAGCCAAATTTTATACCCTATGGACTGGAGAATAAAAGGAATTGGGTCCACAGAGAGAAGAGGAATAATGAGCAGATGTACAAAGAGAAGTAAAGATGAAAGAAGGAGAAAGGGTAGTTTGGGCATAAAGTTTCTATTTCCAGTTGACTCCTGAGACTAGCTGTTTTCCCATCCTTAAATTCCATGAGATGCTCTTATAGTCTAATAATAAATTTCATATTTTGCTAAAGTTAGTTTAAGCTGCCTTATGTTATTCACAATCAAGGTTCCTATTGATTATACATTCATAACAGCAACAAAAGGTCTAAAAACTTAGGGAAAAGAACTAAATAAAATAGATGCCAGAGCTATAATGAAGAATTCTAAGTGACTACAGATAAATTTAAATTTTTTCTTATTTGAAGTTAGTTTCTTACAGACAACATACATTTGGGTCTAGGGGCGGGGCAGGGGAGGCCACCTGGAGTGGCTGGGGTAGGGGGGGGGGGGGGGGGGTTGTTTGTTTTGTTTTTTGTTTGTTTGTTTAACCCACTCTGTCAGTCTCTGTCTCCTAATTGATATATTTGGACCAACTGCTTTCTCCATCCCTTATAACATTGCTGTCATTCATCTCACCTGTCCATAAGCTATAATCACCCAATACATAATATTGTTTTGAACAGCTATATAATTTATTTATATTGTATAAATTATATAAATTAAGAAATTAATTATTTCTTAATTTATATTCGATAAATTAAGAATAAAAAATGAAAGGTTTCATTTTACTTTCATGTATAATTTCTCTAACATGCTTCCTTTCTTTATATAAATCCAAGTTTCTGACCTATTTAATATTTCTACTCTCTGAAGTACTTCTTTTAATATTTCTTGTAAGGAAGGTTTACTGGTGACAAATTCCCTCAATTTTTGTTTGTCTGAGAAAGTCTTTATTTCTACTTCACTTTTGAAGAACAATTTCACTGGATACAGAATTCTAGGTTGGCTTCTTTCAAGACTTTAAATATTTCCCTCTACTCTCTTCTTACTTACCTGATGTATGAAGAGAATTTCTATGTATTTTTATCCTTGTTCTTCTGTAGGTAAAGTGTTTTTCCCCCTCTGGCTTCTTTCAAGATTTTCTCTTTGTCTTAGGTTTTCTACAGTTTGAATATGATATGCCTAGGTGTAAACTTTTCGGTCTTTATCCTTCTTGGTGTTCTCTGAGATTCCTGGATCTGTGGTTTGGTTTCTGTCATTGATTGTGGAAAATCCTCAGCCATTATTACTTCAAATACCTTTTCTTCTCCTTCTCTTTCATTCTTCTTCTGGTATTCCCATGAATACATGTATTCCATGAATACATGTACTTCTATTACATGTATTACTTTTGTAATTGTCCCACATTTCTTGAATATTCTGTTGCTTTTTTTTAAATTCTTTTTTCTCTTTGCCTTTCAGTTTGAGAAGTTTCTATCAACATATCTTCAAGCCCACTAATTCTTTCCTTGGCTGAGTGCAGTCTACTGATGAGCCCATCAGAGTTCATTCTTTACTTCTGTTACAGCGTTTTATATTTCCTTTTAATTCTTTCTTAGAGTTTCCATCTCTCTGCTTATACTACCTATCCATTCTTGCATGTTGTCCAGTTTTTTCATTATAGCCCTCAGCATATTAATCACAGTTATTTTAAATTCCTTGTGTGATAATTCCAAAATCTCTGCCATATCTGAGTCTGGTTCTGTTGCTTGCTTTGCTTCTTCAGACTTTTTTGTTTTTGTTGTCTTTTAGCATACCTTCTAAATGTGGTTGAAAGTCAAATATAATGTACTGGGTAATAGGAACAGAAGTAAATAGGCCTTTGTGTGAGGGTTTATCTGGCTAGACGTT
Organism: Lipotes vexillifer; assembly: GCF_000442215.2. Lineage (NCBI taxonomy): Eukaryota > Metazoa > Chordata > Mammalia > Artiodactyla > Lipotidae > Lipotes > Lipotes vexillifer. Next base: position 2,771,176 of record NW_006773947.1, on the reverse strand, counting down.
ACACTGTGCTTATTGTTTGCTGTAGTTATAGATGTCTGAGGCTTCAGTCTCCTCTAGTGTCCTTGTTTTTGTCTCCCCTATTGTACTTTAGTTTCCCTAGAAACTCCTTCTTAAATAGAGTGTGAGCCTTGCAGTCCTTTCAGCTGTAATCCGTTATTATACAGGAGGCCTTTTGATGTCTTGATAAGGTGTGTGGTGGAGGCAAGCATTCTGTAATCCTATGATTAGATCTCAATCTCTACTGGGCCTGCATCCCTAGACTGTGACCTTCACAATGCTTCTCAGTCCCCACCTCCACTCAGATGAGACAGGAAGGTTAGCAGGGCCTACAGTTGGATATTCCCTTTCTTCCACTTCAGTTTGACTCATAAAGCAAATTCTTTTGAGAGCAAACAGAGAACAGAATGCTCCAGGCTTATTTCAAAATGGCTACTTTTCCCCTGGGCATATTTCAAAGTGGTGGCCTCCCCTCTCCACCTTGCTGGAAGTATGGGGAATTTGTCTTCAGTCTTCACTATGAGAGAGAACCTTTTGGGGCTTCTGAAGATATAACTCATGAAAGCGTGGGGAAGCCACCACCCCACTAAGTTTTTCACTCTCAAGTTAATCTGTACTCAGTCTCCTGCAGTTCAGCAATGACAGTTTCAGTTTTCCTAACAATTCCTGGCTCCAGTGGCTTCTGCTCCCTGTAAGCTGTGATTCTCTGTATTTGCCTGTCTCCCCAATTTTGGGAGTGTTGGTTTGCCCTGTGACCTCAATTCTCTGATGGATCTAAGAGGAATTATTGATTTTCAGTTTGTTCAGTTTTTTTGCTTGAGAATAAGAGTGACAACTTTCAAGTTCTTTATATGTTGGAGCAAAAACTGGAAGTCTAAATCTTTTTTTTTTTAATTTGTGGGAATAAATGATTTGTTCTTGGGAGGGAGTAATACAGTAGATGTCAATTCCTCTTTATTTAATCTGTGTGATCAATTCCATTCAAATTCCCATTTGGTTTTTTTTAGGATTTGAAAAAATATTTTAAATTCATCTAAAAGATTAAAGATGCAACAAAGAGCCTTTAAAATATAAAAAATAAGAATTAAAAAGATCCTGTTCCACCAAATATCAAAATGCATTACAGAAGTATAGTAATTGAAACAGCCAGGAGCTATGCCAAAATGTACATCCAGATAAATAGCACAGAATAGGTGATGCAAGCACAGACCAAAGTTCATTTGAGAATTCATTCTATGATTGAAATGGAATTCCATATCAAAGAGCAAAATATGGATTATGTAATAAAAGTTATTGAAGCAACTGGTTAGATATTTTGGGGGAGAAAATGAAGTGAAATCCATCTTGACATCTTGAACCAAAATAAATTCCAAATTGTTCAAAGTTTTAAATAATAAAAATTAAACAGTAAAAGTGCTAGCAACAAGGAAGATGGTGACTTGAATGCATTCCTG